>NC_056732.1:652992477-653052477 GCF_019279795.1 Protopterus annectens
AGCTTTGATATTTTATCTCTCAACTCAACCAAGATTGAGCTAGTTACACAGATCAAACTGCTGGGCACAATAATCGATGAAAACCTCAAATTCAACCATCACATTCAAAACAACATCAACAAAACTCATAAAAAACTCGGGCTTCTCTACAGGCATAACAAGTTCCTCTCTCTCTCCTCCAAATATACCCTTGCTCTTTCCTATCTCTTGCCATCTATCACGTATGGTGCTCTCATCCTAACCAACCTATATTCATCTCTGTTATCAAAACTAGTCTTGCTATAATAAAATTGCTAAATTCGCAATTAACAGCTGCCGCTTTTCTCATCACCATATAGCCCTAAAAGAACTACAATGGCTCCAACTCCCTCAGTATCTACTTCTCCTATAGCTCATTACCACACATGAAGTGATTTACAAGCCCCAAGACTACCCTACTCTTAGCTCCCTCCTCACCCGACAAAACCCACTTAGAACTCTACGATCTGAACGACAGTTTCTTCTCCAAACTCATAAACCAAAACTATCAGCAGGCAAATTCTTGTACTGCTTGAATATTGCCAAATCCTGGAATAACCTCCTCCCTCTGTACATCTACAGCAGTCCTCCCCCAACCTTAAAAGTGCTTTACATAACCACCTTCTCTCCAAGTGGATGTAACTGTAGTGTTACACAAACTGTGATCACATAACCGCTTCCCACAAATCTAGACCTTAACATCCTTCTCTTTTCTCCTATCTTCATTTCCTTCCCTTCCCTTTCTTCTCTCTACTTGTCTATCTGCCAAACCCTCCTCCCCCTTCTTCCCCACCATCTCTCACCCCTCTTGTCACTCACCCAATTTTAATAATTCTTCTCTCTCTTTCCCCCATTCCCTATTCTACACTATCCACCACATCAACTCAGTTTCTCATTCCATGTCTCTGTATGCTTCTTCTGTGCATGACTAGCTCCTTCCTGGTATTTCTATTAACGCCATTCCTTAATCCCTCCCTCTCCTGACTCATTATAATCCCTGATTTTAATATAATTCACATGTATTCCATGTATTTTTATTATTCTCTGCAGACTCTTTCTAGTAAGAATCTATATTATATTGTTTTTTTTTTTTTTTGGTTTAAGCAGTAACCCAATTTTTGTATTAATTTATTGTGATTTTCTTAGAATTTGTTGTAATCTGTACCTATTTCTGTGTTGGAGCTTTTTTCCCTAGGCCTCCACTGAAAATGGGCTATCTTTGCAAGTGGTCTTTCCCGATAAACAAATGCCAATAAATAAACAAAATAATAAAATAATATTTTCCTTGTTAAATCTATAGCAAACTGCTTGCTATAAATGTAGTCAAAATTGCTATAGTTTATATCCTGCCTACATGGACAGTTACAGCACTCAGGTTTTAGTTTATATAAACAAAAAAATGTTTTGTTCTTTATCTTTTAAACTATAGCAAGCAGTTGCTACAATTTATACCCTGCACAGAGCAGTATAGTGTTACAGTGTTCAAGCAGTGATCAGGATGATGGATGACAGATAACAGCCACTAGCACTTTGTACCCAGGACAGTTGCCTCTCTCTCTCTACCCTAGCTACTCTACTATCATCAAAAGTTGCAGGTCCAACAAAAAAAGTCTTTAACTGCAGATCTACTACATTTACTCTACAATAGTGGCTACATCTTCTTTTCTAGACTACCTACCTGAACAAGGTTTCATAATAGCCAACCACAATGTTAACTGCTTATTCTTAAAGGATTATCACACCTTCCATTCAGCACTTCTGACTTGTAGTGACCGAATGGCATCTTGTCTAAATAGACAATCAAGACCTCAGAAAGCATGTAACAAAAGTAGTCTTTCTCTTTACCCCACCATAGCTATGGCTTTGTAAAAACTATTCAAGTTGCACATTCAAATGGGGAGGTGATTTGTCTGATGGAGAGATAATAGGGGTCTGAATGGGGAGATGATAGAGGTCCAAATGGAGAGATGATAAAATCAGCAAGCAAAGGACAGTAGTACTGCTGGAACTGAATTCATCTTCAAGTCTTGATGAGTAACTTCATGACGTGGACCCTGTTTTTAAAAAATCTCACCAAGGGGACATTTATATAGACTTTATTTTATATAGCATATATCATGTACAGAAATAGGTTAAAAAATAAATAAGGCATCTGGGTGCATGAGTCCCAGGATAAAAAAGTGTCCAATTCTTGTATGCGTACTGGTACCAGGACTGAAAAAAAATGACAGTGAAGAAGTTCTCAAGACATGGAAACAGTCCTACAATGGGGCTAGGCCAGGCTCAGGGTGGGATGACCCTCCTGTTGCAGAAGGAAGTAGTAGTCCACAAAAATCTCAAAATCTGATAGGCCAAAGAAAAGCCATAAAGATGACACAGTGGACTATTGAAGATAAGGAATAAATTATGTATTGTTACTATTGTGCAGGAAGCCCTGAATTTCTAGATAGAAAATATTCAAAAAGATTATGAGAGAGAGAAATTACAGGAAAGAAAAATACTTGCACAAGAAAAATTGTCAAAAGCTTCAAATGCAAATTTGTGTTCATTAATACAACAGATCCATGGAAAACATTATATAGATCAAGAAACATTTGGCTGTTTGGTAAAAGAAATGGCAGAGGAAGTGTGAAATATATGCACAAAGCCTAAAGATTTTTGAAAGTTATTAAAAAGAAATATGAACATGGCAAAAAAAAAGGGATATCTGATATGGTGCAATATTTATGCAAAGGAGAAAGCCAAGCTTTTCAATACAAAAAGCAGCTCCAAAGATATTTGAAGAGAAATACAGGCAAAGGCAACCATATATGGAAAATTTCACAAACAAAAAAATAAGATCACAAAGGAGGAATGTAGAACAGAAGATTAGTAAAGCAGAAGTTAAACAAACAGAATTTGAAGTTATGGAATACCTGCAAAGTGAAGGTTTTAATATAGAAAATCTAACACTTGTTCTATCACAGCATGATGGAACAACGAGGACCCAAATAATGAGAAGCAAGCAGAATGGGAAGCATCTGATCACTTTCCACATGAAGATACTCGGGCGCCTTCTGTAGGAAACTGGTATAAAAGTTCAGCTGGAGCTGGACAGCAAAGGAAGGAGCAGGAAAGAGTTGCAACTGTAATACAGTCAATGTTGTATAGTGATAGGCCAGTGTGTTCCCATATGAATGAGCAGTGGATGAAACAGGATGCCGCTGTAGAGAATATGTCACAGGAAGATGTTCTGGAACATTCTGTAGAATATCTTCAGGAAACAGAGAACAAACAATGTTCCCTTAGTTTAGAAGAAAATACTATAAGGGAAGAGTTGCTTGATTTAATAGATATGGATAAACATATTAAGATCAATAAAAGAAATATATTAGAGAAAGTCAGTAAGACCCAAAATGTTTCAAGTCTGATAAAACAAATGAACACAATAATCAAGACTATTAACAGACATCTGTGTGATATAACAGATGTAAATATGATATATTACTGTGCAGCTAAATTAACAACAGTTAAGTCTTGCCACAAAAACACAGAACAATAAGGGAATGGAAGAGAAAGAAAGAAATCAAATACTATCATGGAAGCATTGAATAGACAGAACTATAAAGCAATTAAGACAAGAAGTGTCACTGTTAGTCACTGTTAGAAGAGAATAGAAGAGGAAAACAGATAAAAAATACTTAGAAAGATAAATGTGATAAAAGCAATATGCCAGATCAAGATCTAGCATACAGTTTTGCAAATAACAAACTAAAGATATCAGCACAAGCAGAAAAAACTTAGAAGATATGCAGATAAATATAGAGGAAAAGTACAAAATAAGCAATTCACTGATGACCCCAAAAAGTTTTATACAGACTTGAGCAACAAAGCAAAAGGGATAAAACACCACCAAGAAATGAAGGCATAGACACATTTTGGAGAACTATCTATGAAGACCCTGTGGGACATAACAAAGACAGTGACTGGACAGAAGAAGTAAAAGAAACAGTAAGAAGTTCAAGTACACAGGATATGAAATGGGACGATATAACTGTGAATGCTGCCAGCTTAGCCAGATAGAATTTTGCAGATAATTCTGTCATTTGTAAATATGAATGTAAACTACAGGCTTGTTGTCTTAAATGTAAAGACATAGTGTTACATGTGGAACTGGGAAAAAATGTGACAACAGCACACTTTTTTGACCAAAGTAAAACATGTGGTGACCCTTTCAAGTAGACAGTGGGGCGGAAGAGTCTAGATGAAGAAATTCTTGTTATTGTTTTAACCAAGAGTTAAATTGCTAGATTTAAACATGCAAATATATTTTTATTGCTCTGTTTCCTGACCAGCTGCAGGAAAACAAAAGGAGATGTGAATAATGTAAATGCAGTTTCTGTTAGCCTGGGAACCCAGGGAAGTGTGAAGAATGATGTAATGTGTAGCCTGGGAACCCCAGGAAAGTGTGAAGAATGATATAATGTGAATCAGAACTGCAATTTCAATTTAAACAGAGAGAACCAGAGGATTAATAATTTTTGTCTTGACCATCCAACCCATCAGCACTCTGCCTGTTTTCTTATGTAAGTTTATCTTAGACTTGTGTTTTCTTTTAGAAATAGCTAGGAACTAGAAATATTAGACTAAGTATTTTTCTGTGATGTCAGAACAATACTACTGAATTGTTTTAAGTATTTCTCTGTGATCTCTGAACTCTTGACTAGCACTGTGTAGTAAGAAGTATTGTCTTGTGCTTTTATTATTTATTATTAAATATTTTTAAACCTTTCAACTGTGGCTTTGTGTAGAGATAAGTTAAGCTCTAGAGTACATTGCATATTTATAGTGATTACTGTACAATTCACTCCAAATAAGCCTTGACTGCTTAGTCACACTTATCAAGTGGATAATAATATTGCACAGTAATAATTGGACACCCTTTTAAGGGCCTTTGAGTAGCTGATAAATATTAGCTAGGTGGAGGCAGGTGGTACTACCGTATAGTTTGGGTGATAGGGGCACAACTGGAAAACATGTGCCAGCCTTTCCCAGGAGTGGCTGTGTGGTTGTATAAACTCTTATCTCAAAGTGTGTGTGTGTCAGCTACTTGGGCAGGGACACAAAGCACTGGTTGGATAGAGAGGAGGTTTTAGCTTGCCCAGCTATGCTGAGATCTGGACCCTATAGCTGTGCCAGTGGAGAGTCTTATTGGGGACCTGGAGAGCAAGGGAGCGACCAGCCCCAGACTGACTGTGATCTCTGTGTGCTCTTAAGGGAAATTGCACTTTACTGTGTGTATTTGTTATCCTTACCTTCATATATGAGACGCCCTCTCTGGTGTTAGTGGTGAGTATTGAGGCTCCTTGATTGCCGGGCCAGGGCACGGGCATCACAGTAATGACCAGAGAAATTAAAACAAAATTAAGAAAAGCTCCTAAATGGAAAACCCCAGACCCAGATGAAGTACCTAATTTCTGGCTGAAAGTATTAACATCTTTACCAGAAGACTCAGCACTAAGTAAGAACTACTTATATGCACATCCTAGAAAGATACCAGTCTGGTTAACAACAGAATAAAACAATACTCATCCTTAAGAGTGAACCTGCAAGCTATACTGAAAACTACAGGTCACCAAGTTGCCTTCAGATGATCTATAAACTATATATTAAAATTGATTCTGATGGAGTGTATAGGCACTTAGAAGAAACCTCAATCATGGCAATAGAAGAAAAGGGTAACAAAAGAAAGTCATATGGAACAAAAAAATCATTTCTTGTTAAAGTCATAACGGAGCATTGTAAAACGAGGAAGAATCTGAGTATGGCATAGACATATTACAAAAAAGCATTTGGCAGCATCCCATATTGATGGAGAAAGGAGTGCTTAGAGATGTATAAGATACACCCTACATTGATCAATTAAATTGCAGGGACCATGTAACAGTGATAGATGATTTTACAGCTAAGCCATGATAAAGGACAGATTATTATTCCAGGGATGAAAATTCAGAAGGGGTACTCCAGGGTGACTCTTTGTCACAGCTGCTCTTTTGTCTCACCCTTAACCCATTAAGCTGTCTACTTAATAGATTAGGTCACGGTTACAATTTGGCTCCCAGAAAACAACCAGGTGTAAAGACTTCTCATCTTCTTTTAGTAGTTGATTTAAAACTGTATAGTTCATCACATGAGGAACTGAAAACACATCTGCAAGTGGTTAAAACTTTCTCAGATGACATAAGAATGTCATTTGGTCTTCATAAAATTGCAAAAGCAGCATTTAAACAGGGAAGCTGCAGTACCAAGAAAATATCAATGCGAGACAGGATTGTGATATAAAGGAATTTGAGCTGGAGAGAGTGTATAAATATTTGGTAATTGATGAAGGACTGGCACTACAACATGAACAACTGTGTATAAAACTCAGTAAGAAATATTTTAAAAGACTAAAATTAGCACTGAAACAACTCTGACATCTAGAAACAAAATCCAAGCAATAAACTAATTTACTCTTCCTGTTCTGTCTTACAGTTTTGACATGAATGACTAGCCCCAAAAGGTACTGGATCAGTTGGACAAGAAAACAAGGAAAATGTTTCATGCTTATCAAATAATATATAAAAATCAGTCTATACAAAGATTATATATTCCTCATTATGACGGAGGTATGGGCCTCCTCAAAACTGATTACATGTATGGATCTGCAGTCATAGGGCTGCATACATATCTGCTAATATTATCAGATCCAGACATTGTTAAAGTTATAGAATGAGGAATATATAATCTTTGTATAGACTTATTTTTATATATCATTTTATAAACAGCACTGTCCAAGGCCAAGAATACAGCTTTTATGGGACCTGACAATATCCCTGGCTGTGTTCTACATAAACTACAGAGTGAACTGACATCTCACCTGTGTGCCCTGTTCAGTCACAGCCTCACCTCAGGCTTTATCCCTACCAAATGGCTCACTGCTACAGTCATCCCTCTCCACAAAGGAGGAGCGACTACAGACCCTGGGAACTATCGCCCCATTAGCCTAAAGAGTCTGATATGCAAAGCTATGGAACACATCATCATAGACCTAATAAACAAGGATATAGGGAATCTCCAAACTCTGGATCCCACACAATTTGGTTTTGTGAAGGGTAGATCATGCCTGCTCAACTTGGTCAACTTCTTTGAATCAGTCACCAGAGCTGTGGATGAAGGCAAGGTGGTTCACACAGCCTACCTTGATCTGGCCAAGGCATTTGATACCATTCCCCTCTCAAGAATTAAATACATCTCTTCACAAAAGCTACTAATAACTAATTCCTGTAAAAGGGCAACATATCAAAGATTATGGGACTTTATCTTCCTGCTCTTGGACACCGAGTAACAATTAATTCTTATAGTTATCTCATTTTACCTTTCATACTTTTGGCTTATACACTGACTCACCTATTTTTCTTAGTAATTATCCTGGTAAATGGATTTGGGAAAGAAAATTACATGACACCCAAATCACTTCCCCTCTACAGGATTATAGGAATAAATTCAAGGGCATTGTAGCATATTACATGAAGGCTCAACAGAAATTCACAAATATGTAAATAGTGTTGTTTCTCTTTTCTTTTTTTTTGGCACTTATGTATATATGTATATAGGTTATTTTATTTTTTGATATACCTGTACTTTTTATGTAAAACTATTACACTAATTATTGTAACATGTTTATTCTTCCCTCTGTTTCTGTAAATCAATAAAATTGTGTTTTAAAAAAAAAAAAAGAATCATAGAAAAACTCAGTAAGGTACACATCAACCCCTATATCACTGGGTGGGTTGCAAACTGGCTCACAGATAGAACCAACAGTGTGAAAGTAGCTGACTCCAAGTCAGACTGCTGACCAGTCATGAGTGGAGTCCCACAGGGTCCAGTCCTGGGTCCTCTCCTGTTTGGTATCTACTTCTCTGAAGTCCAGGCCAACATGAAGGGACTCTGGCTGACAAAGTTCGCAGACAATTGCAAGTTGGGAGCTATTATTAACTCCCCAAGTGATGTTGACATCCTACAGAAAGGCCTCACTGAGACCAATGACTGGTGTCGGAACCATGGCCTTAAGCTCAATGCCAAAAAATGTGTCATCATCCCCTTTGGGAAAAACCCGGTTCTCATGAATTACCACATCAATGGTAGTCCACTGAACACAGAAGGCATTATAAGACATCTGGGAAAAGAGGTTGACAGCAACCTCTCTTTCAACCACCACATTGCCACTGTGGTCACAAAGTCCTTCTATGTGGCACATCTCATTACTAAGGGTCTTGCATTCAGGAAGAAAGAGGTCATTGTCTCCCTCTACTCTTCCCTCATTAGGCCAATTATAGAGTACAATGTCCCATTTGGCATGTACCTCACTAGACATCTGCAACAACTGGAGATGCCACAAAAGTATCTCACAAAGAGGTTTCTAGGCCTTAAACACTTGTCCTATATGGACAGACTCAAAAAAACTGCAACTATTCTCTGTCCCATATCGCCTACTTAGAGGCGATCTCTGCTTGACTTACAAAGCCATGTCTGACCCAGCTCTGTTAGAAATCCTACATCTAAAGAAATCCCAATCCCTCTGCACCACATGCTCCAGAGACCTCAACGTCATTAGCACAATCAACAGAAGGTGCTGGAGGGACAGGTTCATAACCCAGAGACTGCCCATGCTATGGAATAGACTTCCCATACATGTCAAACAGAGTACCTCACTGGCCCTCTTCAAGAGAAATCTTGATGAGTGGATGGGAAATAGAAATTCACCCTGGGGATCACTTCAGTGGATATACTTGACAGAGGCACTGGGAACTAAGGTTGGGTGTCATGATGCCAGGGTAATCCTATGAGCAAGGCTTGTAAAGGCTCCAGGGCCATTAGTCTAGTACACACCTATGCTCCTATGAACCTATGAGTGAACAAGTCTAAGATGACTTCCTTGCTTAGTTTAGCAAAAGCATATTGGTATCAAGCAAGAATTGAAATCAAACCAGAAATAGGCAAAAATCAGGCAGCAGGTGAATGTGCCAGAAAACAAAATAAGAAGAAGGACCAGATGAGAAGGCAAGAAATGTGAAAATGTCATAAGCATAGTTGCAGGAACAGAAAACTTCTGGAACAACCTCATGTTGATTAGGATCTGACTCGGGGATAGTTAAAGAGAGGAGAATTTAAACCAAAAGATGAAAGATAAATATTTATTTATTTATTTATTTATTTATTTATTTATTTATTTTATTTTACATTTGTTAACCGGGAGAGTCCAACTGGATACATGTCCATTTTCAGCAGAGGCCCGGGGAGAAAAGCTCCAGGTACATAACAGACATATGAACATTGCTAATGCAAAAAAGGAAGATAGTTGAGTTCTAAATACAATATAAAGATACATCACATCTTGGGAAAAAAATAACAGCAGCATATAAAAAAAAACATAGGTCAGTTACAAAGGCGAGGCGCCTTGTTAAAAAGCGGTTAAAGATAGTGAGGTAAGAGAAGGGTAAATGATAGTGGTTAATCAGGTTTGGAACAGGGACATTGCCAGAGAGTATTGAGATGGGGTTTAAGCTTTTTTTTGAATTGTAGGAGTGAAGGTTCTGAGGTGAGCATGGTCGGTAGGGAGTTCCACATTTTACCTACAAAGTTTGAGAATAGAGAATCCCCAGCAGAATTATTGGCTTTGGTAGTTTGAGCTAAGATCTTATTAGAGGAGCGTAAAGATTGCAGGTTAATATAGGGGTGAATGATGTTTTTCAGAGCTGGTGTTTTCTCTGGGTGATACAGTATCTGGTGAGCCATTCAGTCTCATTTTTTATTTATTTATTTTATTTTTATTTTACATTTGTTAACCGGGAGAGTCCAACTGGATACATGTCCATTTTCAGCAGAGGCCCGGGGAGAAAAGCTCCAGGTACATAACAGACACATGAACATTGTTAATGCAAAAAAGGAAGATAGTTGAGTTCTAAATACAATATAAAGATACATCACATCTTGGGAAAAAAATAACAGCAGCATATAAACAAAAACATAGGTCAGTTACAAAGGCGCCTTGTTAAAAAGCGGTTAAGGATAGTGAGGTAAGAGAAGGGTAAATGATAGTGGTTAATCAGGTTTGGAAAAGGGACATTGCCAGAGAGTATTGAGATGGGGTATAAGTTTTTTTTTGAATTGTAGGAGTGAAGGTTCTGAGGTGAGCATGGTCGGTAGGGAGTTTCACATTTTACCTACAAAGTTTGAGAATAGAGAATCCCCAGCAGAATTATTGGCTTTGGTAGTTTGAGCTAAGATCTTATTGGAGGAGCGTAAAGATTGCAATTAAATAATGCTGGCTCAGGATAGTGGACTGCATACACATTGGTTTACAAAATCCATTGAACATGTGGGAGAAATGGGCAAATGCAGGTTTTGTAAAACAGAACTGGCAGCAGTCACACATCTTGTTGGTTGTAATACATTCATGACAGTGGGCCTGTATACTGAAAGGCATAATGATGTGGCAAGAATGTTGCATTGGGGATTGTCCAAACACTACAATATTGAAACAGCTGAGAAGCATTGGAAACATGAGCCACAAAGCATTATAGAGAATGCCAGAGTTTATATTATATGGAATCACCTATTACAAAAACATATGGAAGAAATTCAAGAACAGATGAAAGAAAACAATATTTAGTAGTCCATGATAAGAAGACAAAAGTAGCATTGATCTTTGAAATTGCTGAACCCAGTGATTACAGTGTCTTACAGAAAGAGAGACACAAAAACATAAAGTACCAGGATCTGTAGGCAGAAAAGAGAGCAAGGTAGAAGAAAGTTACCCAGACAGTTCCATTAGTAGTAGTAGGAACAATGGGCCTAATAAAAATGAATTTACAGTTTTATTTAGATACGTTACCAGTACATGTAACTCCATATGAATTGCAGCAGTCATTACTAAGCACATTGCAGGTGCTGCAAAGAGCACTTTAGGCTAACATCAAAGACTGAAACAATACTAATTTCATGAACTTTAATCTACTTTGACTTAGGAATGGGGTCCATTCCTAGAAACCCAAAAGATTTGGAGAAATGAGACTAAAAACATGATTAGAAACAGAGTTTGAAATAAGTATGAAAAGGTATCATTATTTGAAGAATATAGATAAGGAAATCAGTCTAAAAACCTGGTAGAAAGATATATGTGCTAAAACAAAAGTACAATGTCAAAACAGATCAAGATTAGATTTATACCATTTATAACAATAAATTAAAAGTCTCTGCAGAAACTGACAAATGTAGGTGAAACACACAGAAAAGTGTAAAAAAAGATACAAAATACAAGATTTAAGGATGACTTAGAAAAGTTCTATTGGGAAGTTGAGAAGGATTAAAACAATAATTAAGACACCACTAAGAATAGAGGAAAGTTATAAATTCTGGATAAATATCTATAAGGACCCAGATGAAAATGAAAAGGAGCTGGGATGGATAAAAGACATCAATAAAAAAATATAATAATACAGAGAATATGGACTGGAATGGAGCAGCTGCTGCTGAGATAGTAATAAAGTTAAGGGTTCTTAACTGTAAAACTCCAGGTACAGATGCTGTACCCAGCTTTTGGATGGCCATGATTTAGCACTGAGTAAAAACTACCTCTAAATACACCCAGAAATCGCACCATCCTATGCTCACTTAAAAGTGAAGCAGCAAATCACTAAGAAATATTAATCAATAACATGCCTTCCAATAACATATACTCAGGAACTGATGGAGATATAGTTGTCTAACCTATATGACTTCAGTCATAGCATTAGAACAGAAGGGGAAATAAAAGAGATTCATATGAAACTAATGAATATATTTTGCTAAAGGAAGCCATATGTGGGGCCTGTACAAGAATATCTGTGACATGGCTCGGTTACAAAAAGCATTCAGCAGTATTCCACCTCTTCCTGGATCATAGAATGTTTACAAATGTAAAATATCCACCGCACACTGATAAATTATATTGCAATTACTAACAAAAACATGCCAACCCACTTCACAACTGAACCAAAAAGAAGGGCAAATTGCAGCCCAGGGTATAGGAATCCAGCATGAAATATTCCAGTCTAATTCTTTTTCACCAGTCACCATTACTATTTTGCTAGTTTCAGTCTGATGCAAACAAAAAATCTTCTGAGAAGATTCTTATCTACCTTTTATGGACAATCTAACATGTATAGCTCATCTGACAACTGAAAATACAGCAAAAAGATACCAAAACCTTCTCGGATGACTCAGTAATGTAATTTGGTCTTGGGAAATATGCAAAGACAACATCTGTATCAAAAAATGAAAACATAAAGGAAATATAAAACTTGGTGCTAAATGTGATATATAGGAATTAGAACAAGAGGGAGTATAGTAATGTCTGAGAATAGATGAAGGGGCAAAAAAACAACATGAACAGATAAGAATAAAGTTTAATAAAGAATATTTTAGAAGAATGAAGCTAATACATAAAACTGCTTATAGGACTGAAGTTCAAGCTATACATTTGCATGTGCTACCTGCTCTGATTTAGCAGCATGCCAATGAAAAGTATACTGTGGGGACAAGGAAAATCAAGTTGGATGCAACTGTGATGCCTGTGCACTGGCCCAGCAATCAAGGAGCCTCAATCCTCACCACTAACACCAGTGAAGGGCGTCCATATAGGGAAAGGATAATAAATACACAGTAAAGTACAATTTCCCTTAAGAGCACACAGAGATCACAGTCAGTCTGGGGCTGGTCTCTCCATCTTTCTCCATATCCCCAAAAAGACTCCCCACTGGCACAGCTATATGGTCCAGATCTCAGCCTAGTGGGCAACTAAAACCTCCACCACCTCTCTGTCCAACCAATGCTTTGTGTCCCTGCCCAAGTAGCTGACCCACACACACTTTGAGATAAGAGTTTGTACAACCACACAGACACTCCTGGGGAAGGCTGGCACAGTTTCTCTAGCTGTGCCCCTTTTCTGTCCAGTCTAAAAGGTAGCACCAGCTGCCACCATCCACTAATATTTATCAGCTACTCGAAGGCCCTTAAAAGAGTGTCCAATTATTACTGTGCAATATTATTATTATCCAAATGGTAAGTGTGACCTGACAGTCAAGACTTATTTGGAGTGACTTGGTACAGTATCACTATATACATGCAATGTGTTCTTAGAGCTTAAATTATCTCTACACAAAACAGCCACAGTTGAAAGGTTTAAAAATATTTAATAATATGTGATAAAAACACAAGAAAATACTTCTTACTACACAGTGCTAGTCAAGAGTTCAGAAATCATAGAGAGATACTTCAAATAATACCGTAGAAAAGTTCTAACATCAACACAGAAAAAACACCTGGTATAATCTTCCTAATTCCTAGCTATTTCTAAGGGAAAACACAGTTCTAAATAACTTACATCTAGAAATAGGCAGTGCTGGTGATGTTGGATGTTCTCAAGACAAAATACTCAGAGCTCTCTGATTCTCTCTCTTTAAATTGATAACACAGAGCACATGACATCATTCTTCACACTTCTCTGGTGTTCCCAGGCTAACAGAAACTACATTTACATTCTTTACAGCTGGTCAGAAACCAGGACATTTATACATGCACATTCTAGCCATTAACTCTAGTCTTAAAACAATAGGCAGGATGCCTCCCTCTAGACATATCAGTTCCGAATTTTGACATCAAAGGCAGTCATAAAATGCTTGACTTAGCTTTCTTACAGCATAGTGCACTGTTGTTACATTTTTACAGTTCAATATCCAATGCAGTCTTTTCATATTTAAGAGAACAAGCCTGTGGCTTACATTAATATTTACAAATGACAGAATTATCTACAAAATTCCATCTGGCTAGGCTGGCAGCCTGCACCTATCTTCACAGCAAACCAGCACAGAAATTTAAGGAAAAGAAAGAAGGCAAGGTAGGTTAAGAGTATAAAAGACAAACATCTGCTGAGTCAATAGTTAGCCATTATTTTTGCATGTCTCAAATAAAACATTTATTGAAAACTACCTTAGCTGATTCAAGATCTTCCCATCAGTCAGAATCTTTTGGGCAGTATACAATGAGACACATTATATTATCAGGTCAAAGGCATATTATGGCAGAAGTCCTCAAGGGTCTGTATTCATATCTGTATTATTCTCCCTTTTTATTACTAATCTATTGTTTGATGTTTCTAAACTGTAGATCATACAGTATGTGAATTATGTTGTTGTTTGTCTTTTCCCGGTTAGGGGTCGTCACAGCGGACCTCCGGTCTGCTAATGATTGGTAGTTGATTTTTATGGTGCCGCTTTGCCAGCCCGACGCCCAACCTTCACTGAAGGCATGCCCATTCACACAAGTCTTTCAGAGGCCACTCGACCACAGGGAGGACATGTAGACTCCACACAGAAGGCACTCCAGCCGAGAATCGAACCGGAGAACATCTTGCTGTGAGGCAACAACGCTATCGCTGTACCACCGTGGATCCTTTAATATTTGTTAAAGCTGCTAAAGCATCTGTTCTTGGTAAGGAAATTTAAAAGGATTTTGGTAGACCTGACATTAGATATTTAGCAATAAATCAAATTATAAGGATTGACTAAACATTGGTTAAATGAGCCACTGGAAATCCCATTCATCCAGTTACCATTGTTACATGTGTATTTAAAAATAAGACTTAACTTAGCACTGCTTCTGATGTACCATCTAGAACAAACAGTGAAAAAAGTTCTAAAGTACCTAAACATAAGCAATACATTTACTGGCCTTTTTTTCCTCACAGTACAGAAGAGCAGTAGGAATTAATCTACTGATATCAAAACCTGAATATTTCCTACCATTTTGGGGTTTTAAATCCATCCTGTAATGTAAACCTAATGCAAATCACCCTGAATAAAAATGTAGCTTTTTCTCACTTTCCGAAGCTACCGAACATCACTGATCTTCCCTTCAGAAAGTGACTCAGGTCCTTGAACTGTTAAGACAACTTTTGTGATTTCCATGTTGATTTTCTCTCCATCACCTAGACAATTGACTTTTTAACTTATGTGTAAAATACCATATCAACTGATTACCATCTAAGGTGACAAATGGAACCCACCTGTACAAACTTTTGAATACTCAGGCAGTCTGTTACCTTCGCCTCCCACACCCCCCTATGTGGCGGGCTGTGCCCCCCACACTCCCCCTTACTTTATATACTAACTCCAGGGTCACACTACAGTGGGGAAAAGGCCAACATTCAACGAAATGAGTTTCAGTCAAGTGAGTTTTCAATGAAGTGAACTTTCAGTGAAGTGATCCTAGTAATTTAATTTTCAATCAAGTGAGTTTTCAATCAACAGTAGTGGACCTATATGAGTTTCAGTCAAGTGAGTTTTCAATGAAGTGAACTTTCAGTGAAGTGATCCTAGTAAT
Source organism: Protopterus annectens (assembly GCF_019279795.1). Classification (NCBI taxonomy): domain Eukaryota; kingdom Metazoa; phylum Chordata; order Ceratodontiformes; family Protopteridae; genus Protopterus; species Protopterus annectens. The sequence goes on from NC_056732.1 coordinate 653,007,937, forward strand.
TTAATTTTCAATCAAGTGAGTTTTCAATCAACAGTAGTGGACCTATATATATATATATATATATATATATATATATATATATATATATATATATATATATATATATATATATATATACACACATGGAAAAAGAGAGAGAGAGGGAGAGAGAGAGAGGGATAAATGGATGGATAGGTAGACAGACAGACAGCTAGATAAACATTTGCATTTACCCTTACCTTTGACCCTGTGGTCTGGATCATTGCTAAAAAATGCACAAAAAAGGACAGTTTAAAATTTAATATGCCTCTCCAAGGCACCTTCTTAGATCAACTTTAAAACAAGGAGAACACAATTGCCATCCTTCTGTCTTATAGAGGCACTCTGGTATACAGATAAAGATTCCTACGGTTGTGCATTCTTTTCAATGAGGACCATTGTCAGCTAAGTCAATACCCTTTAATTCTGACCTCACATCATATCCACCTTCCTAAAAACCTTATGTACTTCTGTTGTCAGTAGTTCATTTCCTCATTTTCGCTTTTCACATAAGATATGGTTGATGATGCTTGCACTCTGTCTTAGCAGTGGTTTGTAAATGTATCGATGCAAACCCCATTCATTCATCTGCTTTACCTGCTTTGTCAATTCATTTCTGTGAACTTTATTGTACCTGAAAATTTTCTTTTAACTACCCATTCAAATGTTTATGCACACATTTCTTTTTCTGATCCTGACTCATTTAATATCCTTCTGTATACTTCATATTTTCACTGATAAATTAACATGTCTCTCATTTTAGGCAGACTGGCTCTTTCCTTTCCCAGTTCTTTTTTTTTTTTCACTTGATAACTAGATTTCATTTCCTTTCTCACTTTGTTCTGTTCAGTCCCTCATTGCTCAGTCTGCTTGTCTTCCTTCTTATTTGTGGTATCATTACGGTTATCATATGTTTTATTGTTGCAGAATACATCTCATGATTATAGAGTGTAAATAGCCTTTTTATGTCCTTGAATTATTTTTGTATTTACTCTTTTGGGTGTTTTCAATTTTTTGCAGTCAAAAGTTAATTTATAGCTGACATCATTTTTGTCATAAAATAATTTAATAAAATAACGTCGAAGTCTAAATGTATATGATATTCTAATGTCCATGCAACATCAGTGTAATCTTCACATAGTAAGGCGCAACTAATAAGACACAATTGCTCCTGCAAAAACAACACAGGCTGACAAAGATGTTATACTGTTATTTCGTAACCTGTTTCAGTACAAGGTATAACTGGCAGAACAGATAATTGTTTGCTTTGGGCAGAGATAACATGCTTTGCATCAATAATTATCTGTGACATTCATTTATATAGCCCTTCCCAGGTAATTTAGCAAACTATAAACATTTAGCAGTTAAGCAATCAAAATACAGTAGACATTCTACACACCTTTCACCTACATTTCATAAAGTCCTGCACAGGAAACATATGCCTTTGATGTGAAATTTGTTTTAGATAATGCAGATGAAAGCATCATTTCCTTTTAACATGTGACACATTTGCATATACCGGCAGAAGTTTTGCTGCAGTATTTGCAAATGAAAACTTTATAAAAGATGAAAGTTGGGTTTTGAGCGTAGGTGGTATGTGTTTAAGGTGGGTGGATGTAGTGACAAGGGAAAAAAACACCGTTTGAACAGTAAAGAAAGTCGGTACTATACAAAGAGTAATAGGTGGCACAGAACCCCTTATCAGTCAGCAACCTGTATATGAAAAAGGTTTTAACCTTCTCTTCTGTATACTCATGATCAGAAGGAGTGCCAGAAACTCCCTGTGAAATCACAGATTCTAGAAAGTAGGACTTTATGTGACCACACTAAACTGCTGAAGCTCATGCCATAATTAACACTGTCTGTACTAGTGCTGCACATTTAAAAAGAGTCCATTATTTATTTATTATTTTTTAATTTACATTTGTTGACCAGGTTAGTCCAACTGAGCGTTTGGCTTGTTTTCAGTGGAGACCCGGGGAGAAAAGCTCCACAGTGAGGTTATAAATTTTACATATAACAGTTATGAATTCATACTTGCAACTAAACAGACAGTTATAAGATAATATTTACAATAAATCATACAGAGAAACACACAGGTCCAATGTCATCAAGGAATAATGTGTTCATAATTCCTGTTGGGTTATATACAGAATTAGTACAAAAGCAATAGCAAGGGGATGAGGTGCTTATACAGTTAAATGCAATGAAAAATAACCATGTCAGAGATGTTTGCACTTGTTTACTGGGAAAGTGTGACTAGTTCGGAGAGTTTGGAAACCTTTCTCAGTAGAAGCCCAGGGAGAAAAGCTCTAAAATATAACACTCGGTATACACTATGCGGGTAAAGAAATATATATACATACACACACCTATACATATATATATACATATATATATATATATATATATATATATATATATATGTATATATATATATATATATATATATATATATATCTATATATATAGAAATATATATATATATATATGTATATATGTGTGTGTGTGTGTGTGTGTGTATATATATATATATATATATATATATATATATATATATATATGTATATATATATATATATATATATATATATATATATATATATATATACATATATATACTGTATATATAGGTTTACTATCAAAATCCCGAACGTAGATTCTTTGCAGATGGGATATCGGATAGCAGATGGTCGAGTGCTGTGTTGCCGACCATCGATAATTCATATCAATGAATGCCACTGTACATTCACTGATACGAACTGGATCTAAGGGCTAGAGATTGTGGTACAGTGCAGATTGGGACATTCATCCCTTTCCTCACTGTAATGTGATCATGGAGTCAGAACATATAGTTATCAGGGGGTGTGGGGGCACAGCCCCCACAGGGGGCTGCAAGGGGGCTTGCCCCCCTGCAAAGATGTAATATGAAGTGTAGGAGTTACAATTACCTGAGCTCTTATACAGACATCACATTTCATATTCGGCAAAGTTGGTGAATCTGCTGAATTTGTTCAGCACACTTTACCTAAGTGAAATTTGTGATTCAGCCTTTCCATTGGAGGTTCTGAACAGATTTTGTAACAACTTTTGAGATTTTGATAGCAAATCACACACACACACACACACACACACACACACACACACACACACACACACACACACACACACACACACACACACACACATGCACACAAACAATCCTGGTGCTCACAGTCAAATACAGAATGCACGGTCCAAAACAAATACACACGACCAAAGGTCCAGCATAAATATTTTCTTCCAGAATACTTTCAAAAAAGTCAGTCCATATGGCAATCCAAATAATTCAGGATTAATGGAAACAACAGCACATACAGCAGTTAACTGCCATACAGCAACATCAGGAACAGGTAATTCCACACAGGAAGAAGTGACTCAACAGACCAGTTTCGACCCCTGGTGTCATCAGTGTGTAAGTGCATCCATTTCTCACTGCTTCTTAAATAGTCATACTTTTAAAGGCACACCCCCATATGAACATTTCTCAATACAGTGTTACATACAAATATCTATTACAAAATATTATCACTTTTCAGGAAATAAATATACACGTGTTATAACTCAAACATATTTATACACATATACATATAAAAATATGTATATATAAACAAATATACTAATACATCTACATAAAGCACATAAACATCTACACACATTTAGTTTTTCAAAACATCTATTTTCAAATGTTAATATTTTCATTTAAACCTGGTTTATAAACGGCCACTAAATTCACTATCCACCTTTCCTTTTTACCTAAAATCTTGTGTTTGATATTTCTAGACAAATCAGTACCCCATACCACATCAATCCCAACAAACACAAAATGTGCAGAATTCTGCTCTAACTTGTGCTTATAAAGTGCACTTCTAGATCTCTTACAGTTTATGTCACTCAGATGTATTGCTATACAGTTCTTAAAAACCCTAGAAGTCTGGCCTATATAGAACGCTCCACATTGGCATACTGCCATATACACTAACCATTCTGTCTGACATGTAATAAGGTACCTAATGTCAAAAACTTTCGAAGTATTAACAAAAGTAAAAGATATGGACTTAAATATAACTTTGCAGTAAACGCAATTACAACAACTATTACAACTCACAAGAGGACCCTCTTAGGTACCCTAGTATCATCCATTCTTTTGTACCAAGAAAGATATTCACCCACATTCCTGCCTCGCCTGTAGCTGTAAGAGCACTGGTCACCTAAACATTGGGTATACATCTATCGATATATATATATATATATATATATATATATATATATATATATATATATATATATATGTACCACGCGTTGCTGTGGCTCAGTCTGGTTAAATGGAAAAGAAAGAAAAGAGAAAGCACACGTTTCTAATATGTTTAATTTCACAATGCTTGTGGGTATACAATATTTTTTGTTGTTCCATTGTCTGTGCAGATATAGAGATTGTCTGTTTTGCTGACTCTAGAACATGCAACATATAATTGTCCATGTGAGAAGCAATCTGTGTGTAGATCTAAACTGCACAATTCTAAAGATTGGCCCTGAGCTTTGTTGATGGTGATTGCAAACGCCAATCGAATTGGGAACTGCAATCTCTTAAAATGAAATGGCATATCCGTTGGAATCATAGGAATGCAAGGAATGAGGACATCTTCACCTTTGAAAGGTCCTGTCAAGATTGTTGCTTCTATGATGTTGCTCATTAATTTTTTTACTGCAAGCCATGTGCCGTTGCAAAGCTTTGGCTGGTTGATATTTCGCAACATGATAATTGGCACGCCGATTTTCAATTGCAGTACGTGCGGTGGCATCCCTGGCAGATCGAGTGAATTCAAAAATTCTGTTGGATAATTAACCGCTTCATCTGCTTCCACAACAGTGTCGATGGACTTGTATGTGACTGCCTTGCTTTGAATGTTAGACTAAATAATATTGTTAAGTTCGTAGACGTCTTTGTTCTTGGCCGCAAGAATAGCTCGCTCAGTTAGCCAATCGTGATTCTTATAATTTGTTTGAATATTGGTAAATGCTTTTTCAACCGATTCTTCTTCTGATGTCACTAAATTGCAGAAGTTATGAGGCAATGAAATTCGTCCTGAGGTCAGATCAACCGGCACCTTTCAGTTCTCAATTTCCAGCAATTGATGTGAGAATATCTCAGCTGATTGATTGTTTTGCAGCTGGACACGCATATTTGTAGTTAATTTTAACATCTTTACATGTCGCCACAGAGTAGAGTATTTCAGGCAAGCATTTATTTCATCCGCTGGTGTCGATCGAGGAGAACGAAGCAGATCTGAAGCTACAGAATGTGATCGCCGTGCTCGCAAACGTGCATCCTCAAGTCTGGCTGCACGTCACTCTGCTGCTTCCTCGGCATGTATTTGAGCCATTCTTTGTCTGTTTCGCTCGTTCACTGATGCCCGTTCTTCCTCAGTTTGATTTGCAATTACTCGTCGCACTGCTTCCGCTCCGTGAGTACGACGACCTAAGATTGATCATCTGCGAGGCATTATTTGGATGAACTAAAGCAGATCGATTGCACTGAAAAAGAACTAAGATATAAAATTGCATATTTGTATACAAATATATAGAATCCATAGTAGGTATATAAAAACACGCGCGTATTTGAATGCAACATGTGACATCTATATAATAGTAGGTATATAAAAACACGCGCATATTCAAATGCAACATTGTGTGAATATTTCAAAGCAATCGGTGAAGAACTTTCGGAGATTTAAGATTGTGAACAAACGAACATTTACATTTAGATATATGTATATATATATATATATATATATATATATATATATATATATATATATGTGTATGTATCTATATATGTACTTATATCTATATCTATAAATATATATATATATATATATCTAGATATATGTATATATATATATATATATATATATATATATATATATATATATATATATATGCATAAATATATATATATATATATATATATGTATATATGCATATATATATATGCATATATATATATATATATATATATATATATATATATATATATATCATTCTGTTGTGTATGATCAAATTACTTTAATATCAAATTGAAAACACCAAAACATAAAGTATCAAATGACATAATATTTTATTTAACATTTGTTTACTGGGAAATTCCGACTTGGAACGAGCCAATTTTTAGCAGAGGCCCAGGGAGAAATACTCCAGATGCATTTCTTTGTAACATGGGAGGAAACCCACACAAATGCAAGGAGGACATGCAGACTCCACACAGAAGGTGTCCCAGCCAAGAATCGAACCAGCGAACCTCTTGCTGCGAGGCAACAAAGTTAACCGCTGCACTGCCCAAAATAATCAGCCCTAACAAGACTTGAACCCAGGAACTTGTACACCATAATCAGTGAAATGTACCACTAAATGTAGAGAAATGTACCACTACACCATTTGAGAAATATAAAGAAAAAAACACTATTTCTTCTCCCAACATTAACACTAATACCTGCATAACACTAACCTCAAATTCATTTGAATAGTAGCAGCATCACGGGAAGGTTTTTATGAAGATAAGGTGTAGCTTTAGGGTTTAGGGAAGAGGCAGCATTAGGGTTATGGTTAGCATCTATTACTAAAGAAGGCAGGGGGTCCACCCCCCTGCACAACCTTAGTAATGTGTGCTAACCTTGACCCTAATTGTGCTCATCTCTCAACACTTATCCTACACTTTACCTTCATAAAAACCTTCCCATAACACTGTCCTCACACATGACACATGCCGACACACAAACATTCACAACTAGACACATATAGCACTATACAAGTTCCTTGTTGTGAAACAACCAAGGACAGGCACGCACAAATGTGGTTCTTGTAGCCAATGCCATGCCATAATGAACGTTGAATCCGTTTATATTCCATCCAGGAGGTTTAGGATACAACCAGTCAGTTTTTACACTTGTGCAACCAAAGGAGTGGTATACCTTGGTTTTTGTACCACGTGTTCCAGTTTTTACGTGGGGAAAACCGAAAGACAGTTCAGGAAACGGATCTACGAACATTTTTATGACATGGCCAAGAAAAAAGAAACCAATGCCTTTTATAAGCATTCCCTCCTTTGTCCAGGTTCCAACATTAAATTTATTGTGTTGGAACAAGTGGAGCCAGATATCAGGGGTGGTGACTGGGAATCCACCCTCAAGTATCGTGAGTTAGTTTGGCAATTAAGGTTGCATGCAGGGAGACCACCCGGACTTAACGGGACTATCAGCATTAAACCTGTGCTGAAGCTAAGAAGGGCAAGGCTGTAGTGCTTGTACTCTATTCATAGGGACCTTTATTCTTCCTTCATACACATAAGCCCTCTATTCACCACTATTTGGTATTCATCTATTCATTTATAATACTTAGATAGGGACCCATGTATTAACAAGTTTACATATCCACAGTTCCTATCTTTTACTTAGTGTTTTTTCAGATCAGTAAATTGATTATGGATGTTTTTCTTGAACAACAACAGATAAGCAAACAAAGAAGAAGGAAAGATTTTTTTAAAAATGAAAACTGAATGAAGGGTCTTTAATATATTTATAGATATGTATTTCTAAGTTATCAGGACCTACAGACCTCTAGAATTCCTAATTGTGGAATTTTAAATATTTTTGACGCTGATTTTATTATCACACAGAAAATAAATGTAATAATTTATGTATTTAATCTGGTTTTAACTTCTAGCTCACAAAGTTTCTTTGGCATAATCCAGCTTTTAATATCTTATTTTATGTTTTAAGTAATGTAAAGTTCCTTTAAATGTTTGAATGCTTGATTCACACCAGCTGTTTTTGATTAATGAGATGCTCATGACAATATAAAGGTGTGGTCTAGCAAATGCTATAGCATTCACTTGAAAAAGCTCAGGATTACCTGAGCGAAAGTGCTTGTGGTACGTTTGTTTGTGGATCAACTTCAATAAAGGATTTTCGTATTTACATCATTTTCTGTCGCTCCTGCTTTGCTGGTCGTGGATTTGTGTTTATTGGCTTTGTTGGCTCGCTTTGGATTTTTTATATATAGCACTATATCAATCCCCTAACCTACCTCTGACTCTCACCCTAAAATATATCAACTTGCACACAAACATGCAACTATTCTTTACTGATCACTAGACTTAGCTCTAACATACACATGAATACTCCCACTCCTCCTGTGCCACTTACCTGCCTCAAGTCTCAACATTACATCATTGACATTTCACCACTCCACTATGCATACTGTGGAGATTAAACCACATCCTCTGTATTTGTTGAAGAAACAGCATGGGAAAAAACACAGGATCTATATATATATATATATATATATATATATATATATATATATCTATATATATATATATATATATATATATATATATATATATATATATATATGTGTGTGTGTGTGTGTGTGTGTATGATTTATAATTAAATACACAAAGTCACTGCTGTCGACCAGCATATGGTTGAAAGGCAGTTTTTAAATGGGCAAAATGCCAACTCAAAATTTATCAACTACACTACAGTGAATGGTTAGTGTAGTTCGAGTATCTGAGTTCAGCATTCTGCACCAAGATCACGGTTCAGTGAGGAACAGGGAAATAGTCCAATTTATCACTGCAGTGCGATCTCAGAGTTGGTATATATAAATTGCAGTGGGTGGTGGGCAGCTGGGAGTGCAGGAGGGCTTGCCCCCCTGCAATATAATAAAATACATGTTCCGCTAACTATGGAATGTCTCTGTATGTGAAGCTGCATAGCATGGGTGACTGTTGTCACCTCTTGCTATGTTGAATACATCAAACTATAGGTTTCAACCTGGGCGGAATTTCGCTGTTCCCGATTCAGGATTCTGGGTCAACCATGTGACCGGTCGACCCATGCAGTTTCCAGGTGTTTCATATATATAGATATATATACATAGAAAGATATGTGTGTGTTTATTCTATATGGGCATGCATTTCAGCTTGCCAAGGGATCCTCAAACTGAATTTTGCCCAGAAAACTGTCCATGAAACAATTTTTTTTTTCTGCAGGGAGGCATGCCCCCCACACCCCCTTAACATATACCAAATCCATGGTCACACCAACTTGAAGAAGGGAGAAATTACCCCTAAAAGAGCTTCACTGTTGTAACACTTTGCTAACAGTAATTTCCTTAGAAGATGCTCCACTCCTTGGTTGGTAGAAGTTGAGACAAATGACACTTGAGAGTTCAATCTTCATCTATCTTTAGGTTAGCCATATATAGGTATAAATACACACACACATATATATATAGTTCTGCTTCACATCATCTAAAACCCATTTGACTAACTTGCATTTCACCGAGGCCAAATCACCTAATTTTCATAATACTGAAAACTCGGTTGACTGAATCTCATTTCACTGAACTGTAAGACATAGACAGGATGTGGGCTTCCATTCACCTGTGACTTGTTTGTGACAAAAAGAATTTCTGTAACTTACAGTGCTGACTGTCGGAATACTGATAGTCATGTAGAAAGTAGTGTTGTAATGTTTCTAAATGTGGGTATGTCTCGTTACATTTTTATCTAGAGTGATATGGTGGAAGTTTTGTGCATTCACAGCAGTAGTGGGAGTGTGTAGAGTACTGTAAGGCAAGTAAAAGGTATATGCTCTTTTCCCCAATGTAATGTGATCCTGGAATTAGTATATATAGTTAGGGGGAGTGTGGGGGGCACAGCCCCCCACTTTGGGAGGTGTGGGAAGTGTAACCCCTCCCCCACTTAGTCTGATTTTATATTGTCTGGTTTCAAGTAAGTAGTTTTTAAGGTCTGGAAAGAGGTAGTTATTAGTGTTGTGACTATGGTTGTTTATGGTTTAACGTTTAATCCTTGAAATTTGCCATTGTAAGCTTTTGGTGAAATGAGATTCACTCAAATGAGTTTTCGGTATTTTGAAATTAGGTGATTTGGTCACAGTGAAATAGAAGTCAATCAAATGGGTTTTAGGTACTGTGAAGTAGACCCATGTGTGTGTGTATGTTTGTGTGTGTGTGTGTGTGTGTGTGTGTGTGTGTGTGTGTGTGTGTGTGTGTGTGTGTGTGTGTGTGTATGCGTGTGCATGTTTGTGAATGTGTAATAAAAGGCTTTTGTCATCCATGATTACTTAACGCTTTGCAAAGTGTATTATGTTTAATTGTATTATCAGCAACAATAGTTATAATAGAATTTTCATTGCATTTCGCTTCCCAACCCTTTTTGTTGCTATCTATTCCCTTACATAATATTTGTCTATTTTTATTAGGGTTTTTTGTTTGTTTTTGTTTTCTTAATTTATTGTGCTATTATATGCAGCAGCACCGCAACCTGCAACTGGCCCACCAGGAAGGTCTGTTGTTCCCCAAACAGGAGGCAACAGCAGTGTCAATGCCATGGCTACCACCAGCTGAAGCACCCAACAAATTAGTGTCCCAACCTGCCACAGATGTCTCCACACCTCCAGCTTACCTGCATTAAGTAAATTAGCCATGCTCTGCAGGCTAGTACAGTGGTATTTAGGAGCAGTGTGAGTGGGGGTGTCATCTTTGTTACTCATCTGCAACTAGCAGACATTGTGGAGGATATCATCAACAGGAGGATGGATGCCAATATGAGCCAAGTGGAGACCATATTGAAGTGACTCACTGAGTCAAATACCTACCCAATACTTGCCCCATCTTCTGAGCCATGTCCCAAAGGTGACAGTGCTCATGGTGATGAGCAATTTTCCACTGTGTCTTAGTTGACATAGACAGCATCTGTTAATATTCAGTTCTATCCCCTAATCAGGTGTTCTCCTCCCTTTTGTGTCCATGCCCATCCCAAGGTTTGGTTTTGCAATCTTCATTTCACCATTTTCATCCCCCTGTTTATCTGGTGTTTCATTCTGCATTGGGATCCCCCTCCTTCCATTAGTCTTGTCTGTCTTTTTCTGCTACCAAACTAATCCTCTTTCTTTCATCTTACTTCCCTTACTTTCTTCCTTCACCAACTTTTTCTTTTTTTTTTAAAAAAGAGCAATTGCCCACAAAAAAAAGAGTATTCTTCCTGCTCCACCTCCATCCTGCTTATTCCTTATTTGATTTTCTTTTGTTCTACCACACGTTTGCTTCCCCTTTTCATCTCTGTCCAATATTCCCATTTCCAACATTTAATGTGATCAAAAAATAGATAAGCACACCACACACTTGCCCAAAAAGGTATTATAAAGCAATCATCTTTTGGTGATCATACTATGTATGATGGGACACAGAGAACACAATCAATGCCCATATCTAACCAACAGACCTTTTTATTGTATAGCAAAGATGAAGTTCAGTCTTTGTCATGCCTTATGGATATTGCCATTCAGTGTGCAAATAAGCTGAGCGCTGTTGCGCAGCCATTGACAAGTATGAAATGGAATAAAGCATATCCTTATTTGCTGACTGCTGCCATGGCTAAGCTTGTTAATGTCCTGCTTTCTAGTCTGACAATAACCGCAGTGGGGTGCTCCAATCCCTTCATTATTATATTCTTCATCTTACTTTACTTTTCTGCATCCTTTCTGTTATTGTGTAACATTTCCCTGATATGCATTTCCTTGACTCCTTCAGTAAGACTTCTGTAGTAGCTCTCCTAGTTAATGCTGTGTTTATAAAAATATCACTTGCCAGGGTAACTGATTCATATTACCTCAAGAGTTGACATTTTATTTTTCATTAAAGTTGTCATTATATACAGATACACTTAAAAATGTGATGACTTCAGGAGTGGTATAGGTTAGTACATCATGTTACTTTACTGTGCCCCCAATCCTGTCTGAGTATGACATTTTGTTTATGTTCAGGTGGATATCTGTATATGTGTCTTCCCCTCCTCCCCTCTGTGTTCTCCAACCCTTCTACGGTCATTAACTCCCTTTGTAGTATTCTGCCAGTTTCTGATATTTTTTCTGTCATAATAACAACTCTTCACTCAGTCCTTCTCAATCACTGTTTCATTTTTGCCCATAAGACATTTTTCTGCAATGTTTTGCTTTGAGCTACAACAACTCAACACATTACTTTTCATGTGTGCTTACCTCACAACTGTTTTTCACAAAATGCCCAGATGTTTGCCTTCAATTTTTTGTCCATTTTTCATAAAATTGTGGTTTTCTAGCAAATCATTGAAGATTTAAGCCAGAAAAATAATGACAGACATTTAAGTTTCAGACTTCATACCCTTCAGAAAATCCATGGTAATGCAAAACCTGTTATTCTATCTACTTTCTAAGTTTGTAAGAGCAATATTTAAAAATTCTTTGTTGTTCATATTTTGGGCCTTTGTCCTCCATTACTTATGGCGTTGTCCAGATTTCTTGCTGTAAGAGATTGAGAGTATGCATGTGTGTGTGAGTGGTTGCACCACAAATACATTAGTTGCTGGTGCACAATCAGTCTGTTGACAACATCTGCCCATACTTCACTCTGGCTATGGGCTATTCTAACAATATCTTTCCACAGTGCGCTATTGTGGCTATCATTAGGGGCTGTTCAGCTCACAAACTGGCTTGGCCACATGCATTCACAATGAGCTTCAGGGCTCATTGAACTTGCTTAGTGAATAGAGTTGACTTAGCTGCAATCAAGGGCAAGGCATTTCTGAATCTCTGGGACAGTGTAGAGAAAACATATTTATTTGTTAGATGTTATGTGAGCACCTATTTGTAGCTTGTAAATAGCATTTTTGCTTCAGCAGGAATGTGTGTGTGTGTGTGTGTGTGTGTGTGTGTGTGTGTGTGTGTGTGTGTGTGTGTGTGTGTGTGTGTGTGTGTGTGTGTGTGTGTGTGTGTGTGCGCGTGTGTGCGTGTGTGTGCGTGTGTGTGCGTGTGTGTGTGTGTGTGTGTGTGTGAATTTTTTGTTATATGCATATGTATGTGGTATATTTTAAATATGCATACAGTATTCTAGAACATGATCCTCTAAAGTTTCAGGAATTCGAATTTTCAGCTTTATGGTCTCGGTCATATGTCACTTGGTCTTCTGGTAATACGGGATTTAGAAGTATACCAATATATATATATATATATATATATATATATATATATATATATATATATATATATATATATATATATATATATATATATATATATATATATATATATATATATATATATATATATATATATATATATATATATACACACACACACACACACACACACACACACACACACACACACACACCAGTGCACTAACTCAGTATCTGTCCATTCAGTAGGAGTGCTTCTTGTTTCTGTTTAAAGTACAAAGTTCATGAATCAATAATTGATTTTGACATACAAACCACTTAAATGTTTCAGATTGTTATTATCTGGAGGATTGCTATTTCTTCATTTCTTGAAATTATACAAGATGCATTAGCAAATTAGATAAAGCAGGAAGCAAAAGGAAGTTCAGAATGATACCTCACTAGATAGTCTGTAAGGTAAGAAACACCTTAAGATGCTTAATATCCAATTTGTGTTAGAATAGTTATTACAGGTGACTGAGAAGACTAGCACAACTGGATGACTGAATTGAAGAAACCAGCACTAGTTGAGAAGAGAAAAATATTTAAAATGGGAAATACAACTAAAAGATTTTGTATGGATACCTCAAAGTATTAATCCAGCCCAGGGCCTCCTGAAGAAGTCACCAGTATTTATGATTACTTGTAGAATGAGCATGATGGAAATAAAAAGGATCAGTGGCTACATCTGTAAGTTAGGGTTGGTATAGAAATGTTGTACAGAAAGGAAAGCAAAAGGGGGGAAGGAGTGTGTGCTCTACTCTTCAGTCAGTGAAATGACGAAAGAAGAGGGAATTGCGCAGTTCACTTTGTTTTCAGTTCTCTCCAGTAAGTAGTAATCACAAGATCATGTCGCTGTTAAAAGCAGCAGCTAGAAACAGGTTGTTAATCAGTAAGGGTCCATGGAAGGATGCTATAAAAATGACCTGTTTCCTAAAGCTGGCAATTTCTGCATTCAACACGTATATGAACATGTTTATAAGTTATGCATAATAATACAGTGTGCTCTACATAAAAGTGAAATGATTTCAGATGAGTAAATGCTAGAAATATCTGAAAAATGATATGAACCTTATCTTTCATTTTGCGACTGTCTTTGCAAGGGATGGGGAGTACTCAGACAATGTCATTACTGTTTTAGGCAAAGAGATTTGTTGACCTGCATAAACAGATTATGAAGCAAACAAGTACTCTGAATTGGAAGTGTTACAGTTCACTTCTGTTATTAGATTACAATGGCACCCATTGAGGGGAACTTAGCAACTTTGTGAATTGCTGATGTAGAATTTTTAACATTCACCTTCATGGTATAGAGATAGTTGATTAGAAACTGACAAGTGGAACATATTAGAGAATAAATAAAACTGATTGGCTGTTTATACACTGAGTTACCAAATTGTTTATACACTGAGGCAGCAAAATTCATCTTTATGGTAAAGAGGTATAAACCCTGGATATGTTCCTAGGAAGCCAGTTTACTGAGTGGCTGTGGCAACGCAGGACCTCTCATGTAAGAGTTTGGGAAGGAAGTGGATTATATCAGAACACTGACCTCATGTGAAAAGACATATTTTGGTTCATTTGGAGGGCCATGATGTCCACAGCTTCCTTTGTGATCCTACATGTTGCTCGTGTACATCACAGGTGTGGTGAAGAGCTGAGGGATTCTAGATATTAACCTAAAATAAAAATAAAAAAATTCCCGAAGTTAACATAGAAAAGACATCTGACTGAGCTTGATTTTTACCCTAAGGAGAATATTTGGGCTAGTGAGTTTTTGGTACACAAAAATTTAGGTAGGTCAATATGGCATGCTTCTTAACGCTCATTTATATGGGAATTAAAGGTCTTGGTGGTCTCTTTCTGGGGAACACAATGGGTTAATAGGGTGACCAGTGGCTAGGCTAGATTGTCAGAGCAGGTTTGAGTGACAGAGAAAAAGAGAAGGAGGTTAATACTTAAGCATGATCATTGCATCTTAAAAGACATAAAATATCATGTTTCTGGAGTAAATAGGTGGGATTGTAAGGTATGTGGCTAAAAGAAAGAAGTTTGTAACTCTCTGTAATATGAAAACTCTAATGTGCTGATTGTAATTTATTTAGATTACAGTAAATCCTCACACTTACTGTCTAGTGCCTTATAACTAATTTTGAATATTGTATTATAGTTTATGTATATTTTTTAATGTTGAACATTTTTTTAATCTCACAGTCATACCTGTACATTTCTGCAGTTCGCATGTTGATAGGGCTAGATCTCAAAATGATCCTTTGAGGATCAATATACCTGCCAATATAAAAAATAGGCAGATCAGTAAATTCTATCCTCAGAAAGTTTTATAAAATGCATTTTGGGAATCGGTCCCATATAAATTCCTCTTTTAGAGACCAAACAAAAGTTAAAAAATTAACTATATGTTTAAAAGTGACAAAGGACTTAATCCATGCATGCTACAAAAATGAAGGCAGTGACTCTAAGTAAAAAAATGTAAAAGCAGTTTTTAGTAGAAAATAAGCCCCTGAGCTCTCATATATGGGGGTTATGCCTTCCTTTATATACTATTTAATTATTCTTCCACAGAGCTCACACAAAATTGCAAAATGGAAAAAATATAATATTCCTGCTTCTTCAATAACTGTGCAGCTCTGGAGCATATTAATTCAGTGGGGTCTGTTGGGATATAGCCCACTATATTAGGGTCTGAGAGAGGCTTATCTCCTCTAAAATTATATCTATTCTCTTTATTATAATGAAGGCGCATTTCCATTAATGTGATCTGTTTTGGCTTTTTAACTTTTTCCATTTTAGATTTACCTAATCAACATATAACCACTGAAATTACATTATGATTTGCATGATCAGTGTGTAATTGTGTGGCAGCAAAATCAGTTTAATTTAACTAATCTTAATTCCAAGTATAAATAAAACTGAATTTCTAGAACAACATAAAACAAAACAAAAGCAAATAAATACATAAATGCATGCATAAATAAATAAATTTAAGAATAAAAAACATGTAGTTCTGGTTATCAGAACAAAATGATTTAAAGTAAAACAATTCCAGCTCCAACATTTCTGGGTGAAGTACTTAAAATGCATTACCTTTCTGTTTATATTACTTAACCGTGACAGGTTTATTTGAACTTTACTCTTTCCAAAATTATTCTACACTGTAATGGACAATAATGTATTGATTCCCTTCTCCATAATGCCAGTGGATCCTTTAGAATTCTAGCTAGTACATTAAATTTATTGTACTGTATCCTGCTGAAAATACAGTATCTATTCTAGTTAAAAAAAAAAGTTCTAACAAAGAATTCTGTTTAGTAAATGACATCATACGGTTGTACTATTATGTAATCAGTCTTAATTATCTAATTTCTTTTGTTTAAATTCATCACCTTCTCCCTTCATGGTTCAGAAGTTAAACCCCACATCTGGGAAAAAGGAATGACATATCATGCTGCAGCCTATTCTTTTTTTTTTACATTTTTAAGTTTTAATTACTGTAGGGCTTTCTAATCAGCTCTGCCTTTCCATCTTTATTAAATAATCATATTTTAATTGATAATATATGTACGTAAAGACTAATAGGAAAGAAAACAAGCCCCATTATCAGTTGTCATTGCCAGTATCATGCAGTCTACACATTTTTCTTTTTACAAATTTTATTCTCTCCAGCACTACATATGCTGTCCAGTTCTTGCTTTCCCATTAACCTCACTCTTCCTCCTGTATGTTATCCTGCATACATTTTCCCAGCAAATTCAATTTATTTCTATGGAATTGACTCCTTCCTTTTTCTAAAAATCTTATCTTCTGTTTTTTTATCTCCTTTATAAGTTTCAATATTTTACTTGCAGCTGGATCAGACCCTGGCTGCCAGTTTCTAATAATTGCTTTTTGTCAGACATTGACATTAAACTTAAATATTATACATGTCACTGTTATATCTGTGGTAAATTATTAAACTGTGCACATATTTTTTTTTTAATTTTCTCTATACCTGGATATATTCTACTTAGAATGTGTTCTTACTTAGCTATCTGTCTGTAAATAATATGCAACACTGACTTACAAAAGATGTCTTCTTACACTTGTATATTCTATTTTTATATTTTTGCCCTCTGTTGAGGTGAAGTTGTAGATCAAAATGGCCAATAAACCAGTCTACCAACAAGGTAAACAAATTGCAAATACATAACTAAATGAATAGTAAGTCCTTAATATACATAGGCAATTCAAATCATATATCGCAACTCAAATGAACCATTTTCTTAGTTATAACTTTTTGTTATCCCAACTTTCTTGCCCAAAGTACTGTATATTGAGTTTTTTAAATCTTCTAACTTGTTACATTCCTCTCCTCAACATGTTTCCATTCATATCTTTCTTCCCTATCAAACCTTCATAATTTGCTATCTAATTGAGGAAGAATCCCCTGAAGTTTTCTTGGGATATAAAAATAACTATGCAGACATTTCCATGCAAACATTTTCATCCTTTTGGTCTTTGTTCCATACTTGTAAGTATTACAATTTCTTCCCATTATTCCTTTGCAAGTTGTCATCCCATTTTCCTTTCTCAATCTTTTCTAACCTCCTGTGATTGATTTTTATAGTTATCATGTAATATTTTATATACTCCACTTTTTATCCCTTTTTACAATTGCTTCTATTCTAGACCCAAAGAAAACCACCACCAACGCAGATCTTTTACTATGCACTCCCCCGTCTCTTTTTTTCTGTCTATACATTAACAATCCCTGATATCTAAACTAGTCTTTAACATGCACCCCAAATTTCTGGTTAGTCTCATCCCACTCAACTTTCCCTGGCAAATTATTTGCTCATATTGCCTAAGTTCCTTTGCTAATTTCCTTTGGTAAATTCCAGCTCCTTTTTGCCTATTTTCTATATTTTAACCACTAGACATACATATGGGTAAAATATCCTTTCTCCATTCCTGCATTGTCATAGTTCTTGGAATACCTTCTACTGCTTTATCTCTTATTGTCACATATTTTTTTTAAATCTGCTTGTCTGTAAAGATACCACAAATTAGCACACATAAATGAAATGTGGGGAGATTAAGGAATGTTTTTTTTTTTTTTTTTTTGCTCTAGCTTTTTCTAATCCTGGGTATTTACCCATGCATCCTTAGAAAATGCATGTAATGCAGTGTGCTGGGATAGCATCCTGCTTCCACTCTGACTAAGCCACTGACCCTACTTTCCTTAGGCAGTGCAACCTTCACTCCCTCCAGCCTCTGCTAGGGATCTAATGTGAGATGTGTACAAGTGCAGACACTACCCCCCAGGATGGGTATGTCCATAATCTCATGACAGTGCCATAGATGCCCAAGCATGTAATCGAACTTTGGTCACATGTGTCATGTTTAGGACTTTGTCTCTCTTTGCTCAGGTTTTAAAATGCATATTAAATATGAATCATGTTTCATACTCAAAATGTACGTTTTCAGGAGGATTTCTTTTTATGCAGCATGACTTCATGTGGAAATCAATACATACAATTGTACTGACTGTAGCAGGTTCTACTGAGCAAAGAAAGTTAGTGTAGTTCAGTTTTTCAAGGTGAAATGAGGCTCCTACTTGGCAGTGACCAGAGCAGCAATAAGAACTGAAAAATAAAATACTGGCCAGTACTGGAATGTTTGAGAATGTGGAATGGAATGTTGTATGTCACTGACTATGAAGATTTTCATGTATAAAAAGTATGATTTTTATCATGAATTACTAAAAAAGTTATATACAACTTCCCTTGATTTTTAGCAGAAAGAAATAAAGCAAAAATATGGATCACTTTCTTTATTTAGAATGGGTTGACTTCATTGTTTGAACCCTCACCTCCATTTACAGTGTTAAATAAAATAAAGAGTTTTGTATCACCTGGATGCCTTGTTTTTTCAGTTGAATTATTAAACTTACTTTAACATAATAAATATATTCTTCTTCAGTAGTTGTACCTTCCATTTCTAGTTTTAATTACAAATATTTCTTTGCTGGCAGAAAATATCCTCCCTCTAAATTTGTCTCCTAATTCAGCTAGGTACTGTAACTCACTCTGTGCAAGTCACAGATGAAAAGTTTATAAACTAAGCGTGAAATATTCAGTTTTATAAAGAATAAATACTATGTTTATGGAGAGCACATACACATTCCAAATATTTAGTAATCAAATAATTTTTAAAATTATTTCTTATCAAAATATTATATTATGCTTTTAATAAGAATTTCTAAAAGTACCAGGAAAACGATATCCAAATATGTATGTCAGCTTTTCTATTTTTTTTTTTTTTTTTTTTTTTTTTTTTTTTTTTTTTTTTTGCTGCCGCAAAACTGTAACTGTACTACTTCTTATCTGCAATGTAATAAAATCATGCCCCACAATATCCACCCCTAGCCCTAAAAAAAAAAAAAAAAAAAAAAAACAGAAAGTCTCAAAGCCGGTCATGTCTTCCAAAATCCACACCCAGAGCTAAAAAAAAAAACGCCTTCAGATTTCGGAAGCTGATTGTAATTCAGCCAATAAGCAGTCCCCAGCTCCTCAAAGGAGGAGCAAAATAAAAATACATAAATAAATAGATGCAAATGCTGTACTCGGCTGCCTTTCTGTACTTTCATTTCATTACAGAAAGAATGCATATGTAAGCCTCTCAATCATACCCCCTAACACTTTGCACCCAGGACACCTGCTCCCTGTGCCCCACCCTTGTTATGCTACTGGTTATCTGAAAGATACATGGTCAGCAGAGTCTCCATTTATAATGTTTTAATATCCCAATTGTTTCCATATAGAACTAAAAAAGCTGTCAGTACACTTCCTGGAAAATGTGACTTTAGTTCTCTCTGTGGTGATTGGCTATCAGAAATGTTCCCTATTTGCTTATAAGTATAATTTCTGACACATTTTCACATATTTAAAGCTAACAAGAAGTCAGTATTTACTACTGTTCCTGCTGCACAACACTGTATATGTGAGAAAACTTCCTCATAATTGCCCTTCTCATTGCTTCTCTTCAATAATGTAATACAAACTAATGTGTTACATCCACAATACAGGCCCAAAATAGAAGTGAATAGAACACTGCCACATTGGTCAAATGCCTTTCCTATGTTTCATGATACCAAATGAAATGGCACCTAGTACACCTGCATTTGATGCTGAGTACTTCAGAAGACTGTGGGTTATAGCTCTGCATTCAAATACCAACATTGTAATACAATATTAAGGAAGCACCACACTTTTCATGTCCCATCCTTCAGGTGAGACATAAAATAGAAGTTACATATGCCCAAGTTGTTCCGGCTCAGGTGAATGTTAATAACAACAAGGCACAAAGCTGATGAATTGTTTGGGAGATTGTACTGGTGGTCTCAATAAATTTCTCCCAGTCTCAATAATTAGGAGCAGAGACACAAAATCAGGGACAGGTTTAAGACATTGCTTTTATGGACACATAAACTTGCTAGTATAACACGTTTTGCATTACCAACCATTTTTTGAAAAATACAAAGCCTGAAACTCACATCTGTAATTATTTATTGACTGTAATCATCAACACTTTTGATTATCAGACCAAACATATGAGGTAAAATCAGAATCAGGATAGTTAAGAGTTATGCCTTCTGCACAAACACACACACTACACACACACACACACACACACACACACACACACACACACACACACACACACACACACACACACACACACACACACACACACACACACACACACACACACACACACACACACACACACACACACACACACAAAACCATTACAGCCACTTGTATGACTGCATGCATCTTAGATGTCTGCCTGAGATCAGATGAATGCATGGACATACATCTAATGATCTAGATATGTATTCTAGCTCACTGCTGTCAAATTCACAGACTGCATACTTTTCAACACCCCCACCCTCTTGGTTTCTTAGCTGAAGAATCACAAAGATCCTTAGTGGAGAACAGATTTTAAATATTGTCCTTACATGCTTAGAAAGTTGCTGGGCTAACAATCTTTCTATTAGCAAAGATTTTCTGAAGATATTAAGTCTAAAACTCATATGTTTGTCATTATTTAGTGACTGCAAATGACAACAATTTGCCAGAACCCCCCATATTTATTGAGGAGCTCAAAAATGCAGATGAACTTCTTTGCTCAAGAATACTCAACAAAGCTAAAAATAATAGGAGAACAGTGTTTCAAAAAGGCAGCAGTTTGTTATCTTTTTTTAAATTTTTTTATTAATTTAACACATTTACAATATAAACACACAAAGGAAGAAATTCAACATCACACATTATTATACAATGATAGGAAATATTGAATAATCAAAGTAGTCTTATACAATTAACACATTTATAATCTTGGTATTTTAATGCCAACATGTCATGGTTATCCCAACCACTAGAAGCCTTAGTATAATTTATATATATCATGCTGATCTGGCAATCTAATAGCACCATACTCCCATAATGTTATATGATTTCTATAAGCAATTCTCAGCTTTTTAGCATACCATAAGAATTAAGTAATGTTTTTTCCATTTTCATTAAAAGTTTTTTTGTCAGATATTAAAGCTAATATGTGTGTGTGTGTGTGTGTGTGTGTGTATATATATATATATATATATATACATATATATATATATATATAATCTTGGGTCATATACTCATTTTAATAAGTACTAAACTATCTCACTTTTAATAAGCAGTAGCACTTCTGCAATTGTGTTTTCAAAATTATCATTTATAATCTTACTCATATCTTGATACATATTTATTCCTAAATATTTTAGTCTTTTTTCTTCCCAATTATATTTATATTTATCTTTAAACTTACTAATTGATTTAACACTAAAGTTTCAGTTTTATAGCTATTAAATTTGACCAGTGATACTTCTTGAAACTTTTCAATTTCCTCATCTATTTCTTTGACTAAATAATTTAAATCTCCTATAGTTAGTAAGCAATTTTTAAATCTCATTCTATTTTACTTAAAAGTTTAATATAACAGGTTTATCATCAAATTGCATTTTCCAAACAGCAAGACATATGAAAGTATTAATTACTAGCATTATTGAGTGGCTCTATTTATAAGTGATTTACCAGAAAATTACATTTTATGAGGAATAGACAAAAATATGATCCAAAATTATGGCCATAATGTAAAAGTAGAAACAGCTGATAAGCAAAGCTTTGCCTTCTGCAATGCTCGCCTCACAAACACTCCCAAATGTACTTGCAGATCCATACTAACAACAAGAGTTGCAACATCAACATACAGTTTCCATAATACCAATAAGAAGTATGAAAGTCTATTAATGGCATTACTGGCTAATTGCAATCTTCAGTGATTTACCAGAAGATGAACTTTCATGAAGGGAAGGTAAAATATAAGATGTTCTGTACTGTGTGGTACCTTTTTATTTTAAAGACCACTCAGTATTTGAGTGCTCGTCTGGTATCAGTCTGCTTGACTACAACAAACTCCAGCGTTCTCTCTCTGTCTTCCTCTGATTGGCTCTTCAGCAGAATGGATGAAAGAAAAAAAATCTAAGCTGTCTCTCCTCAAAGAAAAACAGCAGAGCGTAAACAGTTTTAGGAAGTAAAATTTTAGCATCCTGAGAAATGCAGAGTATTTGAAAGGTGTGTGAGTGTGTGTGTGTGTGTGTGTGTGTGTGTGTGTGTGTGTGTGTGTGTGTGTGTGTGTGTGTGTGTGTGTTCTCCCTTGCAGCGTGACCAAACAAACATTTGATCTGGCTTCTGAAGGCACTTGTACATAGGGAGGAGGTAGTTCATGAGTAGGGATTTGGAGTGTAGGAGGGAGTAAAAAGCCCATAATGAAGGAAAATGCATTTAGCAAAATTAAAAGGAAGGTGTTGGTCATAGAATGCCTATGTAGATAATGTTATTGGAAAGAGAGATGGGGAAGATGCAAAAGATATATTGTAAATGTTTGGGGATGGACTGTAGAGAAAAAAGGCAAGATAAAGGAGGCATGTCTTGGGAAGGAGTGTTAGGAGGATAAGAGTTGATGGGTAGTGGACATTCTGAGGATAAAGAATTGGTGAGTGGGATCCTGTTATGACATAAGCTGAAATGGAGTAGATGACAATATAGTTATTTTGAGGCAATTGAAAGGATGAAGCATAGGGGAAACAAAGTGATGTGAGCAGGGGAATTTCTTATAGTCTTAGAGTGATACTTATGTGTAGATTACATAGAGAGATAGACCTTTAGAATGAAAATGTCAGAAGAGTTTATAGGAATGTATAAAGTGAACAGTAGTCATAGATATCCTAGAGAGAGAAAAAAAAACAAACAAGTAAGGTGAAGCAACTTAGATTTAGCAGTTAGGGATGTAAGTAAGGAAGTAGGTTGGATAAGCCATTAATGGATAATGAAATGTTAATTAAGGTGAGGATTATTGGGTCTAGATCACCACATTGACTCTTCAGTTGTCTGAATACCAAAATGTCGACACTTAAAGACCAAAATACAAAACTACGAATGGCCACTTCCGCAAAATTTTTCACAGGGGAAAAAATATGCTCAGCCGACCAAAAGCAAAACAAACTTTCAAACCCTAATCAAGTGGGGGGCTCTGTCCAACACACCCCCTGATGTGGGGGGGGGCTGTGCCCCCTCACCTCCCTAACTAAATATACCAACTCCGAGACTGCTCTACAGTGGAGAAAAGGGCAAATTTTTGAAAATGGCCAAATTATTTTTTTTCCCTGGGAAAAAATTTGCAGAAGTGGCAGTCCGTACTTTTCATATTTTGCTCTTTAAGTGTCGATTTTTTGTTATTTGGAGAACTGAAGTGTTGATGTGGTGATATAGACCTGGATTATTGAAATATATGAATGAGCAGTATCAGATCATTCATTTGTAAGAATGCTATGGACTAGGGGGTAGGGAAGGTTTAAAGTGCTGGATATGGAATCCATGTAAGTGGAAAGGTGTGGATCACATGGAGTTGTTACAAAACATGGCTAAAATGGTAGTTCAAAGGAATAAATCAGAAAAAAAGTAGAGGTAGGCAATTTTGGGATGGGATGGCATCAAGGCTGCTTGCAGAGCAGAAGTTGTGGAATATAGAGGACATCAAAACAGATGTCAAGAGGATCAGAAAGAAGAAGCAGAGATGGAAATGCAGCAGAAACAGATGGGCAGGAATGAAGAGATAGATAATCAGGCTCAACAAGATCAGGGAGCTTCTAAAAAAGAGGGGTTGGAAGAAAAGCAAATAGCGGCAGAGGTGGAGCAAAGTGGAGGTAAATGAAGGAATAAGGAGGACATAGACATTAATGTATGTACATAGCTAGTTGCATTTGTTTATGAAGAAAATGCAACTGGGTTATAATACTCTTTTCAATGTAATTATGGGGAAAAACACTCCAATGGTACAGTATGTAAGTCACAAGAAAGAAAATACCATAATGCTCAATACATAAAAACATAATATAGTGTAAGAAAAATGGAAATGTTACAGTATGAGCATAAGTAGAAGTGAGTATTTAAGGTTAAGAAGTATAAATTGACATATCAGAAAAGAATATATAAATGTAAAATAAAATTAGTAACAAGGAGAATGCAATTAATGAAGGAGGTCGGCAGGTTGTATAGGGAGGAGTTTTGCATGGAAGACACAGTGACGAAAATACGTGTGCAACACAGGAATTGTAGGTCATTAAAGTTTGCATTTTATGCCAAAAGAACTTTCCCATATGGAAACATCTGGTAAAGTGAATGGTTAGTGTTTAATCTGATAGTGATGCAAAATCGCTAGGCTAGCCTAGGAAAGTCTGGCAACAACACAGCCATGAGTTAAGGAGGAACAAGTTTAAGGATTGCTTGAAGTTCAAGATGAAAGATTCAAAGAAAAGAGCATAGGTGGCTGAAGTAGAAAGTAAAAGAGAGTGAAGTAGGAAGATTTCCAAGAATAATTAGATAAAGATGAATTTAAGAAATTCTACAAGAGCCTGTGTGCATTGAGAAAACCAAGTGAGGAGAAGTCTGGGATATGAGAAGGGCTGTCATTTATAGAGGAAGCCAGAAAGGAGATGCATAAAGAAGTGAGTGTAACAGAGGTAATAACAGCAATTAGATATATAAAAATAGTAAAGCAAGGGGTCAAGATGATATTCCAATTGATTATTACAAATTGGTAGGAATGCAGATAGGAAAGTAATTAGCAAATCTATTTAATTGTACAGCAGAAGAGGAAGAATTGCAAGAATCACTGTGCCAGGCAGAGAATGTGGGATTATATAAAGGTAATGGGGGAAGGAAGACCCAACAAATTATAGACGATTTCTTTAAGCAATTGTAATGAGAAAATTATGCTCAGAATCTATGTAGCTAGGTTGGATATGCTATTACCAAAGTAAATGGGAAAGCCAAATCTGGATTTTGTGAGACATGTGGAGCACCTGCAGATGATTATAGTGTGTCACTAAATGTTATGACTGGTGCAGAATGATGAAGATGATACAAAGAGCTGGGGGTGTTAGTCATGGTCAGTGAAAAAGCTTTTGATCTAGTCAGTTTAGACTTTTACCTCAGGTATCCCCTGAAAAGAGGACACTGGCCTAACTCAGTCAACAAAGAGTAAATAAATAAATTTGTGATGACACCTTTGCATCAAGTAATGGGAAAATAACACACTATTACAGCATTATATAACAAACTATTTAAATTAGGGAAATGGAGGTCTATTAGATTACGTGAGGATTAGGGAGTAAGCAATGCAGAGATATCCAGTATCTCCAGGAATTTTTGTTCTGGTTACAGTGACATTGCCAATAAACACTAATAGAAACCTGGAAGGAAGATGTAAAAAGACTACTTTATATTGATGACTACATGGTATTGTTAGAAGATATTGAGGGGATGGTATCTCATGTGTTGCAAATTTTTGAAGAGTTTAGAAAGAAATCAGGCCTGGAGTATCATCCCAAGAAATTATTAATAATTGGAATAAGAGGAGGATGCAAAACTTGATAGATTCACCATGGTCAAAATGGGGGAAGTATTTTGAAGTAGTGATATATCTAACAGTGCTAGGCATCAGAATGAAAAACTGGGAGAAGTTAATAGATATGGAAATGGAAAGTTAGATAATGGGCCAGTAAGGTGAGCACACCAAGTGGACAAATCGGAGAAATGAAAGACATAGTGTTACCTGTGGTAATTTATATATTGATGCATGTGTAGATTAAACTAACAGTGGTGTGACTAGGAGAAATATAGAAAGAATGTGACAGATTTATTTGGAGAGGAAGGAGAAGTAGTTTAGGGAAGGAGATAGCAAAGATCTGAAATGCAGTAAAAGAAAATATCGTAGTTTAAGAAATATGCTGTGATAGTGAATATAATGTTAAGACTGAATGGCTTCTAAAATGGTATGATCAGATGTAAGCTTTGGACTGCGGTGGTGGTGCTGCGGTAGCGTTGTTGCCTCACAGTAAGATGTTGTCCTGTTCGATTCTCAGCTAGAGAGTCTTCTGTGTGGAGACATGCATGAATGGGCGTACCTTCGTTGAAGGTTGTGCGTCAGTGCCGGCAACTCGGCACGTAAAAATCTACTGCCAATCATTAGTGGACCGGAGTTCCGCTGTGGCAACCCCTAACCAGGAAAAGCCAAAAGACACAACAAAGATGTAAGCTTTGGGAGGACAGTGATAGCAGAGAGAAAAGGAATATTTCTAGAGAAATAGTAAAACAATAGAAGCAGGAATAAGAGAGTATAATGGATGGGTGGAAGAAAAATGTCGAAAAGAGAATGAGAATCCGCAGCAAGTACTTATGAGCGTGTGGAAAGAACACAATGGAAAAAGATTGAGATATATAAAGCAGATACAAGATGGGGGGGGGGAGAAGACAACATATATCTTTCGAGCAGGGGTGGGGAACTTTTGGTTTGACAAAAGTTGACTGGCTAGCATACAGGGAAACAATTATCAGAGTTGATACGGACAGAGAAGAGAATGTTTGGACAGGAATGAAAGGGGTATTATAGGTAGGTGAAGAGATGGGGTATTGAAAAGGCTGCTTATATAATGGATTTAGAGTGGAGGAGGAAGTGATAGGCTTTAGCATGCTGAAGGTGAGGTGATAAAGGAACATAGGATATAGGAGAGTGGTAAAATGTGGACAGAGGAATGGGGATTGGAATGGTAAAGTTTTTAAAAGTGACAGACCCAGTGACTAATCAATGTATGCAGCTATTATCTAGATGGTATAGAATCCCAGAGATAGCTGTAGGTGAGGGCCAGTGGAAAAGCACAGAGTGTCACAGATGCCAAGAAAAAAAGTAGAAAATGTACATATGTGGTTGTGATGTAAAATGGTACAAACAGAATGACAGGCGGTGAAAGAAATATGCAGGAAGGTGTACAATACAGAGGTAAAAGAGGCATGGGTACAATATTTATTTTGAAAATGAAAAAAGTGATCATAGCAGAAAAAAGAATGGAGGGAGACACTATTAATGACAGGAGGGTTAAAAAAGAAAAATGTAAAAGTAGGTAAAGTTGGAGTATCAGCAATATCAAGGAGTGAAAGCTAAAAAACGTATCTGCTGCAATAAAATATACTTTTATTTTAATTTTTTCTCTCTGATCTTGTTTTCCTTTATTGTTTGGTTAACAATTATTACATGTTCCCTGGTATGTACCCTTTTACACAGAAATGCTAGTTTCCTAAACTGTCTTCCTCTTTCTTCTAATTTCCCATTTGCTGTCATGGTGTTTATGGCCACACATTTTCAGTCCACCAATAAAAGCCTTTAAATTACATTTTTTGCTTTTTTCCTGCCATAATTCACAGGAGACTTGAGCTTTGTCAACAAACTGGTGCAGAAAGTAACTTGCCTGACCACCTAGAACGTTAATAATGATTAACATTTTGCTGATCCTGTTTTAGCTGTATGCTATCAAGTAAACACTAACAATTTCTGTACCAGTGCCCCTGCTGCCCTGCCATAATCCTATATAAGTCATAATACTTTCTCACTGCTGGAAAATGACTGTTGTGAGTTTACCAATGAAATGTGTTAAAAAGATGTAGCAAAAAAAACGTGATGACTTCAGTGTGAGAAGACAGGTAGTCTTGGTAATGGTGTTGCCACTTGTATTTGACTTATTAAGGCAAATGGGTACCACTCTGAAAGAAAAGCAGTTTTCAGAGGTTCAGAGGGTCTTTGACCACTTTTTTTAGGTCAACCTTTTGAACTCTGGAACTTTAGTCAAATAAAACTGCTCACACCAATGTAGGAGCACTTGTCAAAACCAAGCAATGAAATAGTAGAACAAACACAAGTGCATCCACCATGGAAAAGGCACTGAAGGCACTGAAGGTACTCACACAGTCAAATGATGAAACCAGTCCAAATGAGATGAAAAAATACGAAATTTCTTCTTTATTCCATAAATAAAACCACAAAGAATGAGCGCTTTCGCGTAACAATGGTACTTTCATTTTCAGATTTAGAAAAGAAACATCAATTACTGGTCTTCAAGATGTCTCATTCTTTGGTAGCCGAAACACTTTGAACTAAACTTTTATGTCTCCCTCGGTGTATAGCGGCTGAAGAACCTGAGGAAAAAAATTCTGTTTCATTTGGAAAGTAAGAAGATATACCCCTGAAGTGAATTTTCTGTATCTAATGTCAATGAACTTTCCTGCACCACTTTTAATATCCAGGAGTCCAAAATAATTTGCTGCCAAAGTGGAATGTTGAGGGACAGTTTTGGGAACAGATTTATAGAGATGCTGATGAGGGGAAGGAAAGATAATAATAAGTGTTAGTATTCTATACTGTTGGTCTAGTCACATTTTTCTGAAAAGACCCATGTTTTTTTACTTGTGTTACTCTCCAGACATTCTTTTTTTGCCAAAAAAACAACTGGTTTTGTTTATTTCTGTCTTTTTCTTTTTTGAGTAAGATGAATACCTTTAAGATTTTTATTGGGGAACATAAGATATTGCGGGAACTCCCTGAATTAACTTCCCTCTTTCATCACATTGTCTGAGAACCTGGGTAGCAGAAGAGCCAAACAGTATCTCCTTATTTAAAGCTGAATCCAAGATTTTCGACTTTATCTCATCAGCAAACTTTTGGTTATTTATCTAACCATGTCATCTCAACACTGAGGCAGTAGCAGTAGCCATAGACATAGTACCTGCACAATCATAAACACTCTTCAAAGTATGATTAGATACCTGAGAAAGAGGAAAAAGTTTGGTTCAACTTCTGCAGGAAGAGTGGAAGCCATTTTCCACAAACTGAACACATGACATAGCATACATTTCCATACATATATATATATATATATATATATATATATATATATGGGTCCCATTTGAAACATCTAAAACCCATAACATCTAATTTCATAACATTGAGACCAGAACATCTAAAACCCATAACATCGAATTTCATAACATCTAACAGTATGAATCACATGAACATAACATGAGACACAGCTGAAAAGGTAGCTGCATCTGGCCTAAGGTGAGTCAAAAGAAATATATTAGTCTAACTTAGATTAAACACTTATCTGCTGATTGACGACTGGGTGACAGGATGAGTACTGGCAGCATCAGCACATTTTTCATGGCTGGCATTATAGGAGAGGTGGGAGAAATATGAGGTATATTCAGTTCTAACATACAGTATCACCTCAGTTCAGGGGAAACATCTATTCTTTTCCCATAAAAATTACCTCATTCATCCCAGAAAAGGTCTGACTGAAAGAAAATCCCTGAAAATGACAATAAGAATTAAAGTTTTCCCTCACAGTCAGAGAGTTATGCTTAGGAATCTACAGGACAAACCCTATCTCTGCCAAACGCAGAATCATTACACCCTAATTTTCTCAGCAATAATTTTTGCAGGAAATGTCCAGCTGTAAAGGATTCTGCATACCAGGATTTACTGCTGGTAATGCCTGTCTATCCAAGGTAAGGAACTCATGTTTTAACAATAATATCTTAATCAGAAGAACCATGTTTAACTTTTTTTCCTAAAATTAATTCCAACAGAAGAGGATAGACTTCAAGGTGGGACATTTGCTGTAACAGTATCGTACAACAGTAGTCCTGTAAAGAATTTCCTGGAGTACCTCCCAATCCCAGAGAAGATGGTTCGGCCATGCCCATATCCGACACTAGAACAGACAAAGAGGACATGGTTGACCTCCAGCTCTTGCTGACCGAAAGGATTACAACCTGTAGAAGTAAATTAGTGGTCTGAAGAACAACAACCAATGGCCATTACAGATTCAATTGCTATTAGGTAAGGTGTAGACTCAGCCTGCAACAATGGCAAGGACTCCTTGGTAAGTGATTTTTTTTCCTTTCCTGGTGCTGTAAGAGAAGAGCCACAAGACCAGAGTGAGCAGCCATGCTGTAACCAAGAAAATAACACCAAAAGTTGTAAGCATGACTGGAGCATGGTCAGATGGTAAGTTATTGATGTGATATCACAAGCATAACCCTTACACTCTCAACACTTTCTCCAGTCCCTTGGGTTACAGAGCATATTTCCCCTGTCAGTACTATTCAAACACTTACACACCCACTGATAGAATCAAAATGTCCAGCTAGGTTGTCATGAAATCAGCATAGGCTCTACACTGACACACAATCTGCCATCCATTTCTCCATAAACTTTTCTGTCCAACAAAATTAAAAGTTTATACAAGCAGTACACATTTTTTTCATAAAATTATCTCCAAATACCTTAATAAACACTCTACATTGTTCCCTGACATGAAACCTTCAATATTGTGAAACAATACCACTTTTAGTCAAAAAATACCACTTTTAGTCAAAAAAGTAGATAAAATGATAGAACACAACCCATATAACTTTTTATTTATTATTTGTTTTCCAGGAAAATCTGATTTGGAACAAAGTCAGTTTTCAGGGAAGGCCCAGGGAGAAACACTCCAGATGCATGTCTTTGTAATGGGGGAGGAAACCACACAAATGCAGAGCAGACATGCAGTCTCCCCACAGAAGGCACTCCAGCTGAGAATTGAACCAGACAACCTGTTGCTGTGAGGTGACAATGCTTCCACTTCACCACTGCACCATCCAACGTAACCTAAGAACTACTGCAGCAGTGGGAATGATGAAGATATTTAATGATCACTGAGAGTAAAAATAATTTTTGGATTGTTATTTGAGGTCTATAACATTGTTACGATATAGCCCTGACTTGTGCTAGTTGGATGATTCATGGTACATTCCTTTGGGACTGTAAGCACATGAATTTTTTATGATGTATAAGTACGGAATAAAATTAATCAAAAGTGGGAGTCTGTACATATTACAGAACATGTATAAATGAAGTTTGGCAACAAACCAAGTTGTCCCAGGACATCTTCAAGAGGGGTTACATTGATATATTAGTGGGAGGTAAGTGGGTTGGGGAGGTGAAAGGGTTAAATGGAGGGAGGGATGATTGGGAGGAAATGGGGTAAGGCTGGGGAAGGGCTTAAGGGGTTTAGACAAGTGTAGCAGGGTAAGTAATCACATTTTGGAGTGAACTTGCTACACAGCAGGTTTATGTCCGAGATGACCTCTAGGTCCTGGTGTGGTCAGGTAGGCCATGGATTAACTAGATGTGTGTCTGGAAGAGGTGGGTAAAGTGGGTTGTAGAAGTTTTTTTTTGACTGTGGTACGGGGATGAATGCATGACAGATGGGTAAGCAATGTGTACGTAGTTGAAGTGGTACCGATTATATTTAGAATTTCAGCATATTTGCATATTTGTACAATTAGAGCCTCATACTGGTAACCTTTTCCAGGGGGCCTTGTTGTCTGTAGTATCAGGAAAAGGTAAATTCAGTACTTGAAATAATAAATCCTGCTGCATATTTTATTGGGCTTACTTTCTGGTTGTTTAGTTCCATTGTCGTTGGTGGGTGGTGGTAGGCTGTTTAGGTGAGTAGCTTGGTATCTTTATTCACTTCGCCGGACTTGAGATCGATGGGGGTGTGGTAAGCTACCACATTTGTTTTGAGGTATTTAGCAGCTAAGGCTCTGAATAGCTTTTCGCAGGCTTGAATGAGATTGGGTAGCGTCTATCACTGCGCATGCATGGTGTTGTGCTGACTGGCAGTTGAGGGAGCAACTTTTCCGTAGAATGGACTTTTGAACTGTGTTATAGGAGTGCCATTCCTCCTCACTTCAACAAAAAAAAGGGGGGTTACAGGTGTATGGCTTAGACGTGGAGTGTTGCGGACACTTGGGGCCGAGAGATGGAGGGAGGTGGGTTAGTTTTCTGCTGCTTCTCGGTTGGTGATGGTAGTTTTGTAATTAACTAATGTACTGGAATGTAAAGGCAGATATGGTTTTCTTTTGTCTATTTTTCTTAAGTACAGTAGCTTATTTTATTTCATTCTATTTTATATTATGTTATTGCACTATGATCGTATGCTGCACCAGCTAGTAGCATTGATTGTTTAGCTTAATTTATGCTGCAAAGTTTAAGGTAATTTTTATGTCTAATTGGTACTTATTAAGTAATTAAATTAAGAGGAGAAATAAGGGGGAAGTGCATTTAAGTGAATTTGAGCTGCTGTTTGTTGTCTGAAGAAGTCTAGTTACTAAACTATATGAAAAGTGCTTAACTCTACTTGTGATTTGTCACCAGTTTTTTACTCAAGTTATTTTTAATAAAGAGCTGAAGAATTTGGGGTGCTGCTTGTTCCTGCTTTGGTTTGTCTTTTCTACAGTTTATGGTGCCGTTTGTGTTTTTTCAAGAATTGGTATGTTATCAGGAATGACCCAACCATGAGGTCTAGAATTCAAGGCCTACCCAGATTGGTCTTTAAGCGAGGTCAAAATCTGAAAACATCTTGGAATCTAAAAATGCAATACCCAAGTATGGAAATAGAAATGGCATGTTCAAATGTAATAAGTGCCATTACTGTTCACATATGATAACTGGGTCATCATTTACCATCAGTGACAGGGAATATAAGATCAAACATAAGCTAAACTGTCAGTCTAAAGCTGTAGTCTATGTAGCCCAATGCTAGCAATGTCTGGCATTCTACATAGGAAAGACTGACAGGAAGTTTAGAGAACGAGTTTATGAACATCTGTACCAAATAAAGAAGGGGAACTCAGAGAATGCCTTGAGTAGACATAGACAAGAACAGGCAGACCACACTTTCAAGTTCAAGGCAAAAGATAGCATTATCCCTGATGGGAGAGGGGGCCCAGAATCCCTATATTTGGAAAGATTAGAATTGATTTGGCACCTCAGGACAAAAGCTTGTTTTTACACCAGGTTAAATGAAATTTATTCCATTACATTTATATTAAAATTTAAAAAAATTGTTGAGGTAACAAATGTGAGTAAGCACAAGGGTAGGTTACAATTGATTATTTAGTGCCCAACAGCAATTAGTAAAAAATTGTGTGCTTACATATGTAAGGGAATTATTTAGTCACAAGTTGTGAGCTCTCACTTGACCTAGGGGGATTATTAGAGGTAGTATAAGACTGGTGTTCAGAATTATGGTTGTAGTTATATTGTATTAATTTATTTTACAAGTAATTTAATGAATTGGTACGTATAAAGGCTTTTATTTACAAAAGCTAGATCGACTATGTATGGTTATAAAAATATTATTCATTATTAATTTTTTAACAAGGTAGGATGTTTTAATAACCAGTTATTTTAATAGGATATTGACTACAAAGATGTATGTGTATGATTGCACACACACACACACACACACACACATATATATATATATATATATATATATATATATATATATATATATATATATATATATATTGTAATGCATTGTAATATACACATACATATACACTTACATCAACTTTTTCTAATGGCATGAATTTTTTAAGAATTTTTTAAGAATATGTGATGTAAATAGATTACTTCATTGTGAAGGTAGGAATGTACTTCTACGATTTCTTACAAGTACTAATTTAAGTGGGGTTTAAAACACAGTTAACCCATGGAAAGCATATTGTTTTTAGCAACTGGTTAATGAGTAATGGGTAGCCTTCATTCATTGGTTGGTGGAGCAATGCTCAGAATGTGGAGTGTATTTAAATGTTCTTATTTGATTAATGGTTTTACCTGAAGAAGTCTCACCATTGGTGTGACGAAAAGTGCTTTGTGGTTATTGTTTTAAAAGTCTTTACAAGGTTACATTAAAGTACGTGTTTGTTTGACATTATTGGAGTGGACTTTACATTCTTCTGTAGGCGTGTTGGATTTGTTTGCAGCTTACCAATTTTCTCACTTTTGTAATGGCTATATTTAAAATTACTCATAATGGCGTGCTGCTGTTACATTTTATTTATGACTTTGTTCAAGTTAATTTGAAGGTGGTTCATTTGGACGGTGAGCACTGGGTAGTAATTTTGTGAGCGTGTCGCAAATAAGGGGGGCTCAATGGGCATGTACTGTGAGTGTTAGGCGGAATTGTTATTGTAGGGTAGTGCGGGATCACTGAACATTTACCCTAGGGCTCACTAACTTCTTTACCTAAGAAGCCCATAGGATGGTTAAAAATGTGCTGTTTTCAATTTTATTAGGGGTCTTGTAATGAAATAATGCTTCAGTTTTGCTTACCACTAATACCATTTAGATGGTTACTGTGGAATGTGTGACTGGCTTAATTGGCTAGACTTAAAATGGCCCACAGGGGCAGTTATCTCAGTATTAATCTATGAAGATATGCATTTTGGTATGAGGTAGGCTTTTGTCAGTGACTAAGGTGGTCACATCTTGTGTGTCAAGAAGATTTACAGTTTTCTTTGTTTTGCAGATCGCAATGGGGTCGCAGATGTTAGAAATGCAGAGTGGCAGTAGTTAGTGGATCAATCAATGGCCAGAGTGAAAGAGGCCAGTTGCAGTGGAAGTCACAGTTGGCACAGTGGTGTATACCGAGGCTGAGAGGGCAGTGCACAGAGAGTAATGGTCAGTGGCAGGAATGAGGTAAAATTGCAAAATAATGGATTTTGCTGGGGGTGCTTTGGTGGCTGGAGTGGCACACAATGCGGTCACCGGTAGTCCCTTTTGTTTGGATCATTATGGCATGTTAGAGCACTCTGTTCAATTAGTGTGGGAGTTGATTATTGTGTTGGAATTTGGGGAAAGTAAGGAAGAGATAGGTGGGGGGGCAGGGTAAAATTGTTGGGGACGGTGTATGGGGAGGGTGGGGAATCCCACAGGAGTAGAATCACAACATTCATAAGAGCACAGGAGCTTATTAGGCTAAAGCTCTATGGCTCTTGCAAGCCAGCTGAATTCAACCATTGCATTCAGGTGGTTGGAACCCTGGGGTGATTATAGTTACTTATCCAGTTGTAGAAATCGTATTTGGGGGAAGGGCCAATGACATGTTTTGTTTGACAGGATGCCGGAGTTTGTTCCTAACATGTAGCATCTTTGGGGTAACAAATTTGTCCCTTGAGTAGGTACTGTTAATGTTACATACAGGGTTAAGGTTTTACAGAGTAGCATAAGGATAATTTCACTTGTGGTTTAGGTGAATTTTGTAGGTAGGGTTTTAGGAAGCATGGTAGGTAGGTGGATGTTTTGGGGTAATTTTAGAAACTGGGTGCATTGTTTACATGGGAGCTAGAAGGTTTAACGGAAGCTTGGTTGCAGGGTATTGCAGTCGTAGACTAGGTTTTAATTCCTTACTAGTGGTATAGGTAACATAAGGGAAGAGAACCTTTGAGGGAAAGGCCAGGGACAAGCAGTGGTTAAGGATGGTTAGTAGTTTGAGTGTTCTAGCTGGGACGGTTGCTAGGAAGAAGATAGTGGGGGGAGTTGAGGTTCTGAGTGGGGTGGCTTGGGTTCTAGTCTTAATTGCTATTTGGTAATGAGTGAATTGGTGGTGTTTAAGGTTGGACATGTAGAGTACTTCATTGCTGGCCATAGGCAAGTTTTCAGGAACTAGGTCAAGGGGTTCTGGTTTTCTGGCACTTAGTGTTAGGTTATTAAAGTTTTGGAGTTAGACTATTGCCTGTAGTAATCGGGTTACTGCACATCCAGAGCTGTGTAGTTTGGTGGGCTAATGTGATATGCTATAGTTGACAGGGTCCTGGGTTTTCTTTGACTGGGTGCAGATTTAAGTTCAAGGGGTTATAGTTTCTGTGGCATTTGTTATGGCTATAGGTTGTTATTCTGGAAAGGTTGAGCCATGGTTAGTAGCTTGAAGAAAGCAGACTATAAGGGAATGTATTCTCTTGGAGTGGATGTTCTGGTGGTACAGTGGGGTCACGGGTAATCCTACTTTATTTAGTTTCACTAAGGCATATTTCAGTGCTGATATGCCAAGGCATGAGGTTAATGATGGGGTTCTAATGTATTTTACAGATGATGGGTACACCAAATGATGTTTGGCTTAACCCTTCCCTTTATGGGAGGTAGTTGGTTGAACAATTTTGGGTAGAAGGGAGGGGAAACAGCCTCGTCAGGTTGGTTGGTGGAGAAGAGGGACAGGCTTGCCCTCTTCACTTCCCTCTCTGGTGTCTGGATGTTCATTTCAAGGATTTGGGGGAAAGGAAAATGAGTAGTTGGAGGAAGTTTGCTGAATAGATAAGCAAGCGAAGGTAAGGATGCTGCTTATTTGGTTGGAAGGTAATTCAATGAATGGTGTATAATGTGAGATGGGGACACTGCTTCAGGGTTAGTAAGGTCATGTCATCTGGAATTATTTGGTTGGATGGGTAAGTCAATAAATGGGATATGAAGTGGGTCTTGGATGGTGCTTCATAAGTAAAGTAAGTGAACAGAGGTATGGACGCTGCTTACTGGGACAGGATGAGTAGGTACGCTGTCCTGATTAACATTACAAGGATGTTTATGCTGTGTTTAGAATCAACTATACTATATCCAGTTGTAATTAATACATTTTTTGTGATCAAAGCTATGTTATGGAAGTTTTAATAAAGGTCATCAAATGTCATTTGGTGTGATATATTTATTGTAGGGGACTGGGACAAATGAGTCTGTACATATTACTGAACATGTATAAATGACAGTCTTTACATATTACTGAATATGTATAAATGCCAGTCTGTACATATTACTTAACACGTATAAATGACAGTCTGTATATATTACTGAACACATATAAATGACAGTCTGTACATATTATTGAACATAATAAATGACAGTCTGTACATATTACCGAATATGTATAAATGTCAGTCTGTACATATTACTGAACATGTATAAATGACAGCCTGTACATATTACTGAACATGTGTAAATGACAGTCTGCAGGAAGCTTAAGCTTATTGTATAACAGGGTGGCAGTGATGGTTGCAGTCATTTGAAGTTACTTTAGCAGCAGAACTATTCAAATGTTTCTGTTGTAAATTTTGAAATGACTTCATCACCTTCTTGTAGCTTATTGAATATTAGACAATGGGCAAACTGTACATCAATACCCTGATTGGAGAATGAGTGAAGTAATTCCCAATGTGGCAGCTTATCAAGCCGCTGTGGAGCTCATACTGAAGAAACAAAATGGCCGCCATTATTTTACTCTCACTAAGCAGAGTTTTTGCTGTTTAGCAAGTGTAAAATATAAAAAAGAAGACAAAAAGGTACGTGTGTTTCTGTGTGTTTATGTCTGTGTGTGAGTGTATGTGTGCATGAAAGTAACAGTGAGTGAGTGAGCTGTTATTTTACATTCGCTAAGCAGCCCTTTTGCTATTTAGTGAGTGTAAAATAAAAAGAGAGGAAAAAAAAAGAAAATGCAAGGTGCGTGTGAGTGTATGCATGTATGTAAGTAAGAGAGACAGAGAGAGAGAGTGACCATGTGTGTTTCTGTCTGCATGTGTGTGTATGAATGGGGGCATGAAAGCAGAGAGACTGTGTGTGTGTGTGTGTGTGTGTGTGTGTGTGTGTGTGTGTGTGAGAGAAAGAGAGACAGAGAGAGATGGATGGAGACAGTGAGAGAGAAATTGAGAATGATGTGTGAGTGAATGCATGTATGTAAGCAGAGGAGACTGCATGTGAGAGAGATCGAGAGAAAGTGAGACTGAATGTGTGTATGAAAGCAGCTGGAGACTGTGAGAGACTGAGAAAAAGGGTGAGACAGATCTTGTGCGAATGAATGTGTACATAAAAGCAGAGAAGACTGTGTGTGTGTGTGTGTGTGTGTGTGTGTGTGTGTATGTATGTGTGTGTGTGTGTGTGAAAGCAGAAGAGACTGTGTATGTGTGTATGGGAGAGAAAATGGACTGTATGTAAAATTGTTGTGTTTCACTTGCTTATTTTTTTTAAGCACTATATTACTTTTTATATATATTTGATGTAAAATGCATCCTCCAACACCATTAACATATATTACAGCAAGTTTAAAACATCAGGCAGAGGAGCTATTTTACATTAAAATATATAAAAGATTAATATAGTACTTACAAAAATAAATAAGCAAGTAAAACACCACAATTTTACAGTGAGCCCATTGTCTAAGTGCAATAATACCCTCCAGGGCCTGCGACGTTGGGATTCATAACACCCATGGGCGGGCATTAATTACACATTAACATACACCCTATCAGGCATTATTGCTTGTTTAATACAATGCAAGCTTATTTAGATCATCAAACCTGCACACAGAAAAGATGTTTGGCTTAGAAATATTCGCATTCCACAAAATGAGTTCACAGTAAATTCAAATTCCACAAAAAAGCACCATTTTTGTGTACAGAAATCAATGAATCACTTAATTTCATCTCTCCCAGTAAGTAAATGTGAAGTACATAATTCCTTTAAGGGGAATAAAAAATGTATGCTGTGTTCTGTAGATAGTTAGGTAGAGGTTCTAGTCTCATTGCAGTCAGCTGGTGTGTGTGTGTGTGTGTGTGTGTGTGTGTGTGTGTGTGTGTGTGTGTGTGTGTGTGTGTGTGTGTGTGTGTGTGAGTGTGTGTACTGAACAATCTGTATGCTGACAATTTTAAATAATTGGGATTGGTATAATGGTTAAGGTGTTTGATTTAAACACTGAATTTACAGTGTTTGATGGTCACCTTTGGGAGGGAAATTGGCTATGCTTAGAATGGGCTATTAAGAAGAGATATGAACTTATTAAATCAAGAATCTAAGCAAAAGGGAAAATGAAAATGTAGCTTTCTCTGTGGCACAAGGTGTTGAGTCTCTAACCTAAATGAAAAAGCAGAGTTTGCACAGGGTTCATTCCAGTGACTGGATTATTTAGGGTGGAAGGGGTTACATAATGGCTAAGATGGGTACCTCACAGTCACAAGGAATAAGGTTTTATTCTTGCCTTTTAGAGAAATTGACTAGGCTTAAAATGGCCCAAAAGGGCAGTTAGCCTAGTACTAACCTATGAACCTTTACTATTCCACTGACATTCTGCTTTAAAAAATGAATTTCTTTCAGATACTCAAAATGTTTTCTTAAATCTTGTCTCACATCACCACAGGTTATTTCAAACAAAAGTTTAAAAGAGTCAGTGCTCATAAAGACCTGATGTCTATTTATTTATTATCGATCCTATACCACCCCTGAGAACTGACACTTTTCAGATGCTATCTACTACAGAAGTAACTTGATGTCTGCAGGTGCATACTACATATATATATATTTATAAACTATGAACATTATATCGGTGATGGCAAACAGGAAAGAAATGAAATTCTAGATTCAGTAATATATATAGTTTAATTCCCCAATATGTAACAGTATATGGAGTCATGACTGGTACAGTTTCCTATCGTGCATTGATGGTGATTCGGCACTTTTGAGCTTTTCTTTCTTTTTCTCCATGGCTATATAGCCAAGGAGTCGGTATATATAAGTAAGAGGCGTATGACTATAGAGGGAGGATGTGGGGAAACACGTTCTGCTGTTTATATCATCTAGTTCAAGCTTTGCCTGCCTTATTTCATGAGGTTAAAACTTTAACCAGATTACTCTTAATGAGACAAAATCAAATCCATGTCGACAAGGCCTATGAAAACCAAATAACTGTACTGTTGCTTCCAGGAAGCAAGGACTGAGTTTGGCTGCAATGTTGTTGAAAGGAATCAGCAATGCAGGCTACTAGGTATTCAAACTTTTTGGTAATAAGCACTTGTGGAGGTAGTAAATGACAAATCCATAAATAATGCCAAGACTAAACTAAGACTGATGGCTTTTGGGAAAGAAACACTGGAAGATAAAGTGAGGTTGTTGGGGAAAATCTGGATCCGGTCTAAGAGGCAAATAGACAAACACAGGAAAGCACCTCTAAGCTATTATGGATTTAATTACTCATATCAAGACTTTTCTAGTTGAGCATCACTTTAATCTTTAATGTTTGATTAGATGTTTTCAACTGAAATTTCAGTTGTATATACTTTTTTATTGTTATATGGTTTATCATACCTCAGATAGAACTTCAAAGAAAAGCAATGGATATATAAAGGCTATGGTATTTATTCTACCTTTAAGGGCAGTGTGCTTGTGAGAGTATCATCACAAATAAGATAAATGCCATTATTTATCATTCAATATATCACAGACAAACTTAGGTATGCAGTGTCAGACATGTATGAACTGAGATGCAGCCTTGCAAAGGACATTATAAATAATGCCATTTAAATGATATGTATATATATATATTTTAGAATAGTGCACAAAGCTGAAAACATGGAGCACTTCTTCAGTATGTATATTTCTGAAGCTGTTTCACGTTTCACATGGAGAACAAACTATGCCAAGAAGTCAAGTGTAGAAACTAAACAACAGGCAGCTGCCTCACAGATGGGTGACAGGAAGATAAGCCTGCATTCTGTGTACCACAATCACAACATGCATAATATGCTGTGCAAACAGCTTTTCAGAGAACATCCTGGATGTCTTGCATAAGAGTTAGCTGTTTGTCTAAACCTGATAGGGATTCTGATCTGTTTGCAAAACTCAACACAGAGAAGAATGATGTGTGTTATCAATCTGTTCTGCCAGATGTTTGAATGCTGCCTGCAGGGTTGAGGTCTGCTGTCATGACAAGATACTGATTTGGTTTGGAATTAAGACTTTGTCACTCCTTCCACCACTCTCCCTGTCGTAATGCTTTGAGTAACGATCTGCTTTGATGTTTTTCATGCATGTACTTGGGCATATGGATAGAAAACAAATAAGGAACTAATAACATATTTATAAGTGCATTTAAAATGTGTGCTTGCAAAGTGCATGCATTCATAACCATAACTCCAATGTGCTGCTTGGGAAAACCATCACTGCATGTAAATTTTTCTCAAAGGCTAAATTCTATAGTCATAACATTGCTCTGCATTTCTGATTAATATTATTGTTCTTATTTATTCATTCATTTATTAATCTGCTAGCTATTTATGTGGACTGGCCCAAGAATCATTTTCAGCCACTCCATAGGGCAAATGCAGATAATGTATAAAATGCAAGCCAGATTAATATCTATATCTATATTTATATCTATATCTATATCTGTATTTCTGTCTATATATCTATGCACACACACACACACACACACACACACACACACACACACACACACACACACACACACACACACACACACATATATATATATATATATATATATATATATATATATATATATATATATATATACTATATATTTTTATTTATTTTTTATTTTACTTTTGTTAACCGGGAAAGTCCGACTGGATACATGTCCATTATCAGCGGAGGCCCGGAGAGAAAAGCTCTGAATGTACATAACAAGTGTAAATACAGTGTAATTCTTACATTGATGTATAACAACACTGCTGTTTGTTTAATAATATACATATATATATATATATATATATATATATATATACACACATACATGTTTTTCTAAAGGACAAACAGGCAATGGTTGGAAGTTGATAGCTGAGAAGGAAATAGTTAGAGATTCTATATGAAAAGGGGAAACACATAGCCTTAAAGTGGCTAACATACATGATATCAACCTAATTTCAAATCTTACCAGTAGGTGAGAGACAAATTAATTCTGAACAGTTAAAGGATCAGAGTATTATTCTTGTAGCAAGGTTTGCATATATAGTTATTGTTTGAGTGGGGTTAGTCAGGGTTTGTACACGGACAAAGCCAATGTGTTTTTAGGTATTTTTTTAGGGATATTTTGAATTGGGATAAGGAGGACAGAGCAGTAAGTTCAGCAGGAAGTAAGTTCCAGTTTTTACCAGCAGAGTTGGAGAATAATGATTCACCAGCTGAATTGTTGGCTTTAGCAGTTTGTACTAGCAGTCTGTTGGAAGAGTTGAGGGCTTTTAGGTTACTGTAGCTGGTGATAATATTTTTCAGTATAGGTGTACTGTTTGGTTGGAAGAGGATTTTGTGAACGACTATAAGATGGTTATATTGAAGTTGATGGGGTAGTTCTAGCCAGTCTAGTGACTGAAGGTTTAGACAGTGATGGGTTCTATAGGCTGAACCTGTAGCAAATCTAGCTATATTATTGTAGCAGCTAGTAAATTTATTAAGGTTTGATTTGCTTAGGTTTATGAAGACGGGTGAGGCATAAAGAAGGATTGATAGCATACCTCCCAACTGTCCCGAATAACCCATATTATACCGAGTTTTGGCGTCAAAAAATGGGGTGCTACGATTCCTGAGTAGCACCCTTTCATTTCTGATTTTCCCAGCATTTGATTTTTTAATTTTAAATTATTCTGCATTTTGCTGATGTCATCGCGTGTGAGCGATGACGTCAGCGCCATCAGCCTGTCAGAACTCACCAATCCCGTAAATCGTGACATGCACGTATTCCCTGCAGGCAGTATTATTTTGAATGTATGCGAGCTGGAAGGAAACAAGAGTAACAACTGCATTTTGGATTCTGGCTGCCTTCGAGAAGACAGACACATACTTTTAAATGGATCTGGCTGCCTGCGAGCGGGACGGACATGGAGGGGTGGATTAGTTCAAGTGCCCAACAACCCTCTTGTTTTGGACTTTGGACATCTGACCTTAGAGTTCCGCTGTCAGCAATATTTGATTTGGAATTGGAAGCTGGTCTTTACAGCTGGGATAATCTGCTACTGTATTCTTTCTGCATCATTATTTGCTGGAGGATTTGCAATGCACTTGTTTGCCTGAAGGAGCTACAGAAAGCAGGGTAAATGTATGACTTAGTCCTCATGTCTCTCTATCCCCTTTTATAGTAACAGGCACGTGCAGTAATTCGACAATGTAGCTTATTTTATTTATTAATACAATAAGAGGGCTTGTCTATAGACTCTTTTCTAACATAGTTACAGTAGGAGTTCAGTAAATTTACAGAACAATAAACATTGTAAATGTATACAATTACCTAAATGAAGATTTGTGAACATTAATTTCTAAAGCAAATGTACCAGAAGTACAGAATAGTTTCTCTAGTACCTAACCGATCAGATACTAAAGAGCACTGCAATTACAAAAGCAAATTTTGTAGAGTTAAATGTGCATATTATTCACAAAACACAAGTTTGCGTAACTTGAGAAATGCTAAGAAATGTTTGGAGAAAGGAATGACAGAGGCAAATTT
Source organism: Protopterus annectens (assembly GCF_019279795.1). Taxonomy (NCBI): domain Eukaryota; kingdom Metazoa; phylum Chordata; order Ceratodontiformes; family Protopteridae; genus Protopterus; species Protopterus annectens. The sequence goes on from NC_056732.1 coordinate 653,051,655, forward strand.
CTTCTTGTCAGGAATTTGCCCTTTGAAAAGAGAAAAGTTAATGATATCCGTTAGAATGTGAGAGATGTGATTACTTTCTTAGAAACGCATGGTGTAAATTATCTGACTACAACCACTTTGTCATGGAGTCTGTATGAAAATGAGACATGGTAATGTAAAACCAGGAAAAGGTGTTGATGTTTGTATAACTATTTTGTGTATTTTAAAAAGGGAAAGAGGATGAATGAGGTCATGAATTGTGCTTGTTCTATCTTAATAATTATGTAAAAGGAGTGGGGCAGCTGAAGGTACTTCATAATGAAAGATAATGCATTTAGTTGTAGCCCAGTAAAATGTTGGTATGTTTAATAACTGGTATAGGTGTGCGTGGAAGTAATTTAATTTGGTAAGACTAACATCAGTTTTGTACATTCTGGTCCACGAGAGGGAGGATTAACATGTGCCTTATCACCAGTGACCTTCTATCTTTTCTACAGTTTATCTATTCCCTTAAAAGTTGCCTTTAGCTTATATGTTAGCCAGAAACTACCGAGTTATGTAATTTTACAGTTAGTAATGAGAAATTGTTTATTTTGTTTTTGCTCAGAAATAACATTATTGGCTTAAGAGTTTAAGGCAGATATTCACAGAGGATTATGACCCAGACTCCATTCATAATCAGGTTTTTGTATGCTTCAGAAATGGATGTCAAGAAATTCATCTCAAGAGTGCAGCAACGTAAAACTCAAGAGGGGAATCTTAACATCCCTTTTGAAGATATCCAAGTGCTTGGTAATGACAGGAGAGACCTGACCAAAATTCTTTGCAGTAAATGGTGCTTACC
>NC_056732.1:653057477-653107477 GCF_019279795.1 Protopterus annectens
ACACCCCACACCCACTGCACACGTAATCATCCACTCATTGCATATACTCCTACCTGCAATTTGAAGGGAGGATTGCCAGTTTACCTATGGCATATATTTGAGATATGGGAAAAACAGAGCACCTGGTAAAATGGAGGCATCACACAGAAGCTACCCCAGTTGAGAAGTGAACAAGAGAACCACGGACTGATGAGTAACAACACTAACCACTGCACTACTTTACAGTATATATACATACAACAATAGATATTTATCCATATAACATGACATACCAGCTGTTTTTCTTCAATTTCGCCAGTGACTTGACTGGTCTTGAAGAAATTGAAAAAAGAAATCTTTCTGAAATATTTTTTTTTTCAGTGTGCAAAATAAGATATTTCAAATAATTTCTAATTCTTGGTATGTTGTTCTTTCTTGCAGTTTTCTTTAATTCTATCATATGTAACAATACTTATTTCATTGAAGAGACCAAGATAAGTTTTTATCCTTTTTTATACTTTTTTTTAATTGTAAGTAGAACTGTCCTTCCTTGTTGAATATAATTCCACTGTTAAAATTTTTCATTTTTCTTGTCCATCAGATGATGTCACTTGGTCAGGCTTGTTGGATGATGCTTTCCTTTAGCCTTAAATAAAATGTTTAGGTTTGGACGTGGTAATACTGTTCAGGTAATAATGACATTAAAATCAACATGTCATTAAAACATTTGAGAAGTGGTTTCCTGTCTTGCATGCAGCTGCTTTTATGTCCCAATCCATTATAGCCAGAATAGCCCAGAGAAAGGTGCATGTAAGTTTAAACAACTTTATGCAGCTTTAGTGATGTCTTTGTATCTGTTTATATATCTAGCTTTCAAGCTGCTTAATTCTGCCTACATACCTACCTGCTGACTCTCTCCCTGCTTGAGTGCCTTACCTCAAATACTTGGCATTTTACTGGTCTTGTTAAAACTGTAATCATTTCAACCAGCAAATGCCTTTTTGGAAATATGTCATAAGATTTTTTTTCTTCTAATATGGAAAAAAGTTTGGCAGACATATTTGGCCACATGCTACGATTATCGACAGCATTTTAAACACTAAACATGGCATAATTCAATATGATGACAATTTATATTTGACAAAAATGTACAGTACAGGGGCAATACGGTTGGTCTGCATCATAAAAATTATTATTATTATGATGCAGAACATTGATAAAGTAAAATAAACGAGAAAACAGCAGAAATAGAGAAAATATTGGGGCTTTACCCCCCACCCAAGGAATGCATATTGAAAGAATTTCCCTTTTCTCATCTTTAGCTACCATAAAAGCTCAATATATTACTGAGACAGAACTAATAAGAAATGTTGAGCCAAGACAGCCACTTAGAAAGGGCTCATTCCGTCCTGTCCAGCCTGTTTATAAATGCACAGTCTCACTCATTATTTGCAATATCTGGTAAATCTTTCCTTTAATTGGTGACTTATGACTTTTCCACTTGATGTTCATAGCTTTTTAAGTGCAAATAAAACTGATCACAAGAGGTTCAAGTCATGTTTAGCCTGGAATGGGCCACATATTAAAAAATCTGGACCTCAAGCCACCCTATGTGGACACAGTTTATCAAGTGGTGCTGTGATCTCTGAAATATATCCATGTGACAATGTGTATTTATATAAATATGCCACGAGTTCAACACATTCACCCGGTGATTCTGCCAGCAGCTAAAGCAACTTTGAAATACATCCCAGATAAATGGGAGAATCCATGAAATAACTGCTTCCGACTACACTTAAAATATCTATGAAAACATAACATTGTAGTTTCTCTCAGGGCCGACTTTCTTTCCTCTAAAAATGTTTAATATAGGCTATCCCCAATGTTACTAAGTAAAGAATAAGAGATCAGGAACAGATTCCAATTGCTGTGTAGGCCAGTGATAAAAAAATCCCCTTGGATCCAATCATTGCCCACTTAGCGTCCATCTCTGCTGAAAGTATTGCAGAGACCCTCTTCATTCTCTATTCCGTCTTACTGTGATGACATGCATATGCCTGAAATTATTGAAAAAATGACCCCAGGCAACTTATGACTCTAGTGGATTTCTTTCAGTGTGAATAAAAAACACATTACCTGTTGATTAATTCATACCATAAATGTAATCTTGTTCCTTTTCAGTCTTTGAACACCCTATGTGATGCACCTCCTGGAAAAAAGTCTAATTGCTTTTATCATGAACCTACTATCAAAGATGACAAGCAGGAAAAAATAACTTATGATGCTTTGTTTCTTGGCATTGCTGAAAAATACACTATCAATGTGTCTTTACTTAAATCTTTTTATGCTGCTGTTTGCACAATAGAGGAAATCAGAACTGATGTCATGGCTAGCAGGTCATTTTGATATCTGCTATCACTGTTGATATGCCTTTTCTGTGTCTTTCTCAAGGTCAAAATCTTTGTCAATATCATGTGATGAGAAAGTATTTCTGAAGCCTGACCACAATGCCCTTGTAACAATGACAACTCAATAAAACATTACATCAACTTGAAGCAGCATTAAGTATACAGCATTCCAAATAAAATACTGCAACTGTAACTTTGCTGTTCTTTTAAACAGCATTGAAACTATTCTCTGACTAACGGTATCATGACAATCTATAACATTAAGAAGCCCTAGTCTAGCTTTAGGTAGGACTTTCAAACATTAAAAAAGTATGTGGCCCTATCAATATTCTGACACTCAGCTGTGTTAATTGACCTACTTATACTCCAGGTAAGGTGTCTAGTTTGCCTCATTCCTAAATCCAGGCAACTTATGGGGACGGCAATGCAGCAGTGGAGAACTCTGACTAAAGCTGTGCAGACATGGAAGGTAGGTTAGTATCCAATACATCATCATCATCCTCCTCAGTAAGTCATTAGGATTTTTTTCATGCTGCCTAACCCCACCATGTGGTCCTCTCAAAGACACTCTTCAGCCTACAGAGTAGATCCCAGAAATGAGGGGAACTCCTGCTACCCACCAGGAGCTCCAAATCAGCATGAGCATTCCTTGGCAAACTGTATCTGCCATATCTCTAGTCTTCAAGACTACAGCCCAGCCATCTACACGTTGAAGTCTGATTGGAAGAACTGGACTTAATGCTCATAAAGTGGATGAGTGAGTTGAATGTCAGCTACTCACATCTATCCCTGCCCACTTGTTCACCTGACACCCATGTCCATATTTAAGTCATTTGGGGATACATACATTTTTTTTTCCTTTGTACCATTGAGCTGACTTAGTACTTTCAGGCATTAGGCAACAGGATGCCAATCAATAAGATGCACATTAGCGACATAAGACATAATAAGGAAGTTCTAACTTTTATTGTGACATTAGTGCTCAAACCGGAAGCTGTATTAAAACAATGGATTAACACAATAAGAACTGTGACTGTGGAAATCCTGATTACTTATACTTGGAAACTTTACAATTCATTTAACAAGCTTCCAGAGTGCCAATAAAATCATGTAACTATGGAAGAAAGTATTTCTAACAACAAATAATCAAAACTTGGCTTACCTAATCTGTCCATTTTTCTGTCATCTTAATAATTTATTTAAGGAAAAGAGTTTTATTATGCCTGCCCCAATTTTTTCTTCAATACTGCCACTGACTTTGAAGGTACAGCCTGTTATGGAAGAAAAATTCATTAACTCACTACCCCTTGTATAAGAAAATACTTCCTTTTTTCTCCCATCAGTCTTCCTCACTGCATTTTAAAATCATGCCGTTTTATCCTTTTATATCTTTTACTTAAAAGTCTTTGTTCATTTTGTACTCAATGGATTCCCCTGAGGTTCTTAAAATGTTCCATTGTCTCCATATTCTTTGTCCTCCGTCTTCCAGAATGTATATTTTATGTCATTATAGTTTTTTATATGATTTTGGAAGACGACAACGCACCAGTTTGTTATTTTTTTCTGTACTGCTATCTCACCAATATCTTATCAAAAATTTGGTCTCCATAACTGTGCACAACTCCCACTGTGGGTGCCAACATTCTACCTCTCTTCTTTGCTCTTCTGTCCCAATCTTTGCTTATCATTAGCTCACTTAACATTAAGACTTCCCTTTCTGCTTTTTGTTGTTGCTGCTGCTTTCCCTCCAACTGTCTACTCCTTTAGCAGGTTATTTTTCATTGCTCTGTTGGATTTTCATTGAGTTTCAGCTTATGTTTTTCATACAGTTTTGCTATGTCCAATACTCATGCTTTCTTGACATTCAAAAGTGCTGGCTTCATCACTGACTGTTGTGGTACTCTGCTCATACCCCACTATCACAAGTATGGACTTTGATTACTATAGTCCTCCATACCTCTCCATTTAGCTTGTATTTTTCCCACATTTTCATTTTAAGACTTATTCCAAAGCTATGTCATTTCTTCATTTGCTTATCACTGTTATACTTTCATCTTGGGTTTGATTCCTTCCATCTCCATTTGCCTAGTGTTTGACTGTAAACAAATCTCTTATGCACCTTATGCTGCTGGGTCTCCATTGAAAGAGGGTCTTGTGCCTAGAGCCTTACCTGGTCAGAAAAAGAAAACAAAATCAAAAAAATGACTTAATAAAATGTGCAAAAGTCGCATTTGCATCCCTGTTCTGGTTTAAAACACAGTTTATATACATTTCTGCATATGGAGATTGATGACTGACAGAAGCTCTCCTTACATCTGGGACAGACACAGAAAGAATCATGATATCCAGTTCCATCACTCAGCCATTAAAGTGCACTTTCTCCTTAGTCCATGCTGATATATAAACAGTTTACTTTTCTTTGAAGGAGAACATTTTCAGTTCTTGTAGAAGCACGAAGGCTTGCAGACCCTGGAAACAAAATATGGTGGCCATGTTTAATACAAGAACTGCTAGGGCATGCTTTGGCCCAATACTAACTGTAGCCTTGCCTTCTATATTCCCTAGGAGTCCAACAATATGTAAGTTGACCCAATGGGTGTAATAATTTTGATCTTCCGAACACTGAATCAGTGCAAGATGCTACCAGAGCAGTAGCTCAACACAGTTCATTCTCTGCAAATCTCATGGCAGTGTTCAAAAAGGCCAGTATCATAGGCCGCACATTTGGAAGCTGATTTAGCCAAAGCCCTTTCTATATCAAAACCTTTTTACTAAACTTCTGAAAAGTTGTATTTTGCATAGTGATCATTTCCTTTACAGCACACAAACCCATCTCTGTAGACCCAGTACCAGAGGAATACAAGCCCAAAAACCTAGCCCTGCACTAGTAGTGGTCTTGACTGAGCTAGCAGTAGAAATCTTCACACAGGTATTAATCCATTCAGTACTGCTTAAAAAATGTTCTTTGTCATCACACAGTAACTGGAAACACCAAAAAAGACTACAATGAAATGAGTTGGGAAGCAGTACAGTATCATATTGCTGGCGAGATGTTTTTTTCAAGGGCAGGTTGTGCCTGCTAAACCTGGTGGACTTCTTCAAGAATGTGACCAGAGCCATAGATGAAGGAAAAGCTATGCACACAGCCTATCTTGACTTGGCCAAGGCTTTCAACACAGTGTCACATTCAGGCATCATTGACAAACTAACCCAGCTGAATGTCAACTCCTATGTTGTCAGGTGGGTTGCAAACTGGCTCACAGATTGACCGCACTTAGTCAAAGTGGGAGACTTTACCTCTACCAGCAGACCTGCCACCAGTGGGGTACCACAAGGGTCAGTGCTGGGCCCTTCTTGTTTGGCATATATTTCTCAGGGGTCCAGGCCAAAATGGAGAGCTGTGGCTAGTCAAGTTTGCAGATGACTGCAAAATTAGGTGCTATCATTGAATCTCCTAGCAATGTCAGCATTCTTAAAAGAAGCTTACACAGACCAATGGCTGGTGCCAAGGCCATGGTCTTAAACTAAATGCTATATAATAAATCATAATTCCCTTTGGTAAAAGCAATGTCCCTTCTGATTATAAAATAAATAATAATATCCTAAGTACCAATTCTCTAGTGAGAGAACTGGGAGCACAAGTTGACTGTGACATCAACTTCGACCACCATATGTCTACTGTGGTGAGAAAGGCATTCTACATCATTCACCAGATTAGTAAAGGCATCGCCTCAAGAGTAAAAGAGGTTATAACTCCACCGTACTTGTCCCTTATCAGGCCTATTACTGAATATAGTGCTGTCTTTGGTATGTACCATACCAGACACCTGCAGCAACTTGAGAGACCTCAGCGATTTCTAATTAAGAAAATTCAGGGTCTCCATCACATGTCACTATACTTAGTATCGTATAGACTACTTAGACGTGACTTATGTCTGACTGACAGGGATATCTCTGACCCACTTCTTATGAAAATGCTGCACATCTGTAAGTCAAATGGAACTAGAGTCGCCCATTCCAGAGACCTCAATCTAGCCTGTGACATAAACAGGATCTGCTGGAGAGACAGATACATCTCTCAGAGGTTGCCATTCCTCTGGAATATATTTGCAATTCATGTCAAGCAGAGCACCTCAATGACCTTGTTTAATGGCAGCCTGGACGACTGGATGGGAAACCATAATTTTCTGCTGGGGATTGCCATTACTTCTCTCCTGGACATGGGTAGTTCTTGCTACAAAAATCTGGGGGATAGATGATATCTTTCATCTAGTATTATGTTGGAATTTAATGGCTAGGCTTGTAAAGACCATATTTTCAATAACTTAATAACATCCTATGAAACTATGAACCAGTTTTCCACATTGCATCCTTTGACATTTGGTTATAATTACAGACTGCATTCTTGAATGACTTGGCATTAGCAGCTCAGCATTTAGCACATTTCATTTCAATGCTGAAAAATTAGATGGCTGTGCATTTTAGCCAAACACAAGTTACTTGAAATTATGTTACTATACTGCTACTACAGTGTAGCAAGAGGAAGATGCTGTAATCCTAATGTGCATTCCTTCAGATGAGATATTAAATCAACATTCCGTTTACCTGAACACGCTCTGATAAATATGAGAGAAACTATGGCATTTACTGAACACCATTGAATATGCACATGAAATTGCAGAATCTCAATTGTTTACCACTCTATGCATTGTTAGCCAAATGATCGCTAACGTTTTCTTTGAAAAATTACTTTTCAAGACACTCTACCATTTAAACCTAATTATATTAGCTTTCTTAACAGCTTACATGGATTTAATCTGACAGATGTGTTTCACTTTTCTAATAATGATAATAAATTAACTTCTATATCTCCATTTCTTTTTATGTCCTTGCACACATTCTTTAAAATAACAATGTCTTCACAGAATTCTTATTTTCAGTACCTCTGTGTTGATTGATATCAACATGTTCACTTAAACTGATTTTGATTTTACATTTCCTTCAGATGTTCAGTTAGTATATGCTCATTTGTCTTTCTTTTACAAGATGTTGAGCATGTTTTCTCATTGTTTTCATACTACAAATTATAGAAATACATGAGAGCTTTAAATATGCAGCTTTTGTGTAGTCCAAGACTAGACCACCTCAAAGGCAAACAGTGTTTTTCATTGAATGGTTATTTATGTATCTATGTGTTTATTTATTTAGTTTGATTTGGAATAACATTGAAACTAACGTATATAGGTAAATGGAGTTTGGGAGGTAAGGACTCCTTCCCATATTTGGAATACAGAGGGTCTTGCTTCTCTACAAATTCACTTGTGGTAATATCTCGTGTAAATTTGCTTGAAATCCTCTATATCTTCATGTGTTTTGGTAACATGTACATTCAGACTAGTGAATTTCATGTCACACAAAGTTTAGAAATGTATTTAGATTCTTTGACTTTAAATCATACATAGTACATCCTTACTTTTCTTTAACAATATTTAAATTGCAATCATATAATGTAGTGCCATTGTTTATAATAGACAATTACTTTTTCTACCTCACTCTTCTTAATAAAAATTAAAATCCATGCCATAAAGTATTTGACACTTCTCATTTTAACACATATTCAAATTTAGCATGTTAAAAACCACTGTAAAGCCTCCAAAAGCACTTAATATTTGTGGAATTCAATTTTATTTTGCGTGTCTCAGTGGTGTCCGTATTCCATCATAATGATATTGTTTATTTACATATTCAAATTTAGACATACTCCTGCTTTATCATAGGCCTTAAAATGCAGTAACATACATCTCTGAAACCATCTATTGCAGGTAGTTTCTCTTTCTCCTGTTATTAATAACTACTTCCATCTCACCTTCACTCACACATATCTTCTTCCATTTATACTTTACTGACATTTGTTTTCAATAATACTATCAGATATTCTGCTTACCTCTAAGAACTGTAAGAACACAATCAAAATCACCACTTACATTCATTGTTTGATTCACTCTCATTATCAGTTGCCAATAATGACACTCTTTGAAGTGATTTATTTTTGGTATATTCTCTACCTTTTGAATCAAAGTAAGATTTATCACTAAAAGCATTGTATTTCATTAACCAGCTTTCTATCTCATTCAGAATTCATACTCAGTTCACCTCACTTTAATTAATTAACTGCAAGTTCAGTCCATAAAAATCATCATACAATCTGCCTGCCACCTTCCTTTGCCCATTCATTACAAGACACTATAATCACTTTTAAAATTGGTGTGATGGCCAAATTTGCCATAATCAATATAAATATCACTTTAAGTCTTTGCTGAAAAGTTGGCCTAGCAGGAATAACCCAGTCAATAATGCATAAATAAAATAAATAAACAAAATGGTACCACTGTCATTTTTAGGTTCAGATCATTCGCAAATTTCTCCATATTGTCTTTTTTATGTAATAACTCAGTGACAGAAATCTATATTGCCTTTACTATTGTACATGCTTTCTGTCCAAAAAAAAAAAAACAGGCTCAGCCTTCACCACGTTTTGTTAAGAAATGCCATGTAATTCACCCCCTCTACCATGATGCAAAAACATGACCTGTGGCACTAACTAAAGACCTCCTGTAGTGTGTTATTTCTTCATGTTTGATCACATTTCTAAGACCACATCTGATGACTTATTCACTTAAACTTTTTCTGATTTGACTGTGCACTCACTTTCTTTTCCTAAGATCACAATTAAAATCCTCATCCCAACTAACAAGTGTCATAGAATGCAAAATAATGATCTACCACACCCATGGGTTTAGCTTCCCTCCTTGTAGAGTATACATCCCAGCAAATTTGAGAGAAACAATCCCATCTTTGTTTCAGTATTGAGAACTAACCTCAACTCCTCACTTCAAAGAACTGTAATGATACTGCAAGCTGTACCCATCAACCCTGTTGATATCATAGAATTATTATTATCTCCAGTAGAAAGTTTAGGTGACTACGTCCCCATCTCCTCTTAATGCATACCTACTAATCCTATCATCTGCAAATAAAAATGAATAAGGATTAAAAGGTTTTTAAGCCCTAAAAAGGCTTAACAGTTTTCCTTACAGCATACTAACACAACTTCATTTAAACTTTTTTCTTCTGCTCACTGTGTCTTCCTGAGAAAATCCATGAAGATTTAGGTACTTATTTTATTTATTTTTACATTTGTTAACCGGGTTAGTCCAACTAGGCCCAGAGAGCCCTTTTGCAGCAGAGACCCGAGGATAAACTCTCCAGGAAAGTAATTAAAAAATAAGAACAAAACCTAACAATTCAAGTTGTAAGATACTTTACAGTGCGAAAACAGAGAGAACTATATAATATGAATATATACAAGGCAAAAGTACAGTATTTTGAGAATGCAGTAACATGTTTGAAAAATGTTGTTAGCATTAAGTAATTAGCAAGGAATGTAGCTCGTTTCGTTGACCTATCAGTTTCTTTATCTTTACTCTTGATTTCCAGAAATTGCACCATCCTCCAACACACATTTTTCTTCAAACATGTATCCACTTTATGCATAGAAAATATATTTCCTACATTTGGAAATTTTGACTCTTTTTTTTTTTTTTTTTCTACTAGATCTCATGTTTCACTTAACAGGAGACGTTTGTTACTCTATTAGAATAGTATAGCTTCAATAATTTTCACTCTCCTTCTTTAATTAATCCATTATTTCAGCATTATAACCCATGCCTTGAGTAAAATTAGTACATTCTGTATGGACATTATATATTCACATGAGGTAGACAATATATCATTGCAGTTTTCTATCAAATGCCTCATATCTTAACACATTATACATTTATATAATTTAGTTTCAAATGCCCTTGTGTATTACATTTGAAATGTTTATTTGTCCTGCATAAACAAAATATTCTGTGTTTCATAATGATTACACTATTAATAATAATAATAATAATAATAATAATAATAATAATAATAATAATAATAATAATACTAATAATAATAATGATTTGCTAACCAGATAAGCCTACCGCACGCACAGTTTCTTTTCAGGGCCGACCCGGAAGCGATGTCTGGTTAAGTGACTTGCTTAAGGCCACACAGTAGATAAATGAGGGCTGAAGGAGTCAAACTCTGTACGACTGTAAATTCAACTCACAGCCTTAACTCCTTACACCAAAAGGACAAATATAGGAGTGATCTAGATGGTGTGAGGCAAGGAAATGCTTTTGTGTGGATAATGTCTAAATACTTTAATACCCCAGCTTTGTAGGGGACACATCACACTACTTTCATACTGCAGCTGCAGAAACTGCCAGTATCAAAGGTTATAACAAAATCTTATGAAATGATTGCTTAAATACCAGAGATACGCAGCACTTATATGCTTGATGACCATGGCATTAATTACCTATCCAAGGAGAGGAAGACAGCAATTCTATTTAGGAAGCTGTTCTCTCGTATACATAAATGACCAATGAGGTGAAATACACAAGATAGCATGAAACAGAAAACACAGATCTGCCATGAGCTTCCTTATGTTAACCCAATGAGAACTGAAAATGCGAATTTACAGATGATTGTACCTGAAAATAAAGCAGTATATTAGGAGGTTATGTTGCAGATGCTAGATTGCTCTGTGGTAGGAAGGCAAAACAGCTATATAGTTACACAGTATTTATAACTGCAGAATTATGGCACTAACATGTGATAACAGCTGTGAGATTGATCGAAGAGGAGAAAAGGGGTATATAGAAAAATTAAGAAATTAGGGAAGGTAGCAGACAGAGAAGCATGCAGAAGAACAAAAGTAGGAATGGCCAAGAAAGAGAGAGGCAGGGGGAACACATTTTTTTGGAGGTAGTACCTACTTTTTCCTTTATATATAAAAAAATGGAGGAAAAAGTGAGGTTAAATGAAGAGACAGGTAGGAAAGGAGGCTAGGCCAGTGTGCAGTGGAAAGGAGACACACCACCATTAGCAAAGACAAACAGGGATAGATGCATACACACCAAAATAAGGAGACATGGGATGGACTGAAACAAAGGACAGACATGATGACGAAGATGGACAAATAATGCAGGGGATATTATCAAACCAGGCTAGAGTTAGGATGGGATGGGCTTTGTCTTGGTTCCTGTGTTTCTCCATTTTCCTTGTTTGGTCAGGGGGAAGTTTCTTTACTCACCAGTGAGAGTGGGGAGTACTGAGCTGCCTGTTTGTCCTTAGAGGAGTGGTTTAAGGCAGTAACTTGTAGTCTATTGGCCATTTTGGGTCATTTCCTGTCTTTTCCAGCCCCCTGCTAAAAAGCGCGTTTTGGCGGGCTTTTCCAGCTATTGAGAACTCAGCACAGCTCCTCGTGGTGGCCAGCAGTGTTCCTCTAGCAGCAGAGACCAGAAAAGACTACCTTTCCAGATTTTAAGTATTTTTCTTGGCTTTTTCGACTTTTTGTGCCTTTCGACTACTGTTTCTGCTTGTTTTATCAAAGTTTGCACTGTTTTTACTGTGTTTATAAGCTAAAACTGTTTACTGCACTTGCTAGTTTAAGTTTTGCCTAAAAGTTAAACTACAGGCTAATACACTCAAGTGTACTAGCTTTTGATAGCATTTAGTCAAAAATCATAGCATTTATTGTGTTTTCTGCTTTTCTGTAAAAAAACTTGAAAAAAACAAAAAAAAATATCATTGTTTTCCATACTTTCCTAACTAGTGTTCCAGAATTGCCACTGTTGCACACTAGGGCAGTGCCGGTTAAGCAGGTTTAAACTATTCGGGCTACCTAAAGTCCACTCTTCAAATTTTCCCTTAAAACTACCTTCCTCGAACTATACTACTGATCTAATCAGCGTATTCTATAACTAAAAAGATCATCTCTACTTGACTCCAAGTAGACTATTCTCTATCTGTTAAACCTAGCACTTGCTCCTACAGTACTTATTACCTTGATACGGCACTCTTATAGATAGCACCCCAAAAAGGCAAACCCCCATTTCTCGGTCACCCACGTCCCCGAATCTCTTTTAAAGTTTTTGTCTAGTCCTTCTAGCATGTCGAGGATCAGTTGCTAGTGTCCTCTCCTGCTCAGCTGGTGAACCTGGGAATATTGAGGCAATGTTACAATTGCCTCATGTACACAGACAACCCTCTCCTCCTCCCACAAAACACAAATACATGCGAGAGATGCAACTATACGGCCAAACTGGAGGCTGAGCTCTCTCAACATAGGACTGGTAAGACCAGTCAGGAGGAGAAGGTTACCACACACACTATAGACCCAGTCTCACATAGTACCATCACAACCTCAAATCATACACATAAACACACAAAGACATACTCGGAGGCTCTGACCAAAATCTACCAAAACAGCAGAGGCCACCAAAGCAGACACCCAAACAACCACCACCTCAGAACACAACACCTGCAACACATAGACCTCACAGTCAGAGTGTCAAACAGTCAAAGCCCTTAAGGCCAAACACAATGCCAGACACACTAGTCACTGGTGACTCCATAGTCAGACACACTGACGTCCCGCTCACCAGACTGAGTAAGGAGAAGGTCACAGTAAGCTGCCTGTCGGGCGCTAGAATCCGCCACATAACGCAAGCACTCAGGTCTCTCAACAGCAGGTACAAATACGACTCAGTCATTGTCCACGCTGGTGTAAACGACCTGAGACGTACCTCCTTGGACTACATGAAAAGAGACATTGAGGAGCTCTCTAATTATGTAGTCCAGGCAGGTATGACCCTGACCTTGAGCAGTATTCTACCTTCACCAAGAATGATGCCACAATACAGAGATAAGATGATCAGCTTTAACAACTGGCTTAAACTCTGGTGTCATTCAAAGGGGATCCAATGTCTGTCTGCCTGGGATGACATGCTGGACAAGCCACGCTGCTTCGCAAGGGACGGCTTGCACCTGTCACCCCTGGGATTCTGGATATTGGCAAAGGCTCTTGCCACCCCATAGTGCCTTTTTAGGCAAGGCTCAAATTCTAAACCTACCACCCTAGAACACAAAAAGGAAAAAACTAAGGGTAATGCTGCTCAATGCCTGAAGTCTAAATCTCAAAATGCACGCACTCGAGGCCCTTCTCAGTATGGAGAACATCGATGTCTGTGCTGTGACAGAAACCTGGTTCAAGGCTCCTGAGAGCACCCCAGCACTATCAGGTTTTACCTCATATCATGCGTTCCGGCCCCAAAATCCGGACAATACCAAGAAAGGAGGGGGGGGTATCCATATTCATCAAGGACACCCACACCTCAAGACTGGTGGCAATGCACGATGCATCGGAGACCATCCAGGTGCAATTAACCATAGGCAAGACTGCTCTGCAAATTGTAGCATGTTACAGGCCACCCTCACTAACTCAGGAACCTCACATGGCCTTCCTGAAAACACTAGAGGGGATAAATGTATCACCAAACACCATCATACTAGGTGACTTCAATTACCCTAATATAGACTGGGAACACTACTCAAGCCCAAACACCCTAGCCCAAAAGTTCCTGGAATTCATAAACTCAAATGCCATGGAACAACTAGTCACCATCCCCACAAGAGGAGAAAACATACTTGATCTCATCATCACGAACATGGGAGCACAATGTTCAACACCGGAAGTATACCCCTCACTGGTGAGATCAGATAACAAACTAATCTCGCTGGAGGTCCTCATCCCACCCCCACCTGAAATAAAAAAGACCACAGTAAAGAACTTCTCGAAAGCCGACTTCACACTTCGAAAGACTAGTGTGGTCTCCTTTAAGGCCCCGAGTCATGGAAAACAGTACTCAAGCCTCTGAATCACTTACAAATGCCTTCTACCAGCACCTGCAGGACTGCATGGATAAGGCAATCCCAAGCAAAACAAAGACTCTTTGTACCAAAGGCAAGCGTCCAGTCTGGTGGACCCCAGCCATAAACAAACTCTACAACAAAAGGAGGAAGCTACTACAAGATAGAGCAAAATCCTTAAAAGGTAAGACACCCTTGATCACTATAAGTAAAAACTAAGAGCTCTCATAAAATCATCCAAAGCAAATTTTGAGAGAAAAATAGCTAAAGACTCAAAAGACAATCATAAGGCCTTCTTTAGCTATGTTAGAAACCTGGGAGGAAACTCCCAGATATGCTCAGAACTAGTTCAAAATGATGTGAAGATTACTGATCCTACAGATATTGCCAACATACTGGCTGACAGGTTCATTGCAAACTTCTCCCCCCAAAAGGAGAGATATCTATACCAAGCGATTGCAGCCCCCAAACATCTCCAACGCCCAAGTGAGAACTGCTCTCTCCAAAGCAAAAACACAGCATCCATGGGACCTGATGGTGTCCCCGGCTGTGTGCTCCACGAACTCAATGAGGAATTAAACCCACAGCTAGGACAGCTGTTTAATCATAGTCTTACCTCTTGGTACGTACCCAGGGAGTGGCGCACTGCAACTGTGGTCCCACTTCACAAAGGCGGTGCCTCCACCGACCCTGGAAATTACCGGCCCATTAGCTTGACAAGCCTTATCTGCAAAGCCATGGAGAGGATCATAATGGACCTCATAAATAAAGACATAGGGAATTTGCAGACTTTGGATCCATCCCAGTTTGGCTTTGTCAAAGGCAGATCATGCCTTCTAAACTTGGTTGACTTTTCGAAACAGTCACCAAAGCCATTGATGAGGGAAAGGCAGTCCATACAGCCTACCTTGATCTGGCAAAGGCCTTCGATACAATACCCCACTCGGGTATCATTGAAAAACTCATCAGCTTAAATGTTAACCCATACATCACAAGATGGGTTGCAAACTGGCTGAGTGACAGAACCCACAGGGTCAGAGTTGCTGGCGCCATGTCAGACTCAAAGCCTGTCACAAGTGGTGTACCACAGGGCTCAGTCCTGGGCCCACTCTTGTTTGGCATCTACTTTTCCAAGTACAAGCAAACACAGGAGGGTTATGGCTGACAAAGTTTGCAGATGACTGCAAACTGGGCGCCATAGTAGAAAACACATCTGACACAGATATCCTTCAGAAGGGTCTCACAGAAACGGATAACTTGTGCCAGAGCCATGGCCTAAAGTTAAATGCCAAAAAATGCATAGTCATACCCTTCGGGAAAAACAAGGTTACCCCTAGCTACCAAATAGGTGGCAATCCACTGAGCACAGAAGAAGTTATCAGGGACCTGGGGACCCAGGTTGATAGTAGTCTGTCATTCGACACCCATGTAGCTAAAGTAGATAGGAAGACCTTCTACATTGCCCACCTTATCATGAAGGGATTTTCATCTAGATCAAGGGAGGTCATAGTCTCCCTATACTCATCACTCATCAGACCAATGATTGAGTACAATGCCCCATTCGAATGTATCTGACCCGACACTTGCAGCAGCTGGAGAGGCCACAAAAGTTCCTCACCAAAAGGATAAAGGGTCTCAAACATCTGTCCTATGCTGCCCAACTGAAAGAACTCCAGCTCTATTCAGTCGCCACCGCTTGCTCAGAGGTGACCTTTGCCTAACATACAAGGCCATGTCAAACCCAGATTTGATGAATATGCTTCACCTCAAAAAATCTAGATCCATCAGAGCCACAAGGGCGGGAGACTTAAACCTCGACACGGCTATTAATAGGACATGCTGGAGGGATAGATTCATCACCCAAAGACTCCCTATGCTGTGGAACAAAATCCCGGTATATGTGAGGCAGAGCACCTCGCTGGCCTTGTTCAAGAGAAATCTTGACCAATGGATGGGAGATCGCAGATATATCCCAGGGATTACCTCTGCGTCACTGCTCGACAGAGGCACAGCAAAATAATGGGTATAGTTCCCCATACTAAAGGGGTGGCGTAAGCCACAAAACTATGGGCTAGGCTTGTAAATGCCCTCGGGCAGATAGCCTAGTATGAACCTATGAACCTATGTGAGCAACAATGCGCTGCCTCTTATCCCAGAAAAGAGGGGCATTACTGTGATCCATCACTAGATCAGCGTGGCACTTACCCAAGGAGTAAAATGGTAGCTGTGAATCACACGCACACAACATAATTTCTAAGCAATGATCAATGTAGCCTGCAGCTCCATTGAAGCATGATCCTCATAATCAGCCAGATTCTCTGCATCAGCAAGCAGTCACAGGATATGAGAGGTGAGCCCAAGCACCAAAACCATGCTGCAGATGTGTAACAGCAAAACAAAAGGGGTTCATGAACTTTCAGCACAGCTTGCTTCATCTGTATATATGCCAAGGTAAGAGGTATAAAGTTGTATAGATGGAAAATATGCTGACACTTTTTATGCTAACTCATACAGATTTAGAAAGCTGTTTTGAAGAAGTAGGTGGCAGATTTTGGGGGTACAACAGTGCTTTCAGCATTTAAAGATGGCTCTGTGGAAATATACATTGTTCTGCAATTGTGGGGTAAGCTGTCTTTGTCTAGCTTCCTAGGAAAGTGTACCCTTTTGCACATATTAATTTTATATAAGCCTAGCAAATCCAAAATGTATACCTACATGCATTGCATGCACATAAATTGCACTTAGGATGACCTGCTGCTGTAAAGGTCTATCCCTTCTGATGAAGATGGTATGTCCTGATATCAATATATGAGGAGCATGTCACTTTGACAAAGTAGTGTCACTGAATGCAAAAAGGAGTACAGTTCACTAAAACCTCCAGCACCCTCTCTGTCCAACCAGTGCTTGGTATCCCTGCTCAAGTAGCTGACACACACGCACTTTGAGGTGTGATTTACACACACACACGCACACTCATAGGTTCATAGGTTCATAGATTCATACTAGACTAACTGCACTTGTGGACCATTTTAAGTCTAGCCAGTTACCCCAAGTGAGAATTAAACCCTGCACCTTGTGTCTGTAAGGTAAACACCTTAACCATTAAGCCAACCTCCCACAACAAACACACACACAAACACACACACACACACGTGCACACACACACACACACACACACACACACACACACACACACACACACACACACACACACACACACACACACACACTCACACACGCACGCATGCACAGACACACCTGGAAAAGGCTGGCACAGGTTTACTAGCTATGCCCCTTTCTGCCCAGACTATAAGGTAGTTATCACTGCCACTAGTCAACTCTTTATCATCTACACTAAGACCCCAAACAAAGGGTGTCCAATTTTACTGTGTAATATTAATATTAACACAAATGGTAGTTTGGCCAAGAGCAAGGCAATTAGGAGTGGCCCACACAGTGTCACCAAATAAATATGCAAGTACTGTCAAAACTTAAATATCTGTACACAGATCAGCCACAATGAAAGGTTTAAATATATTTAATAATAAATAATAAATGAACTAGACAATACTAAATATATATATATATATATATATATATATATATATATATATATATATATATATATATATACATATATATATTCACAGCAACATCAGAGTTCAAAACTACAGGAAATATTTAAAACAACATTGCAGGACAGTCTCAAATAAATAAAGAAAAATATCTAAACTAACCTTCACTATATTTCTAACTGAATCTAAGAGAATTAGTATACCCTAAGAACTTACTAATAGAGCAAGACAGATGTGGTGAGTGAATCTTGTTGTTGTCAGGTCCAATACATAATGCAGAATGCTCTGTCTCACTTAGAGACTTCTCAGAATAATATCTAAAATATTTTTGCTGGGATAGCTTGCAGAATGACATCACTTTTTGTTATCTCACCCTAGATCTCAGGCAAAACAACTATTGGTAAAGCTAGCAGTAATTAGTATCTACTTGTAAAAATATACAGACAAGGGCTTCTCCTCAGATCTCTGGTAGATGCTGGAAGTCATAAAACAATTGCATCCTTCATGCTTTCAAGACTAGTAATTAGTTCATCCTAAAGAAAATACAGAAAGTTTCCTAGTACAGACATTGTGTCTCTTGCTGCATTGAAAACTGAAATATACCATCTTTTATGGCCTAGCCATAAAGGAATTTAATTTCAGTTATTTTACTGAAGTTTGCTGGACTGAAGTTAGCCTCCTGTATTACAATTTCCACTGTTACAATAGTGCATGTACATTTCTGTTCTCTTTCAGTAGAGCACACTGTGGATCCATTTTAAATGCAAGCATTTTACAAATACCCTTTCAATACACACGCCTGTACAAGCAGTTTGGTATACATATGACATACAGTTCTAATACATTTGTAACACAAGCATCTTATATAAATCATTTCAATATTCACCAATGACATATAATTATTTACAAAATTCTAGTTAGCTGGGCTGGCAGTATCTCCTTCTGTCACACTTCTTCACCCCTTGGAAGACTCAAGCTAGTTTTTCAAGTGACCCTTGGGAAACGTTGCTTGACAGGGATGACCCTATATGGGAATACCTTACCCCATTCCCTGTCTTGAGATTCCAGCTGCCTTTGCATTGCTGTCCCCATTACAGTGTTGCACTGCCATATCATATGCCTGCAACCATAGGCTCTACCATAGTAACTTGGGATTTTCTGGCTGGGTCCCTGTAGCCATAGATCCCCCCTAGACTCCTCCTTGCTTCTACTGTAGATACTTAGCACCAGGGCCTCCCTATCATGGTAAGGTTTCATCATGTTAACATGGTACAGTTTGTGCCCCTGCCTCCTGCCTAGCAGTTCTATCATGTAGTTAACATCATTGACCTTTCTTATCATCTGGAGGGCTCCCTCCCAAGCTGCTTGCTGCTTATTGTGTCTGACAGGAATGAGAACCAGAACCTGCTGTCCCACAGCATACTCTCTAACGCAAGCATTTCTGTCATACCAGACCTTTTTCTTCTGTTGGACTTCTGCCAGGTTCTCCTGGGCAAAGTCTGTGAGTTCACTGAGCTTTGTCCTGAGGTTTAGTACATACGCCACAACAGACTCCTTGTGGGATTCACACTCATCCTCCCACTCATCACAAATCAAATCTAGAGGTCCCCTCACCCTATGCTCACACAACAACTCAAAGTGTGAAAAACTTGTGAATTCCTGGGGCACTTCTCTGTAAGCAAACAACAGATGGTACAAATATTTGTTCCCACTCCCTCTTAAACTGGTCTGCAAATGCCTGTAGCATGGTTTTTACTGTAGAGTTTAACCTCTCCACAAGACCATTAGTTTGGGGGTGGTATGGGATTGTCTTTAGGTGCTTCACCCTACAGCAGTCCCAGAGACAAGCCAGCAGGTCTGGCATGAAATTGGCACCTCCATCAGTTAGTATTTCTTTTGGGAAACCTACCCTGCTGAAAATCTCTAACAAAGCATTTGCCACCTTTTCTGCCTCGATGGAGCACAGAGCCACCACCTCAGGGTATTTGATAGCATAATCTACTACCACTAGGATATACGTCTTCCCTGTGGAACTTAGGATACTCAGAGCCCCCAAAATATCCATAGATACCCTCTGAAATGTCTCTTCAATCACAGGCAAAAACATCAAATGAGCTTTGACCTTGTCTCCTGCTTTGCCTACATTTTGGCACCACTCACAGGTCCTGCAGTATGCTGTTACATCCCTGGAAATCCCAGGCCAATAAAACATCTGCATACTACATCTCTTGGTATGCTTTATGCCCATATGACCTACAAAGGGAATGTCATGGGCTATGGTTAGAAGTGCCAGACAGTAGGCTTTGGACACTACCAACTGCTACTTTAACTCACCATCTAGCCCTCCCTCAAGGGTCCACTGTCTATACAGTAACTCTTTCTTCCAGTATACAGATTCCCCCTTTCCTTGAGAATCAGGTGCCTGGCTACTTCTCTCAAGCATTGTGCAGGGTCTCAGAGCTGAGCCTTTCCCAACTCTCTCTTTGTAACCCTTTCCAGCTCCCCTTCCACAGGAAGTCTGGTATCCTCTGACAGCAGCTCCAATACATGAACAAATTACAGAAATTCATATTTTAGCATTAAAATTCAAACAGAAAAACTAAGTTATACAAAAAATGTAAATAATGATAGAAATAGCAGTGCATGCACATTTTTTTATGAGAGAAGCAATTATACTTACATATATACAAGCAGAGTTTTGGCCAACAAAATAGATTAATAAACATTAGTACATATCCAATAATAATGGAGTACTTATTATTTATTTTATTTATTGACGGGAAAGTCCAACTAGGTTCCACAGAGCCTGTTTTCAGCGGAGGCCCGGGGAGAAATGCTCCAGATGCATGTCTTTGGAATGTGGGAGGAAACCCACGCGAACTCCACACAGAAGGCACCCCAGCCGAGAACTGAACCGGAGAACCTCTCGCTGGGAGGTGACAACGTTAACCGCTGCACCACTGCACCGCTCTAATGTGAGAGATAATTATGTGAGCGAGGAGGTAGGAAGAAAATTATACAGTGGGTTGCTTAAGTTGGGGCCTGACAATGACAAAGTTTGGAGCTAAGTAAGTGAAATTTATGTTTTTCTATAAAGTGTGCTGGGTGGATGATACAACTTATATCTATAGGGAGTTTGTTCCAAGCTTGTGCAACAGAGTTTTTATATAGGAGTTTGCCAATAGTTTTTTAGGGTTGCCACCTTTTCAAATGGCCAAAGTGGGACATTTTTGGTACAAACATCAGATTTTACAGGCCGACACATACCCACGGTCCGTACAAAGGATAAAACTTAACTTTTTTGCCTAAATAAAAGCTTATTCTTGTAGCATTTTAGTTGCTTATTCTGTTTCTTATAACATTTAGGTATTTTAGACACAGAATAACTGTTTTATGCAACTATTACATAAACTATAGGAAATAATTTTGTCCTAAAATCTCAGGATATTTGCCATTTTTACAATTTTTTGTCAGGACACAACTGCCCAAAGAGGGACTGTCCCTCGCAAAGTGGGACAGGTGGTAACCCTATA
Organism: Protopterus annectens; assembly: GCF_019279795.1. Classification (NCBI taxonomy): domain Eukaryota; kingdom Metazoa; phylum Chordata; order Ceratodontiformes; family Protopteridae; genus Protopterus; species Protopterus annectens. Next base: position 653,078,778 of record NC_056732.1, read on the forward strand.
GCTTTTTTGGGTTGGTATGTGAGCAGTAGTTGCTGACTAGAGGTGCGGAGAGTCCAAGGTGGCGTATAGATAGAGACAAAGGGAGAGCAGGCCAGGATGAAAGCTTATTAAGGATGAAATGTAGAATTTGAAGTTCAGAGAGAAGTAGAAGCTGGGGTTATTCAAGCCACTGGAGTGAGTTTAAAGCAAGGCAGTGATGTGCATTGTAAGGTGAATTTGTCACAAACCTATCTATTTTGTGGTAGGTTTGTTGGAGTTTGTTCAAGGTCATGGTTTGAATGTTAGTGAGTGCAGGGGCAGCATATAGGAGGGAGGGAAGGAGAAGGGCCTGAGCAAGGGAGAGTTTAGCATTAGTGGCGAGAATTTTTTTATTGAAATATAGTAAACCAAGTTTCAGGTTTGTCTTTTTTATACCTTGGAGCAGGTGGAGATTGAATTTGAGTTCATCATTAATGATGACCCCTATTGTTTTGTGTGAGCTTCTGGTTGGATTATAGTCTTATTAGTGGATATACTTTCAAAGGTAGATTTGTGATGAGTGAGAGACTGAGGCAGAAAGAGTAAGAGTTTGGTCTTTTTGGGGTTAAGGATAAGTAGAATATTGGATAACCATTGTTTAGTGAATAGAAATGCCTTTTGAGTTAGAGATATTGTCAGAGATAGAGATGAGGGTTGAGTTGTCAGGATATTGGATGAGGGAAGATTCTTTACAGGATGTAGAGAGATCAGTGGTAAAAACATTGAACAGGAGATGACCCAGGCTGGAACCTTGTGGTACTCTGGTAGGAACAGATATGGAGAAGTGGAAGAAAGCCACTTGACAGATTGCTACCTGCAGGATAAGTAACTGGAGAACCAGGCCAAGGAAGAAGAAGATTTAGATTTTCAAGTTTAGATAGTATTAGGGGAGGGAGACAGTTTCAAAGGCTTTGGAATGGTCACGGAAGAGACAGGATATGAGTTTGCTGTTGTCTAGGGCCTCAGTAATGGTATGTGTGAATGATAGAGGGTGGTAGTGGTGCTATGAATAGGACGGAAACCATGTTGAGTGGGAGTGAGAAGGTTGTGCTGGAGGAGATGGTTGAGAAGCTGTGAGCGAATGCATTTTTCAAGAATCTTAGAGAGGGGGTTATGGGGCGATAGTTAGAAGGGTCTGTAGAGTTTCCACCTTTATGCAGGGGAATGGTGATGAAGGATTTCCATAGGGGAGGGACAGTGGATTCCTGAATGGATCTATTGATTAGGATAGATAAAGGATAGGCAATGGAATCGGTAGCAATTTTGAGGAAGCGTAGAGCCAAACTGCAAATAAACTACTGAAAAACAACAAAAAATAGGCAGCCAACAGTAATTTTTAAACTTTTATGGTTAGCGCTTTCGTCAAGTATTCTTACACTCAATTTCATCAGACACTAGTTAAAAGAATGGTAGCCATATTTAAAACCAGATTCATAGTCACATGTTCAGTCACCTCACATGACACCATGTCACTTGATATAATTCTCAATTCTATAACACATGTACCTAAAAATCGTATAAACAATTGTGCAAAAAATGCATATACACTTTCCTATTGACTTAATACTTGTACATATACAAAGAATACATAAATATACTTGAAAAAGCCAGCTAAAACATCCAAAAAACAATATTTGTTATTGTGTACATAAAAATTGTTATATGTCACTAATCAACCTGAATACATTTCAGTTGAATGTCATAAATGCAGGTACTTGTGTATAAGGGAGGGGGGGATTTGTGTGTATATAACAAACACAAAGAGTGCCCAAAATTATATGTCTATTCACCTGAGTATTAGCCTTGTGTTAACGTTTTAAACTCCTTGGTTTCAAGACACATGCCAAACAGCATACGTCGTTCAACCCTGGTGTCACATATGCCCTAGTTCTAAGCTGCCAAATCAGCTATTTCACCTCAATGGACCACCCTTGATGTCAAATTCAATTTGGTCGATCACCCTGAATGTGAAGGAATGACCAGGGTTTTCTGCCACATGTTTTGCAAGAGCATTGTCTGTTTTGACTTTCCTAATGTGGTAAATATGCTCGTACAGTCTTTCCCTTAGTTTACGCTCAGTCTTGCTGATATAAAAACCCGTACAATACTGTCAGGAAGCGAGGTAAACAACCATAGTGGGATTGCAATTAAATCTGCCCTTACAAGCAAATTGAATTTGACGTCAGGGGTGGTAAAAGTTTAAGAATTAGCAATTTTGAGGAAGGTAAGAGGTATATTGTCAGTGTAGGGAGAGCAGTGTTTAAGCTTTTGAAGAAGTGATCTGATGTAGGAGGTAGGGCCTACATGTAAGGAGAATGGAGTACTACTAGGGGGGTTGAGAGGGTTAGGTAGAGAAGTAGTGTTAGAGTTGGTAGGTAAGAGTTTTTGGATGGAGTCTATGAAGTGCTTATTAAGGTGTGTAGCTGTTTCCAGTGGTGATGTGTCAGGGTAAGGCAGGGAGTTGAAGGCCAACCAGGAGAAAGAATTCTGTTAAGAGCTGACCAAATTTTCTGAAGGTTAGACTTGCTGTTGAGCTGTGCAGAGTTATAGAAGGACCATTTGTCGTTATTTGTCGACTCTGCCCTTCTGTTCAAGGGAACATCGGTACCCACCAACAGCTGTGGCTCACCTTCAGTCTCACTGCTACAGGGAAGGTCCCTCTCTGAAGTAAACACCTCACCAGTGCTAGCTTCAAGTGCATGTTCTGTCTGGGTCCCCCGACTACCAGGCCCACATGCTTGTCTCTAAGCCTGACTACATGTAACTGCATGTACACAAGGTACTGCATCATCAGAATCATCCCCTATCAGGACATCTGCAGCGATATCCTCAAACACACTTACTTGCTTGCTTCCTTTTCCACCCTCCCAGTCAAGGTGAACCCCAGACAAAGGTATTTGGAATGGGGTCCCTTTTAAAGCTCTGACTGGAGTACACTACCCAAGCAAGTAGTGCTCTTCTTTAACTATTGCAAGGCTTCACAACAGTTAGGTCAGAGTGTCTGTCTCTCTTAGCAGTGGCCTGTAGCAGTGTCCTGTTTCTCATCTACTAAGACAGGATATAGTCTCTTGTGGTATTTTGGTACCCTTGTTGTCTCCATACACCTTACAGCTTGTATTCTGTTATTCCCACTTGCTGGCTCCATCACCTTTTGTTCCACACCTTGCCTCCATGGACATCTATATGCTACATGGCACCTCTGGTTAAATTTAAAACATTTAACCCTTGATCCTGGCCATGTACCTGAACTAGTGGCTGCCTTGTTACTGGTGGACTCTGTCGGGGTGGTTTAGGCTGCCTACCATGGTTTCCTTTAGACCCATGTGCAGCTCTGGGTATCCCTTTCCTGTGCAGTGATGCCTGCTTGCTAGGTATAGGTCTCCTTTTTTCCCCAACTCATCTGTGGTATTGCATTCCCTATCTACCAACCAGATTCTCATGTCCTCAGGCAAATTGCTAAGGGCTTTTTCCCTCAGCAAAAGGTCTGCCAGCCCTTCAAAAGTGATGACCTGACACCTACTCACCCATCTATGAAAATAAGTGCTTAACTCAGCAATATATTCACACATATATTCATCTGCCTTGCGTCTATGCTCATGAAACTTCTTTCTGTAAATTTCAGGTGTTAACTTAAAGCACTCCAGTAAACAATTTTTAACTGTATTATAATTTAAGGAATCAGTATCAGACAATTTAGAAACAGGAGTTACAGCTTTACCATGGACTAAGGGGGTCAGGAACCATACACAGAGCCCTTGGTCAACATTATACTGTTTAAAAACCCTTTTAAACATATGAATAAAACTATCAAATTTATCACCCTCTGTAAAGTCAGGAGAGAATTTACTGACTTTTTTTGCTTCTGATATTGGTTACGCCCTTCCCCATTACCTCCATGATCCTGGCAAAGAGCTAGCATCTCCTTTTCATGTTGCCTCTGCCTCTTATTTTCTTCAGCCTCCAAATTTCTCAGTCTCTCATTTTCTTCAGCCCCCAAACTCTGCAGTTTCTCATTTTTTTCAGCCTCAAAATGCTGCAGTTTCTCTGCTGATTCTATTTCCAAATATTTGGCCTCCAGTTCAAGTCTCTTTAACTCCAGATGGATTTTTAAGTCCTCTGAGGCAAAATTGAACTGTTCATTTTCTGAGAGTTCTACATCTCCAAGGCCAGTTTGGTTGTCCTCCTGGTTGCTGGTCTGTGATGTTCCTGTGGTTAAGGTTGCAATCATTTCTGCTTTAGTCTGATTGACATGCATAATAGTGCATGTACATTTCTGTTAACTTCCAGTAGGACAAGCAATGGATCCATTTTAAACACAAGCATTTTACAAATACCTTTTCAATTCACTGAAATTCCCTTTAGTTACTTGACATGAATCCAATATATGATAGTGGACTATCCCACTGTAGTACTGTATTGCTGTGTCAACTCTGGGCCCTTTACAGAGTCAAAGTTTACCAATCTATGGAAGGTACACCAGCTGTATGTGCTCCGTTATGTCACTTGGACTTTACTGTGACATATCCTTGAAGGTTTCCCTTCACATATTTCACAAAGGCTGGACTTTATTTTGCAGACATTCAAGCCAATATTTTAGAAATGTGGGGGTCTATATTATAACAATGAAAAGACAAAACTGTGAACGCTCACATGAGCAAAAATGCTGGGAATCGAAATTGTGATTGTGGGGTCCTGTTACAGTGAGGAGTGGGATATTTGCCCTTTCCTCACTGTAGTGCAACCTCGGAGTTGGAATATATAGTTAGCGTGGGGTGTGGGGGGTGCAGCCCCCCACAATAGCAAGTTCGATTACCAGCATTTTCGCTCATGTGAGCGTTCACGGTTTTGTCTTTTCGTTGTTATAATATAGACCCGAAATGTGGTTGTGTGGTTGACCAAGTTTGGTAATGACTGCAAACTGGTCGCTGTATTCTGCTCATACAATGATACAAAACAGCTCCATCAAGGGCTGGAATATGCAAATACATGGTGTTCTAAAAACAGTCGCAAACTAAATAGAAAAAGTGCAGCGTAGTAGTGTTTGGCAGAAGATTCTCAGAGGATGTCCAACAGCACATCAGCAGCAGCAGGCTTTCACATTGTAAAGAGTCACCAGGATGCAGAACTTGAGTCTTTTATTGCACCAAATTCCTGGAGTAAAAATAATAATGTCAGTAATTGATGACTTTGTTGTCAGGCAGACTGACTCCACACTCCCAAGACTAAACAAAGGCAGAGTAAAAATTAGTTGGTGCCAGGATCTATGACATCACAAGGGTTCAATTCTCTCACACTGGACAAATATGATTATGAGAGGATATGCAGAGAGACTTGCTGAATCTCATCATGTACGTGTCCAGTGCAGACAAGACACTGGTCCTGAGTGGAATGCTTGCTTCATCTAGAAAGATACAATATATAATGTATTTTTTTACATTTATTTATTGATATTTGATTACCAGGAAAATCTGATTGGGTAGTTACTCATTTTCAGTGGAAGCCCAGGGAAAAAAGCTCCAAGAAATTGCAAAACATTTTATGAACAATAATTTTACAATCTTCAAAAACAATACAAAAACATCTACAATTTAAATCTTCCACAAAAGCAAAATAAATTCACAGGGATAACCAGGTACCTCAAAATACGAAAGAGGAATCCAAACATATAGAAAAATAGGGGCAAGCTGCAGGTCTCTTCCAAAAGCTTTATTCACAGATTACACAAGCGCTTTCACCAACTGGCTTCTTCAGGTGTATACAAAAACTAAAAACATCCCTACATTTATACTATATACCTCTCAATTATCCAGCTGAGCACTTAAAGAGATGCTACACCTTAAAAAACGTGAGCAACACTTTCATACAATATATATATATATATATATATATATATATATATATATATATATATGTATACATAAATCATGTTAATACTTCTTTTACATATTAAAACATACTAAAATCTATAAAAACATACATCAATATATGCAATCAAAAATTCAACATCAAAATGACTACCTACGTAAAACCCTGTTTTATAAAAAAGGTTTTAGTGGTACATGGTCATTTAGGCAATGCCCATAATCAGCTCTCAATTTAACTATCCATTTCAATGCCAAGTTCACTGTTTGTACCCTAATATCACCACCCCTTATATTTTCAAAATATCCATCACCCTAAAAACAAAATGATGTTCTATACTAGTTTCTTTAACATGTTTGGCCAAAGCATTACATTTATTTATTTATTTTATTTATTTTACATTTGCTGCAAATGAACTTCCTTTTTTAATATGATAAATATATTCTCTGACATTCTATCGGTTTTACCTACATAAAATTTATTACAAATTTTACGAGTAGCCAAGTAAACTAAATGTGAAGAATCACATCTAGCATCAATATTAAAATTAAATAGTCTGCCTGTATCAGGATGTACAAATTTACTATCTGTATTTATATACTTACAGTACTGACATTTAAAGCAAGGTCTAGTGCCTTTATTATTATTTAATGAAACAACATTTCTAGGGCCACATAACTGCCTCTTTAAAGATTTTTTATTCTTAAAGGTGAATTCAGGAAATGCACCTATAAACTTACTTATTTGCCTATCTGACATTAGAATATTTCAATGCTTATTGATAATATTCATATAGCATCTTATATCTCTTGAATAACTAAAACATAGTTTAAGTGATTGTGCTTTTTTAACATGACCTTTACTACTACCTTCTATCTGTTTAGAAAAATAGGGTTTGGCCCTAATATGTTTCACACTTTTTACTGCATTAATACTACAGTCAATTAATTTCCGGTCATAACCTCTATCCAACAAATCACTTTCCACCGTAGTTAATTGCATCGCAAAATCATCATCCATAACATTGAGCCTAGAAGCTCTAAATGCTTGATTTTGAGCCACATTTTTAAAGATAAACCGAGGATGCATACTATCCCTCCTAAGTAAACTATTAACATGACATTCTTTTTTAAACATTTTAATACTCAGGTCGCCATTTGTGGCCTGCATAATCAAAACATCCAAGAAACTTATTTCCTTGTCTGAAAAATTCAAAGTAAACTTAAGGAAGCTTGTTGATGTATCAATATAATCAGCAAATAATTTTAATTTTTCAATAGAGCCCCCCCCATATCAAAAAAAGGTAATCTACGAATCTACAGTAGAACAACATATCTTTTATAAAATCATTTTTCATCAAAAATTCTTTCTCCCATTTTAATATTACCACATTGGCATAGCTATTCGCGCAAGACGTTCCCATAGCAACGCCTTGGCATTGCCAAAAAATGTTGTTTTTATATACGAAAACATTGTTCTCTAAAACAAGATTCAATAACTTACATAGCAACTCAATCTTATTGCAATCATAATTCCCATTATTATACATTAAATCAGCTACACTCAATTCCATAATCATTGGGTATAACTGTAAATAATGATACAACATCAAATGTAACAAGTAATACTTGTTTACTTATGGTGTCTTCACAAAACTTATATAAGTCCTTAACAAATTGTTCAGTATCCTTAAGAATATGGTCCGAGGTATTTATAAGAATTCTCAAAGTTTTTTTCCAAATAAATTGAAATTGCCTCAGTACACCAGTTCCTACCAGACACAATTGGTCTCATTGGTGGATTATCTATATTTTTGTGCAGCTTAGGTAATCCTTGTATCATTGGGATAGTAGGTTTAGCAATAAGAAAATATTGAGAGAGTTTTCCATCTAAGATGTTATTATCTACCATCAATTATAACTGTTAATGTACATGTTTAATCATTTTGTTAACCTGTAACAAAGTGATAGGTTTATAAAAAACTCTATCATTCAAGAGAAGAAACATTCTCCTATCATAATCTTCCTTGTCTAAAACTACTATGGGTCCTCCTTTGTCAGCAGGATGTGTCATAATAGAGCTGTTAATTCTTAAATTTTTCAAGGCAGTACATTCATTCCTAGTTAAATTGTGTCATTTGTTCTTATTGCCTAGCATTTCCTGTTCATAAACTTTTTTATATACATCATTGATACATATTTTTTCAAATGCAGAAATCAGTGGATTCATGTTAGCTATAAAACAACTAGGTTTACTATACACAAATTCACTATTCATATTGTCATTTAAAAACATCATTTTCAACATAAGGTTTCTAGAAAACATTTTGATATCTAAAACTACTTCAGTGATATCAGTGTCCATTGTAGAAATAAAGGATAATCATTTTTCCAAAACTGTGAGCTCATTATCCGACAAGACATATTGTGATAAATTTAAAACTAACTAATCTACAATTTAATAATAATACAAAATTAGATATAATGTGAAAACATTGATTAAAAATAGACACAATGTTTATGACAGTGATTTAATATTTAGAGAGTTTTCTTTATTAAAATAAACATCATTATTAAATTATCACATATAACACAGGGTATCTTACATGTATATAAAAGAAAATAAACCAAACCAACACAATGTCAACTATAAACCAATTTGCTCTTCCTGTTGTAACTTACTTTTTGGGGTGATTAACTGGTCCCAAAAAGTATTGGATCAGTTGGACAGGAAAACAAGAAGAGCAAATTGGCTAGTTGCTCAGCATAATACGTCCGATATTATCCAAGTGCAACTAACTCTGGGCAAGACCACCATCCAAATTGTTACTTGCTACAGATCCCCCACTATGCCCCAGGATTCCCACTCCTCATTTCTTGATACACTAGAAAATATTTGGGTACAACCCAACATCCTAATAATAGGTGATTTCAACTACCCCACCATTAACTGGCAAAACTACTCATGTACCAACTCCTTTGCTCAATGTTTTCTGGAATTCATAAATTCCAATGCCTTGGATCAACTTATCCACACCCCCACCAGGGGCAGCAATATCCTAGACCTGGTCATTACCAACATGGGCGACTGGTGTTCCACACCAGAGGCCAATTCTTCGTTGGTCAGATCCGACCACAAGCTAATCAGCCTAGAAAGCCATATCCCGCTCCACCCACCATTAGGAAAACCACTGTAAATAACTTCTCCAAAGCCAACTTCATGCTTCTTAAGACAGAAGTGGCAAACTTCACAAGACCCATGCAGATGGACATAGAGGTATGACTGCTGAATCCCACACAGATGCACTTTATAAGCACTTACATGAGTGCAAGGATTGTGCTATCCCTAACAGAACTAAGATGCTATCCTCCAAAAAAAGGAAGTCATTATGGTGGTCCCCTGCCATAAACAAACTCTACAACAGAAGAAAGAAACTGTTGAAAAAAGAGTAAAATCCCATGACTGGAAGAACTCTCTGGTCAGCCTCAGTAAGAAGCTGAGATCCCTCATAAAATCCTCCAAAGCTAGTTATGAAAACAAAATCACCACTGATTCTAAAGACAACCACAAAGCATTCTATAGCTATGTCAAGAATCTCAATGGCAACACTCAGATCTGCTCTGAGTTACAGCACAATGGCATTAAATATACAAAACCAACTGATATTGCCAACATCCTGGCAGATAGATTCAGTGCTAACTTTAACCCCCCCTCACCCCCTAAAGAGCCCATCTCTATACTGGAAGAATGCAAATTTCCTGTAATCATGGCTGCACAGGTAAAAACCACACTATCCAAAGCCAAGAACACAGCATCCATGGAACTTGACAACATCCCAGGCTGCATTCTACATGAACTACAAAATAAACTGGCACCCCACCTAAGCACCATGTTCAATCATAGCCTCACCTAAGGCTTTGTGCCCACTGAATGGCACACAGTGTCAGTTATTCCACTCCACAAAGGGGGAGCCACCATGGACCCCAGGAACTAATGCCCCATTAGCCTAACAAGCCTGGTCTGCAAGGCCATGAAACGTATCATCATGGAACTCATAAACAAAGACATTGGTAATCTCCGAACTCTGAACCCCACCCAGTTCAGGTTTGTAAAAGGCAGATCATGCATCCTAAACCTGATTGACTTCTTTGAAGCAGTCACAAAAGCCGTAGACGAGGGTAAGGTGGTTCACACAGCCTATCTAGATCTTGCCAAGGCTTTTGACACCATCCTCCACTCTGGAATTATAGATAAACTCACTAAACTAGGTATAAATCCCTATGTCACAAGATGGGTTGCCAACTGGCTCACTGACAGAATCCACACTGTAAAAGTAGCAGACTCCAAATCCGACTTCAGACCAGTGACAAGTGGAGTACCACAGGGTTCAGTCCTGGGTCCTCTCCTGTTTGGTATCTACTTTTCTGAAGTACAGGCTAACACAGAAGGTCTTTGGCTAATGAAGTTCTCAGATGACTGCAAACTAGGAGCCATAACTGAAACTCCTAATGATGTGGACATCCTTCAAAAACGCCTCACTGAGACAGATGCCTGGTGTCAAAGCCATGGCCTCAAGCTCAATGCCACGAAGTGCATTGTCATCCGCTTTGGTAAAAACTCTGTACACATGAGCTACCTCATAGGTGGTAGTCTACTTAGCACCAAAAGTGTGATAAGAGACCTTGGGACACAGGTGGACAGTAGTCTCTCCTTTGATAATCACGTCACCACAGTAGTCAGGAAATCCTTCTACATGGCACACCTCATCTCAAAAGGTTTCTCATCCAGGAAAAAAGAGGTCATTGTTCCCCTCTACTCTTCACTGATTAGACCCATTATAGAGTACAACGCCCCTTTTGGTATGTACCTCACAAGACATCTACAACAACTGGAAAGGCCGCAGAAATACCTTACAAAGAGGATTACTGGCCTCAAACAGGTGCCCTACGCAAACCGTCACAAAAAACTCCAGCTTTACTCCATCGCATATCACCTACTCATAGGCGATCTCTGCCTAACATACAAAGCTATGTCAAACCCAGAGCTGTTGGACATGCTCCACTTAAAGAGATCCCAATCCCTCTCAGCTACACGCTCTAGGAAACTAAACCTAGTCACCACAATAAACAGAACATGTTGGAGGGATAGATTCCTGTCTCAGAGACTTCCCATACTCTGGAGCAAACTACCTATCTATATCAAACAAAGCTCCTCATTAGCACTCTTCAAGAAAAATCTTCATGATTGGATGGAAATAGGAAATTCACCCCAGGGATCACCTCTGTAGCTCTGCTTGGCAGGGGCACAGAAAAATAAATTTCTTGGGTGGCGAAAGCCAAGGTACCTTTTTGGTTAAGCTTGTATAGGCCCTAGGGCTGATAGCCTAGTACCTACCTATGAACCTATGAACCTATAATCTATGTAGGATGTATCTTATAGAGCTGTAATAACTCCTTTTTCAATGAATGTGGGATGCTGTCAATTTTTTTTTTTTTTTTTTTTTTTGTAATCTATCTTTGGCTCTGTAAAGCATCTACAGTTTTTCATGTGTTTTTTTTCTTTGTATATGCAAGTCAAATTAAAGATTATCATATACCATCATCACTAAGAATTTGCTATGAGGAATTACCTCTGTGGTTGTATTATTATTATTATTATTATTATTATTATTATTATTATTAACAAAGAGGATTTTAAATTTATTTTTTTCATCAGAGAGGGATTTGGGGAAAAATAATTAGTTTTTTCAGGATTGAGCATGAATTGTGAGTTACAAAGTCATGTTTCAGTGGCTTTTATAGCTTCCTCACTATTTTTTGGAGATGTGCCAGGCTATCAGATGTACACATGAGTTTGGAGTCATCTGTGTATTTATTAGGGAGGCCTGTTCTGTGGATGTGTGGATGGTGTTGGTGACAATGTTAAAGACAAAGGGAACAAGGATAGAGACTAGTGGTATAATGGTGGTGATTGAGAGGTATGGAAAGAGGGAGGCATGCCATTTTACTAACTGATACCTACTGAATAGGTAGCTTTTGAACTGTAGAAGGGTGGGCTGAGATGGACCTAGTGAGGACTTTAAAATAGAAGTTTGCTGTGACAAGCTGTGTCAAAGGCTTTAGACAAGTCTGGAAATGAGGAGGAGACCAGTTTGCCATTATCTCTAGCTCTGTTGACAGTATCTCTAAAGGTTAGAAGTGTAATGTTAGTATTATGAGAGGGAGAGAAGCTATGTTCTGTTGAGTATAAGAGTCCTTCTTGCAGGAGATACTTTAGTAATTGTATTTAAATACATTTTTGAAGTATTTTGGAGAAGGGGATAAAATTGCTTTAGGTCTAAATTTAGTGATGTCTGTTGAATTTACTCCTTTGTGTAGAGGGATAATGTGTGTTTTTTACAGAGAAAGAGGAAAAGAGGGATTCTTGGATTGACCTATTTATAAGGATTGAGATAGGGTAAGCAATGCTACCATCTCCTATTTTAAGTTACTTACTTGGATGGACATCAACGGAAGTAGAGCATAGTTTGAGTTTGTTTAAGAGTAATTTTATATAGGATTCAGGCACAGGTTTGAAGGAGAAAGTGGATGTGGTTATATATGGCTTCTTGGCAGAGTGGGGATTGGCTGTTGAGGAATCCTTGGTCAGAGACACTGTATTATCTATGAAACAAGACTTGAATTGTTTTGCAATTTTGAGTAGTGACCTATTGGCAGAGGGTTTGGTACTGAATTTTTGATCTGGGTGTATGATTTTTTTTAATGGCTGACCAGATTTTTTTAAGGCTGTATTTACTATTGATCTGAAAATTGTTATAGCATTGTATAGTTTTTTGTCTTCGTTTACTTGAGCAAATACCCATCACCAAAAAAAAAACTTTATAATGGGAGATTTCAACTACCTGTCAATAAACCAGACAACCTATACTTCCGAAGTCAAGTATGCATTAAAGTTAATTAATAAAAATTATTTGAAGCTGATAGTCAACCAACTAACTAGTGGGCATAATATTCTTGACCTAGTCCTAATTAATATAACCACTATACCACTTCTCTAGTTTCTCCCTATCTGGTTAAGTCTGATCATAAACTTACAAATGCTTCTTTCAAATTCTCTCCAAACACTGCTGTCAGTAATTCTGAATGCAAGGATTTCAGACTGGCAAACTTCCTCAAATCCTATGATGAGCTATCGAAATTCATTTATAATATCACTAGACCCATCAACAATGCAACTGCTATTTATATATAGGAGTTCAACAAAGATAATTACCTAGACCTGTCTACCCCTACTAGAGGCAAATATAATAGCAAGTTTTACAGCAATCCAGGTCTATATTATGTTGCTGAAATGGCAAAACAATGAATGCCGCTTCAGCGACACATAAACAGCAAAATACCACTAACGTGAATGGCCAGGTCACCAATTTTTTCCTAGGGAAAAAAATCGGTAGACCAACCAGACACGACACACCATCTAAATCGTTACAAAGTACTAAATATACCAACTCCGAGCTCACACTACAGTGGGGTAAAGGGCAATTTCACAGCAATGACCAAGCAATTTTTTTTTCCCTAGGAGAAAATCGGTGACCTGGCCATTCGCATTAGTGGTATTTCGCTGTTTATGTGTCGCTGAAATGGCATTCACTGTTTTGCCATTTGGGCAACTTAATATAGACCCAAGCAATCCATCTGGGTGATCCATCAGCTTAAATAAGTTCTGTAACAACATAAAAAAAATTTTTTTAAAAATGCAATATATCCAAGATTCCTCATATTAACAACTCCATCAAGAAAATCATTAACGAGCTAAAACTGGGTCTACTTCACATGACTGAAATTTCATTTGACTGACTTTCATTTGACTGAGACCAAAATACCTAATTTTCAAAATACTGAAAACTCACTTGACTGGAATTCATTATACTGAAGCCTTACAATGCTAAATTTCAAAATATTAATTTGTAAACCATAGACATGCACACTTACAACACCAATGACTAACTATTTCCAGAACTTAAAAACTACTTATGTACCCTCTTAACAGAAACCAGACAATATAAAACCGAACTAAGTGGGGGGCTACACCCTCTACACCCCTCCTAACTATATATACTAACCTCCAGGATCACACTACAATGGGGAAAAGGGCATATACCTTTTACTTACTTTACACTAGTCTACACGCTGCCACTACTGCTGGGAATGCACAAAATATCCGTCATATTACTTGAGATACTTCCCACAAAAATGTAAACAGACATGCCCACATTTAGAAACACTACAACACTACTTTTTACATGACTATCGATATTCTGACAATCAGCACTATACGTTACAGTAATTATGTAATTCTTTTTATCACAAGCAAGTCACAGGAGAAGGGAAACCCACATCATGTCTATGGCTTACAGTTCAGTATAATGAGATTCAGTCAAATGAGTTTTCAGTATTTTGAAAATTCAGTATTATAGTATCGGTCAAATGAAATTTAGCCAAATGAAATTTCAGTCATGTGAAGTAGACCCCTAAAATCTACTATCAGGACTAGAAAGGACTAGAAAGGCAAATTATGAACTTAAACTAGCTTCTAAATCCAATGATAATTATTACTCCTTCTTTAGTTACATAAATAAATTAAGAAATAATATCCATTTAGTTTTCTGAACTTATCCAAAATGGCACCATCTACTCAGACCCAGTAGAAAGATCAAATATGCTAGCAGACAAATTAAGTGCAAAGTTTACCCTGACACAATTGTTTTAATTCACAATATTCCAAAATCAGTTACACCTTCTAATATCAAAAAGAAACATGTATCAAATGTGCCCACCTGCATGCCTAATAAATAGTGCCAGCTATGCTCTTGCAGAAAGCCTCCTTAAATTTTTTAACTTGAGTTTTGTTACAGAATTGGTCCATGATGTATGGCACACTGGAGTGGTGATGCCCCATATAAGTGTGGCAAGAGAACAGGCCTAAGATACTGTAAATCCATTAATCTGACTTTTCTGATTTGCAAATCCATGGAACACATCATACATACCTCAACACAGAATTTATGATATCAAAAATGCTAGACCTACATCAGTTTGGGTTAGTCAAATGGAGATCCTGCTTATTCAGTTCAGTTAACTCATTTAAGAAAATCACTCAGGTCATTGTCAACAGTCATTCTGTTCACTTAGCTAATTTAGATCTGGCAAAAGCATTTGACATTATACCCCATGTTGGCATTGTTAGCAAGCTAACTGCCTTAAAAGCAGATAATGACACAGTGAGATAGATAGCCAACTGACTGAAAGATAGAACACACATAGTTATGGTGGCAGGTACCTCCTTAGATAGTATGAAGGGAGTCAGGAGGACTGTTGCTTAATTAAGTTGGCAGATGACTACAAGATAGGTATTATTAGCACATATTCCTCTGATACACATTAATTACAGAAACAGCTAACCATCATAATCAAATGGTGTTTGGAAGAGGGGCAAATATTAAATATGAAAAAGTGTAGCACTGTCTTATTTAGTAAACAACTCCCTCTTTCAATGGACAATGTAGCAATAGCACACTCTAAAATGGTAATATAGTAAGAATTTTTTTGAATTTAGGTCAATAATTTCCTCCGCTTCAGCCACCATATAGGAGTAGTTAGAAAATCACCTATTTGGCAAAGCTAATCTCTAGGTAATATCTAGAAGCATATCATCCATGTCAAAGGAAGTTATCATCCCTCTGTATACAGCTCTAATTATATCAATTGCTGGGATAATGACCACTTTGGGATGTACCTTTCTGGACATATAAAGCAAATGGAAAGGCCCACAGGTATTCTTAAACCAGAAGAGTGTTGACTTAAAGGCTCTGAGCTACATAGAAAGGCTTAACACGATAGCCCTTTATTCATTTGTTGTCATGGAATTGTGAAGGAGTCATCTGTGTGGCGCTGGGGTAAGATGTTTGCTTCCAACTATTTTGTGTAGGGTTCAGCCCTGACTTTTGGCCCTTATCTTTATTTAGTTTGCATATTCTTCCAATATCTGCATGAATTGCCTCCGGGGTTTCCATTCACCTCTGAAAACATGGCTACCACAAAGTCTTTATATGCACATATAGATAAAAAGATTGCATTTGCCCTTGTTGTAGCAGCCTGTGTCATAGCTAAAAATTGTCCATGGAGCAGTCCACTTACTTAGTTAAAGGATAAATAAAGATGCACGCACATACCTACACAGATAATAGGCTGTCTGCCGGTGCCAAGGAAGTGAAATGCAAAAGTAATACATGAATAAAGAAGGAAAGAAAGAAAAACAAAAAGAAGGTTGTGTGACATATGTGAGATAACAACAACAATAGAAAATGATTTTTAATAATGACAAAACATGTTATTATCATGAGTAATCATTAAAGGAATATCACGTGGAAAGTTGCAGAAATTTCAGGTGTTTAGGACAGACATTGCCAATGGAAGAAGTGAAGTTATCCTTCTTTCATGCAGACAGTTGGTGTGACTGCATCATGGATATGTGCTCACTTCTGAGGACAATATATGTATAAAGACTCTTTATGAAGGAACACTGTGTAAATTTACATGCCATTACAGACTAAAAATAGGACAGTGATCAGTAACAAATAAACAGGCTAGAACAGAACAGTGAGAGTAGAAGAGTATAATATGTAACCCTGGTAGAAAGCCAACAGGAAGAGATGGAACATCACAGAACTATAAAATATCTCAAAGGTAGTTTAAGAGTACAGCAGTTTTAAAAGAAGCGGCTGTACAAAAATAAGTTGGCAGAATCAGAAAGCAGATAAGGTCAGCTCAAGGATAACATATCTCTCTGTCTGGCTTGGTCTCATACACACACACACACACACACACACACACACACACACACACACACACACACACACACACACACACACACACACAGTAGACCTCCCTGTCATATGCATTAATTAGTCAAACTGACAATACTGGTTTGTACATTATGAATTTGGAGAAATTATTTTTGTACTTATCCAATTTGTATAACCTTGATTTGAAATTTGTTAAACCAAGGTGTGAAATGCAGGATGTGATGTGGCTTTTGGATTCCACCAAAGATGTGAAATGGTACTAGTGATATGATAACAACCATACCTCTCAACTGTACAGATTTTCACAAGTCCAGATTTTTGCCTCATATTTTTGGTCTGTTTTTCAAAAAATGTGGTCTTCTGGCAAATTTGTGGCAAATCATTAAAGACTGAAGTTAGAAAATAATGACAGAGATTTGAGTTTCAGACTTTATACCCTTCAGAAAATTCATGCTAATGCAAAACCCATTATTCTATCATCTTTCTAAGTTTGTAAGATTTAAAATTAAAAAATTGTCCCTATTTTTGGGTCTTTGTCCCACTTTTATTGATGCCTTTGTCCAGATTTCTTGCTCTAAGAGGTTAAGAGGTATAACAACACAGAGTAGTTTAATTGCATTGCCTGACTCCCAGACTCATTTTAAAACACATTTCTCATAAGTTAAGGCAACAACAGATACCTTATTCACAAAACAGTATACCAGGATTAGTTTGTATTACTTTGCCAAATTATAGCTGTATTTTACACATGAAGTGAAAAATATCGCATCTCTTGTATCTAATTAAATACAAATCATGAATCTAGTATCAAATTAACAACTGAACAGAAAAGGAAAACATTGACCCTTGCCTGGAGATTGACGACCCCCACCATCACACATTCTGTGGACTCCCCCTACAACATGCATTCTGTGCAATTGATACTGATGCTAGACCAACAGACCAACAAGGAGTTTCTGGACAGTTTGATACCTGGGTTTCCTCGAGAACAGTTTCTTTGTTCTCGTGGAAGTGACAGCTGCGTAAAATGAGAGATGGTCCCTTGTTCATTCCTCATACAAGGGTTAGTGTTTTCCTTCCTTGTTTTGTTGTATCTAAACTTAATGGCAGTGCTACAGTCTTTATTGTTCCACAGATGTAAATTAGTCCGACTTGAGGTCTGCTGACACCAGTTTTTAATTACAGAAACATGATTCTAAGTAATAACTTAAAACATATTTTAATAAATAATGGTCAACTTGTTTAGAAGATTAAGAATTTACAAAAAGGTATTTTGTGCCTCTTATTGTGTTTTACTTTTGGTTAATTGTTTACTGACTGAGGGTAAAGAAAGCTACTGCAACACACACACACACACACACACACACTCACACACACACACACACACACACACACACACACACACACACACACACACACACACACACACACACACACACACACACACACACACACACACATGCGCATGCATTGATAGCTATGATAGATAGAGAGATAGATAGATAGATATATAGATACTTAGACAGAAAAACGGAATATCTTTTAAGACACTGTAAGTTCAAGGAACCACTGGAGGTACAACAGTAGCCTACAACTTTATATGAAGCAGAGATTTATTCAGTATTCCACATAGCAAATCAAAATATTTGTCCACTTGGCCTTGCAGTTCAAGATGAAAACAAAACAGTACTTTTGTTTACTTCCCACAAACTATTTACAGACAAGACAGCCACTGCAGACTTGGAAAAGGCCTACAACAGCTCCCTCTGCCTCGTATGTTGGGAGGTTCTATAGAAGTACGTGCTGTTGGGCCTGTGGTATGTACTATCAATACTATCCATTCCCTGAGTGCAGAAAGATTTGTGTCCACATTCTTCCCATTTATTCAAACGTCTTGCTACAAATGGTCAAATTCCCTTAAAGGTACAACTTGTTACTGCTGCTGTTCAAAATTTTCATGGTCATTATAGTCACTAGCATTAGCTGGAAATGTGCTCTTCTAAGGAGCTACAATTGGTCTTTTTTTAATATTGTGGAATTTTATTAACAAAACTTGATATTGTTCACAAATTATGGGCACTGCTTGCATGCTGCACACGTATATATATGCTTCAGTATCTGCTTTCATAAATACTATTTATGCAAGACAGTTTCTCCCCAATCTTATACCAGCATAGCAGCCCTGAACTAGAGTTTACAATGTCCAAACATTCATTTACAATGCAATTCAGTCATAGAACCATTTACAGTATATACAGTACTATGGTGATGTCTCTACCTTCTATATTTAATTATGTAGCCTTCTTTACCCCTGTGTTACTTCTCTGATTTAAATACTGATCTTAAAGCCACAATCCCTTCATTTAATTGTGATTTTTGTTTTTGTCTTGTGGTTCTCCCATGAATGTCTTCTTCCACTCTTTTTATATTTGTCAATTGTATTACTATTAATATTGAAAAACTTGCTGTTTCTTCCATAATCTGGTTATGTCCTTCTTAGCTGTCAACATTACCATCCAGAGTAGTCTCAAAAACCTAATGTGTACCTGTTATCTCTCTTATAACTCAAGGAAATAATTTTTTTGATGCTGAAATAGTCAGACGTTTCTTACTATCTATCCATTGCCCCATTGGAAGTCCCTTAATCTCTCATAGGACTTTTCCCCAGACTTCCCAGTATAATAATGCCAACACTGAGATAATACTTCAGGAAATATCCTACCTAATCTGGCTGGTATGTAAGTACTTATGCAAGCACTTCCTTGTGAATATTCTAAACATTTTAAAGCTCAAGGCTAGAGCCATAGGTGGCTCTAGTGCCCAGTTCTGTTCTCCAATCTACAGCCAAAAGGTCCATTCACCTGATCTGGTGCTCCTCACCTCAGGAGTAAGCCAGGTCTAATTCTGTGCTCCTCATCTCTACATTGAGGATGTAAAAAAAGTCCTACTTCTGGATTAAAAAAAAGAAAAAAATATATCTTTCTAAAACATTAGCAAATCACTTGCTAAAACTTAAATACCACACATACTGCAATCCTGATCACAAGAGCAACAAAAGCCATTCATTTCTGTACTGTCTCAGAAATAATGATGGTATGGAAATTAATGTTGATAATGTATTACTGATTTATCAGTGTGTCTAGGTCATGCCCCCTAACAGCTTGAGCCCAGGTTGTCTGCCACTTCCGTCCCACCTTAACTATGTTTCTGCTGAAGGCTTTACTAGGAAACAGACAAATATCTCTGCAGCTCTCTACATTGATGTCCTCACATTACAGAAATCAGTATCTCATTGGACCAGAATTGGCCATTCTTCTAGATTCTTTTGGTCCCCTTTCTTCCTTTTTAATTCCATTTCAAAGAATAATACTGCAGGTTAACCCCTCTTGGTATCTGATATCTTTTTACTACTTCCTTCCACTTTAGGAGTCTAATACCCACAAATATTTCTTCCCAGAATTCCATTTCTTCACTTCCATGCTAGATAATCTCTCATGCATCAATACATCTTCCACCTGCAAGTAACAAATCTTACCTCCATTCCCTCACTGCTTTACATAGAATGTACGTACTTACACAGCAACCGTGTCAATGATCAGTGGTCACATTGTTTCTGATGATGTCCCTGTTTGCATATATTTATTTGGTGATAACTCTGGCCCCTCCTGAAAGCCTTGTTGTTTGGTCAACATTACCGTCTGTATTAATATTAACTTTACTCAGAATAACTGAATGCCCTTTTAAGAGCCTTATAGTAACTCACTGGTAGCAGTAGAATCCCTGTTTGCTAGACAAGAGTACCTTCATTTAAATTTTTCTTTCCATCCTCTAGAGACAATGCTATAATAATATCTGACTGCCAGAGAAAGCTGAACGCTTTTGTATACTGTAACAGATCCTGTAATACCAATGCTTCCCTTATCTTTTGGCAGCCACACTTTTGCCCAGCTAACACTCAGGGATTTCCCCACCCAAAAATTATTGTGACCATATCTTCACTTCAACCAGGATCTCAGTCCCTGGCATCATCCAGAAGCTCTGACCCAAATATATGATTTACAGCAATATATGCCATTTTATCACCTGCACCTTTTGATCTACTTCTAGGTTTAGCTGTTTCCACTTCTATTAACTTAATATTTATTTTTAGTTTGCTATTCTTCACATGATTTTAATGTAGGTGTTTCATATTTTATAGATAAGCACACCCCTGTATACTTCATTTCAGGAACTTCCATATCCTTTGGTTCCTGACTTAAATTCTTTTCCCACAGGTATATTAATTCTGATAACCTAAGTTTTCTCCTTATTTATTTTATATCCTGAACGCCCTCAAAACCTTTTAAGAAATCAAACAATTTCCAAAGGTTCTTCATAATGACTATAAAATCTTCTACATAAAAAGCTAATTTCAATGGGTGTACATAAAAGCTAATTTCAATGTGTGGGAAAGCCAACCTTGTATTTTGATCAGTGCTACAGACCACTGATAAATGTTTCCATTGATGTAACAAAGCAGATGAAGAATGACATTCTGTGCATTACTTTAACTAAGATTCTTCAGTCTTCCCTATCAAATGCCTTCTCTCCATCTAATGATAACCGATGCAACTTCTTTACCCAAACTATTCACATCTTGGATAATTATCAATGTTATATGAATATTGTCAAAAGCCTTCTTCCTCTTATAAGACCACAATGACTTATTATTTTTTTAATTAAAGGGTCCAACTGTTTAGCTAATATATTCATAAACACCTTGTAGTCATGATTTAAAATGGTGATGGGCCTGTTTGGAAGAACTAAATTCAATAGTTGCCTCCATACTCACAACCACTGTGCCTCTAATCACCAAACATGTATAGGTATATCATTACTACCTGGAGAATTATTACCTTCTTTTTGCTTCATGGCTACTTCCCTCAACTCCTCCTCTGTTACCTTCTGTGATGTCCCCAGTCTGGGCCAGTAATCAAGGAGTCTCAGTCCTCACCACTGATATGGGAGAGGGACATTCCTTTAGAATGCAAATAGATACACTAAGTATCTTCAGATGCAGACCTGTATGCATCAAGCATAATTTCCCTTAAGAGCATACAGGGAACACACTCAACCCAGGGTATGGGTGTCTCTATCTACCTCCATCCAGGTCCCTAGTAAGACTCTTCACTGGCACTGCTTGTAGGGTTAGATTCTCAGCTTAGTTTCCAGCCAAGACCTTCAACAACCTCTCTGTGAAACCAGTACTTTGTATCCTTGCTCCAAGTAGTTGACACACACACTCTCTGACATTTAATTTTCACACACACACACACACACACACACACACACACACACACACACACACACACACACACACACACACACATACACACACACACACACACACACACACCTGGGAAAACCTGACACAGATTTATCAGCTATGCCACATTCTGTCCAGACTAGAAGGTAGTTCCACTGCTACCAGTGAGTTACTATACGGCTCTTAAAAGGGTATTCAGTTATTCTAAGTGAAGTTAATATTAATACAGATGGTAATGTTGACCAAACAGCAAGGCTTTCAGGAGTGGCCAGAGTTATCACCAAATAAATATATGCAAATACTCTCAAAATGTAAATATTTTTCTAAAAGTACCAGCCACAATCAGAAGTTTAAATATATTTAATAATAAATAAAAGAACGTGTGAATACTGAATATCTATTTATGGTAAACACCAGAGTTTCAGTCACAGAAAATATTAAAAAATAACACAGATGGAAAGTTTCACACAGTTATAGAAAAACAGTATTTAGCTAGTCTCACTATCTATTCTTGATTGACTAAAATAATTATTTTTCCTTCTTACTGAATAGAGCAAGGCAAGATGGGTGAGTAGTCCTTGTTATCAGATCCAAGACAGAATACAGAATGCTCCTGAGACTTCAGCATCCTCTAATATTAAAACATTATTTCTGTACAGAATGAAACCACACACTTGTGGTCATCTGACTTCTGCTCCCACACTATCCCCATCACTAGAAACTGCAAGGGTTTTAGCACCTATGTTACCATATAAACAGATAAGAGATTTTCTAAGATATGTTGTAGTATCTGGAAGCCATAAAACAATAAAGCTATTCCACTTTTCCTACAGGAGCTACAAGCTCTTCTCTAGCAAAGACAATGCATCTCTGGCTCCCTTCAAAACTGTGGGATAATATCTTTATGGCTTAACCCATAAACAACTTAATTTCACTAATATTTCTTCAAAGTCAGGTGGATTAACCCCTTCACACCCAGTATATGCTGTTACAATGTATACATTTAAACAGTTACAATAATGCATGTCCATTTCTGTCCATCAGGAGACATTGTTGATTTTAACACAGGCAAACCACACAAACACATTTTCAGCACAAGCATCTGTACAAAACCAATTTGATATACAAATGACATATAATTATTTACAAAATTTCAACTAGCTGTGCAGGCACAAGTCATACATCAACTGCCCATTTCTCCTGGCATGGCTGGTAGTACCTCCCATCGTCACACCTTCTGCATCATCTTTTCCCAGAGCCATATATCTACTGTCAACAAGGGAAGCCTTCCAAAGTATTCACCCACCTTGTACAATCCTTTTCCCTGCTCTCACTGACCTCTATACAACCTTTCATAATATTCACTGAATAACTCCAGACGTATTTTATGATCTCATAACTTCCACCACTCCTCTCCCTGCATTATTACTGGAAATGTTCTTTCCCTGCCCTGCTGACTTAGGCTAGCAGCCAGTCCTCTCATCGCTTTGTGAGAAGTAGATCCATGAAGCTCATGTTCTACAACAATCTCAGCTAAAATCTCATTATCATCCCTTCATTGCTCCTTCTCCATTAGTTTCCTCAACTCATGTATTTCATCATATGCTATAACATCTCTCCTATCTAGTAATTCATATAGAAGTCTACATCTCTGCTAGTTCTCTTATCTGGCCTGCCACCTCTGTCTTCTTGTCTCTGTCACACTTTCATTTACAAACTGACCTTTATATACTCCCGCCACTACATAGTTACTTCTTCAAAATCTGCAAATAAATGTCTTAGTTCCCCTGTACCCACTTCTGAAAATGGTCATTATGAAATACATTTAAGGAAAATCACCAGTGTCCCTACCTTCACCCTTCTTGCTTCTAAGCTTAAGTTGATGTTTGTTTTTCAGCTTTTCCTGGTAAGGGGTCACCACAGCGGAACGCCGGTCCGCTAATGATTGACAGTAGATTTTTAAGAAACGCCAAGGTGCCAGCTCGATGCTCAACCTTCAATGAAAGCACGCCCATTTACACACGCATGTCTTTCAAACGCTACCCAACCATGGGGAGGACATGCAGACTCCACACAGAAGGCACTCCCAAGCCCAGCCAAGAATTGAACAGGAGAACCTTTTGCTGTGAGGTAACAACACTACCGCCGTACCACCGCGGCATCCGCTTCTAAGCTTAAGTAACATATATAGATATATATATATATATATATATATATATATATATATATATATATATATATATATACACACATGATCTGAATATTGTTTTTGGCTGACATCCATTGCTCCAACCAAATCTATATGTTGTTGTATAGTATAAAGTTTATCTGTACTTGGCCACCTCTTTCATTTAGAGCTAAAGTATGTGAAGCCCTTATCCTCTCCATGGGGATAAATTAGCCTAGTGCCCAGTAAACCCACTGTTCTGAATAGTTTACTACTGTCCTACGCTTTCTTTCCTAGCTTTCTCTTTCTCATCCTCTCTCCTGTTGCACTAATCTGATCTCATTTTCATGGAAAAACATATTCCAGTCCCTCAGCTTCCCCTTCATCATCTACAAATGGAGGCAAGTATTAGCCAATTTCCTCTAAATTGTCCTTTTCAGGCTACAAGGCATCCTTCCTGTTATGTCTGGCCTCATAACACTCCTGGGCAGGTGTTAATTACTCATTAACACCCATCCTCTCAGGCACTATTGCATACATAACACATGGCAGCACACAGGCACAGTGAATAGCATTGTCACCTGACAGACAGATATTTTCTGGTTCGGTTCTCAGCTGGGGTGCCTTCTGTGTGGAGTTTACATGTCCTCCCTGTGTTTGCATGAGTTTCTTCCATGTGCTCCTGTTTCCTCCCACATTCCAAAGCCATGCAGTAGGTAGCTCGGATGCTATAAACTGAACATAAGTGTAAATGTCCATATGTGTGTAAGGTATGAAAGAACAATCACAGCAAGGATAGCCACCTCGTGGTGTGAACCTTAGCTCTAGTTGATTATCACTATTCAGGTGACACCCCGACTACATGAGCAGGAATGAGTAAAAGGGGTTATAGGTGGATGGATGGTTGTTATGATAAACATCCAGGCAGTCAGATGAAGTTGTTTGGGATCAGAATGTATCAAAAACTCCTATTCTTGTGTGAGCAGATCCAGTCTGGGAGCAAGCATGTGGTAATTCCCCCTGGCCAATTCCAAATAAATAGAAAACCGCTGTTGCCTGGGCCAGAAAGAAGTCACCACAATGATCTTGGGGTGTTCTTTTGATTCCCCAGATGTACCATGGATTTCAGGAAAATGTGGGAAAGCATACAAGAACATTCCTGTCCAAGGAAAAGAAAAGGCATCTGTATTCCAGGCCTTCTTGCTACTCCTGTAGCAGAGTTTTAGCATTTGATTGCTCAGAAAGGAAATAAAAAGGCCTATTTGAGGAACTCCCTATATGTGGATCATATCTTGGAAAACTCCCTGTTCTAGTTTCCATTTGTCTGCCACACAGTTTAACAGAATGATGGATGCCTGTAGAACCCTTGCACTTTAAAGCCATACCCCATTGGCTAATCTGCACAGATGGCAATATCTTGTCCTCCTTGCCTGTATATGTACCACATAACTGTGGTATTGTCTATAGTAACTTAAATTGGTCCTGGGGACAAGACCTGATTCACAGACTTGAGAGCCTTAACAAGGGCAAGCATCTTTTTTATGTTTATGTGCTTGTGTTGGTCTTTATTGTCACACATACCTTCACTTTTGTCCCCCATGACACTGGTCCACAAGCAAATTCTGAGACATCTGTTGTCACTGTTTGGAACAGGAGGGGTCTGATGGGAGACCTAGATTCAAGAATATTTGATGTCTCCACTAAGTGATTTCTCTTTTTACAAATCCCAGAACTGGAATCTGAAAATATAATGGGTGCTGGTGCTTCGGCCAAACAGACATCAAATGGCTTTATATCTTTCTCATGTGGAGGCTTGCCAGAGGTATCATGAGTATCATAGATGCCACGAGACTCAAATTCCTGAGGTATTCACATGATGTGATTGATGTTTGGATATCCTCTGGAATAGATCTTAATATAGTCTGTTTGTTTTTTTTTTTGTGGAAGAAAAGCTCCTTGTGCAGACACACTAGGAACACACTCCTGTGTGATGGAGTCAAAAAAGACTTTTGAATGTTCTCTTGGAATCCTAGCCTGTCAGGAAGATCTCTCACCCAAGTGAGAGATTCCTGACACTTTGAAAAAGTGTCTAGAAAGATAAGCAAGTTGTCTAAATATGGAAACATATGGATATCCTATAGGCTGCAAAGGGCTATGACAGAAGCTAGGCACTTTGTGAATAGATAGCTCAGAGGGTATGGTAGGGAATGATAAAATGATCCAGATACAGAAAACCTTAAGAAACACCGGAAATCTGGAAAAATAGGAATGTGATGATAAGCATCTTTTTAGTCTAAGGTTGCCAGAAAACCCAAACGAGGAAGATGGTGCAAAAAGTTGTAAAGTGAAAGTACTTTGAACTTAGACACTATCAAGTACTACTTTAGGAAAGAAAGATCCAGAACCGGTGCCCAGGCATTTTCTTTCTTTGTCACCAAAAACAATCTTGGAAAAAAAAGACTGTCTTGATTACCCCTGAAACAACATGGTTTGTAAGGCAGGAGGGAAGAGAGGGATGTTGTCTAGTGGATGTGGAATAATTCACTGGAAAGGAAAAATATCTTCCTATTACCATCTATAACCTTGCTGAATCATCCTGAAAACTCATTTGTCTGAAACAATCAATTGCTAAAGAGTGAAATGGAGTCTGACTAGTCTTATTTGCAAAGCCATGGAAAGAACTACCATGGAAATAATCAACAAGGACATAAGAGACCTCCAGACACTGGATTCATCCCAGTCTGACTTTGTCAAAAGAAGGTCATGCTTATTGAATGTCGCTGATTTCTCTGAACAGGTCACTAAAGCAATAGATGATGGAAAATGATGCATACTGCCTACCTTGATCTAGCTAAAGCATTTGATACAGTACCCCACTTAGGCATTTTCAACAAAGTTACAGAACTATGCATAAACCCCTCTGTAACATACTGGATAGCTAGCCATCACATAGGTGGGATCCAAGAGGTTATTGATGAGAACACCTTGGTAACTAGTGGAGTCCGTCAGGGGTCTGTGCTGCGCCCACTCCTCTTTGGCACTGACTTCTTGGAGGGCAAAGCCAATGTCAAAGGCCTCTGGCTGACCAAGTTTGCAGATGATGGCAAACTTGGAGCAGCTGTTGAATCTCCCAGTATGAGAACACCATTCGGGAAGTTCTAACACAGACAAATGCTTGGTGTCAAAGCCATGGCTCAAAATTCAATACCAGGAAATGCATAATAGTACCTTTTTTAGAATTCAGCTACCCTAGGTAACTATCCCATAAATAAAATACCTCTTAAATTGATTTACTAGTAAGGAATCTAGGATCTCATGTAGATAGTAGCCTACCTTTCGACCAACCTGTCTCTAAGAAAATAAGAAAACCCTTCTATGTTGCTCAACTTATAAGAAAAGGCATTGCATCTATTTCCAGAGAGGTCATTGCACCACTGTACTCTGCCCTCATTAGACCCATCATACAGCATAATGCCACCTCCTGCATTTAACTGACCAAACAGTGCAGCAACTGGGCCATCCGAAAAGTTTCATTACAAAGAATGCAGGGAGTAAACACAATGTCCTGTGCTTATCACCTCAAAGCCCTGTCTCTTTACACGGTATCATATAGACTTCTGAAAGGTGATCTTTGCCTGGCATACAAAGCATCCCTGGACGCTGTTTTGATGAATCTTTTGAACATCTGCAAAACAAACAGCATCAGATCTACTAGATGAAAATATCTGTATTTTGCTTGCAATATACATGACATGTTGGAGAGAGAGAGATATGTTTGTCAGAGAACTCCCATTCTCTGGAACAGGCTCCATATCCATGTGAAGCAGAGCTTCTCCCTATCTCTGTGTAAGTGCAACTTGGATGGGTAATCAAAAATTCACCCCTGGTCTGGCTCCTCTGTGTCTGATAAAGACTAAAGACAGTCAGTAAATCACCCCTGTAAATCAAATATAAATCAAATGTGTGGGTCAAATGTGTGGGTCACATTTGGGTTGCATGACTAGGCTTTTAAGGGCCCTAGTGGTAGTTAGTTTAGTATATACCTATGAACAAACTATTTATCCTAGAATGTTTACATCTTAGACTTGGTTATGTGTTAATCCTGTTCCTCATACTGCACAATGTCTTCAATTAATAGTTTTAATTAAAGGACTTTTTTTGCTTATATTTGTGCATTTCTGCCTATTATCTGTTATTTTTCTTTTAATTCATCACTGTTTCCTTCATCCTTAAGTTTTCACTAACTACAAAGGCAGTGTGATGAGGGAAGCCATTTCTATCCTGCTTCCTATCACTCAAATTTGACTTGGATAAATACCTGTTAATGAAACACTTAGCTCCGTGTCAACACCCTTACACATAAACACTTTTGAAGGAAATTTCACCAACTCTTTATATAGAAAGAGATAATTGCTTCCTGTGTAATGGTGGTGATTTGTCTGCCTCTGCTTCCCAGTATCACAAAGACTTACTTGTTACTTCCT
>NC_056732.1:653112477-653134977 GCF_019279795.1 Protopterus annectens
ATCCAGCTATGAACAAGAAAGACAGAGGAGGATAAAGAAAAGCAGTGTGCGGATAGATATATTTGCGGTATTTTTTTTTTCAAAGTTCCACTGCAGTGGGAATAGCAGCAACCTAGCACATTCCCAATCCCACAGAAATGCATTTGGTAAGACGAGCAAGCAAAAATAAATAAATAACTAAACAAACAAAGAAATAATAAATAAATAAATAAATGACAGAAGGAAAGAGATGTATCCTTAGGCTACCACACTTGCTGCAGCCACTTATAAAGGATTTTTAAAAATGTATAAATAGTGAAGGCCATTTCCATAAGTGCCATTTAAACACTATGGAAGAATAGAATTAGTGGGAGTAAATCATCTGAGGCTTAAGTATTCTACTATTTGATTAGCTGTACTGAAACAAAGGAATGCCAGTGATTGTACTCACTGCTGCCAAGGCAGGAACATCATGACAGAATGGTTATGAGCACATCTGGTCATGTCATCAAAGCTTGTGCTTGGCCTAAATTCAGTATAAATGTCAAATTTAGAGTTTTAGTACTGAAAGTTAACTCTGTTTTTGTCTTTCTACTTAGATTTAAAACAACTGTTTGCATTTGTTACCAAGTAGTCATTTGTTCCTGTGCTAACAGAGAAGTCATTTTTAATTATCCTCTCATTATTATTTTCTGTCTGTCTTTGTTACATTTATATTTATTAATATTTGTTTTGCAGTATTGTCTTTGCCTAGTGTTTAGGTTATTTATTCTTTAATTTAATTTTTGGACAGTTTGAAAGCCTACTGTCTGCAGTAGCCTTATTTTGGAGAAGACAGCACTTTGACAGCCTTCAATTTCAGTACTTTGGTAGGCCTCTCTATATTGTTAAATGCTGTATGTGACACACACATACACACATACACTGACACACACATACATATGTCAATGTTTTTCTACTGAATCTGCGAAGTGCTGCTATCGACCAGCATGTGGTCGAAAGGCAGTTTTCAAATGGGCAGAGTGCTGACTCAAAAAACATCAACTATACTACAGTGAATGGGTAGTGTAGTTTGATTATCTGAGTTTGACATTGTGAACAGAGATCGTGGTTCAGTGAGGAACAGGGAATTAACCCATTTCCTCACTATAGTGTGATCTCTGAGTTGGTATATATAATTTACAGGGAGTGAGGGGGTGCAGGGGGGCTTGGCCCCCTGCAAAATAGTAAAATGCATGTACTGTTGACTGTGAAATGTCATGGTACAGTGAGCTGCATAGCATGGGTGACTGAAGTCACCTCCTGCTATGTCGAATCCATTGAACTACAGGTGCTGATGTATTCAGTTTCAACCTGGCTGCATTTTCATCATTCCAGATTCAAGATTTCAGGTCATTCGCGTGACCTGTAGATGTATCGAGTTTCAGTAGTAAACCATGATAATATGTATAGTGATGAGGCACAGTGGTGAAACAATTAGCATCGTTGCCCCATAGTACTTGTTTATTACCTGAAAAGTCTCTTCAGGGGAGTCTGTGTTGGGTTTTCTCAGATGCTTCTGTTTCTTCCCATAGAGATGGCTCTTAGCTTCGTTGAAAATACATGCATACATATTTTTATATGTAATATATGCAGGATGGAAGCAAATCAATTACCACTTCATTGATGAATAAACAGTGGAAGACTTAAGATTAATCACTACCCTGTCAATCATGGCAACAGCAAGTGTCCCCTCGTCCCTATTATTGACTGATCTCTGATTTCATTGGTTTGTAGTCATTATAGAATCTTAGTGCAAATAATCCCTCATTTTTTAAATATATGTATATATAGGTTTACCATGAAAATGCAGAATAAAGGTTCAGCAAAAATGGGAATGTTGGACGTCAGTTGGCTGCTTTCCATATTGCCGGACTGCAATACTGCAAGTGTTCTTTGCTGCGACTGCCACAGTGCATTCGCATATATGTGATCGGTGTTATGACTAGAGATTGTGGTATAGTGCAGATCAAGAAATTACCCCTATATGATTTGCAGTAATGAACTGTAAAAAAAAAAAAAATGTCAAAAGTGTGAGTGCCATAATGTCACTAAATGCACTTTGACATTTTCAACTAATTATTATGCACGACATTGGTATTTTGAGTCAACAACATGAATGGACTATGTTGTTTTGTTCACACTTTTGATGATATATATAGGTAAATATATACAGGTGTGTGTGTGCGTGTGTGTGTGTGTGTGTGTGTGTGTGTGTGTGTGTGTGTGTGTGTGTGTGTGTGTGTATGTGTGTGTGTCTGTGGGTGTGTGTGTGTACCTGAAATGCTCTAACCTACACAAGATTGACAGTAAAACAATCAATAGAAAAATAAACTGAAAATTACTGACAAAATTGAAGTTATACCAGGGGAGGGTTTATGCCCTTCCCCACTCTTGTGGGGACATATTATACATAAATATAAAATTAGCACTTAGAAGGGGTTGTGGGGGATGCAAGGGGGGCTTACCCCTTATGAAGTCATTGAAAAATGTGACAATCTAATTGCATATAAAACCACTGAAAAATCTGACAAATTTAAACCACATTTTATCAGTGTTTTTGTTGGCAGGCTAGCCCCCTGCATCACAATGTGGGGGAGCTGTGCACCCCTCATCCCTGATAAATATATATACCAACTCTGAGGTTGCATAACAGCAGGAAATGGGCATAAACCCTCCCTAGCATAACTTCAATTTTTGTGAGTGTTTTCTGTTTAGATATTTTCAGTTTAGATCTTTTTAATTTTTAAATATTTTCTGTCAATCATTTTACACACATATACATGGGAGACCATTGTCTTTTCAAATAGTTGTTTTGTCAAACAGTGAAACTTTCTTTTATGGGCAAATTACTGTTTTGCTGAATACTATTTTAGTAGTTTTGAGTGGAGTTTTGCTATTTTGCCTTGCTGTTTTGGAATCTACTAGTTATTATACGAGTATGTTTCAATTTTCTTTTTCACATATTTTATTGATTTTCAAAAAGACAAAACATAATTTCTACTAGAATACAAACGAAACAAAAGACAAACTATATACAATATGTACATATGGCCTATATGAAAAAAAATGAGAATAACTCAGAGTTAGAGAGAGGTAGTTACACATAACAAAAAATCAGTGCAATTTCTCCAAATACTAAGAAGATGTGGAGATCTTTAAAGTCTCAATGAGAGAAAAAACTTTCTTCCAAGGATTGTTGATCCATTTATTAGGGAAGATTCTTGTTTCTTTTACCTTTGTTTCCATATGTATTGTTTCTTCTAGTAGAGTCATAAATTCTTGAAAGTTGGATTCAGATGAAGTTTTCCATTTTCTTGTAATACATTTTCTAGCAATTACTAATATAGTCAATAGTAGATACAAATTATTTTTGCTCATAACATTTGTTTCAGTTACATTCAGAAAAATCATGGATTTAGTATGAAGGAATCTGAAAAAAATAGCTTGAAGGAAATTTCCAATCTCCTCCCAGAATTTTTTAATTTTGATGCACTCAAAAATATATGAATCCAATCAGCATTACAATTCTGAGAACATCTCCAACAAAACAATTGTTAAGAAAAGTTCATTTTAGCTATCCTATTGGGGGTGTAAAACGCCCTGTGTAAGAATTTCCATGAAAAAATCTTCCAAGCTTGTAGACTGGAAGTTAATTTAATAGAATACAATAAATGAATTTTGTTTTCAGAGGAAAGGTTAATCTGATGACCTTTAATAATAAAGTTCCAGAAGTTTTGTTTTGGATTAACTTTGTAGATAATTAAGTTTTTATAGAGCATTGAGGTTACATTAGACCAATTATGATTATTATAAATAATTTCTTGGATAATGGAAATTAATTTTGGTTCAGAACTAAAGGAGGAATTATTGATTATTCTGTATAACTCTTGAACATGAAATAAAATGCTTTGAAGTATAAGCCAGTCTGAATTTGGAATATCAAAGGTGTTTATAATTTGTTGTATGTTTAAGACTGAATCTTGCCAATAGGTAATTTTTTTTATTTCCCAATTATTTATTATGTTTTCATGTAATTTGTTGGGAAAGTTTTTAGTTATTTTAAAAGGAATTAAGAGTTCCCACCATAATTTAATGTCTAAGTCTGAGTTTATGAAAGATCTAAATGAGTTGTAGATGTAGTTTATGAAGACTGAGTTGATGGGTTTCGAAATGTTAAATTGTAAATTAAGACATAATATTTTCCAAAATTTATTTATTTGATTATTTGAAAGAGTATTTTTGTGAGTTTATTCTCATTTAAAAAATAGAAATATGAAGGGATTTCCAAGCTGATGAAATTTTGGGGTCTATCCAGTTGAAAACTATTTTGAATATAGAAGCCTTAATATATGTCTCTAAGTCTGGAAAATTAATTCCTCTCATTTCCCAGGGTCTAATATGGTGAGCATAGGCTATCCTGTTTCGTTCAGGGAACCAGAGAAAATTTTAAATAATTTTATTTATGTCTTGTAATAGTTTTTTATTAGGTAGCAGTGGAATGGCTTGAGCTATATAGTTTATTTTTGGTAATAATACCATCTTTATTAATTGAAGTCTATCTTCAAATTTTAGGAGTAATTTATTCCATTTGTCAGTGAGTAGTTTTATGGTATTTAAGATTTTTTTATAATTTGTAGATAGCGTGTTATTAATATTGTCATCTATAATAATTCCTAGGTAATTTATAGAAGAGACCTCTTTTCCTATTAAATGGACTGGAGTTATGAAATAATTTTGTTTTTTATTTAAATGCACATAGATTTAGATTCACTTATATGTAAACCTGATGTATCAGAGAACCTTTTAGTCTGTAGATCTAACTCTTTAAGAGATTATTGTGAGACACTCCGAGTTAAAAGTATATCTTCCGCAAAGAGCATGATTTTGGAATTAAATTTATCACAAATGTCTATACCTTTAATTTTTGTGTTTTGGCCTAATGTAATAGTAAATAATTCCATTGTAAGAGTAATGAAATGAGATGGAAAATCAAAGATTTCTAAAGCTTTGAAAAGATAATCCCATTTCAGCATATCAAAAGCTTTTTCAATATCAAGAGCTGTTAGAAGAGCTTCTCTACTGTCCCTATTTAAAATGTCGATAAAGGACAGTATTCTTAAAATATTATCGTAAATATGCCTATTGTAAATAAAACTAGACTGATCAGAATTTATAATATGTGTTAAGGATTTTTTAATTCTATTTACAAGAATGGATACAAATATCTTGTAGTCATTATTTAACAAAGAAATTGGTCTATAGGAACTACATTGTTTTGGATCTTTATTTTCTTTTAATATAGGAGTGATTAAAGAATATTTCCAAGAGGGAGGCATTAAATTATCAGTTTGAATTACATTTAAGGTTTTATGGAAAATTGAGATGGCTGAGGGAGGAAATAACTTATATAGTTCCATTATAATTCCATCTATCCCAGGGGCTTTATTATTTTTACTTTCTTTAATTTTATCAACTACTTCTTTAAGAGAAATTTGTTTTAAGATCTCAGATTTTAGTTTTTCTGGAATTTTATTTATTTTAAGTAAACTTTATCTACATCTATATGTTGAAATTGTGCTGAATTATTGAGTTGGTGGTCAGAGTAATGATATTTAAAGGCTTCAAGAATATCACTAATGTCTGATACCATTTTATTATTTCTACCTTCATGAATGATTTTTGTAATAATGTTATCTGAGGCTTGTCTTTTAACTCTCATTGAAAGATTATGTAGATGTTTGGGCGACATTGAGTGTGAGTTGATCTTTAGTTTTTCTAATGTCAAATTTGTTTTATGAGTTAATATTTCATTGTATTTGCTATTTAAGTCTGTAATTGTTTTCTTTTTTGTTTTTGGATGTTGTGAATTATCTTTATTGATAATTATAAGCTTATTTTGAATATTATGAAGTTCCAATTCCCATTCTTTAGTCTTATTTTTAAACCAAGCTAGAATTTTACCAAATAAGTAAGCTTTTAGTGTATCCCAGAGAATTGTCAAACGTATATCATTTGATTGGTTAATGTCAAGAAAGTTTTGAACTTCATGATCTAACCATGGCTTGAATTGTGGTAGTTTGGTGATGTATGCTGGTATCCTTGTTGTGGAGATCAACCTTTTAAAATCAATTTCAAGTTTTAAAATAAGTGAATTATAATCCAAAAAGGGGCAAGGAAATATAGAAAAGTTAATTATTTTCATACTTTAATCTTGAGATACATAAAGTTTATCAATTCTGGTTTGGGTGTCAAATCTATAATCTCTATGAGAAAAGGATAGTGAGTTAGGGTCTTTATAACTGTAGGTGTCAATTAGATTTTGGTTCTCACACCAATTTCTTAGAGCTTTACCTAGAGAAGTAAGACAGAAGTGCTTTTTATTCAAGGTTTCAGAAACGTCTAACGTACAGTTGAAGTCTCCTCCCAGAATCAAAATACCCTTATAAACTTTGCTAATTAGTTCTAAATGTTTCCTAACAGTTCCTATCCCTATACCAGGAATCCAATAGATGTTAACAAGCGTCCATATTCTATTATTAAATCTTATTATTACAATTGAAATAAGACCTTCTTTGTCTTCATACTTATAAATAATTTGGGGAATGATGATGTTTTTCCGCCAAAGTATTAAAACTCCTCTTATTTTATTCTTGTATGATTAGCAAGATAGATTTATATATTCCAATGGATTCCAATTAAAGTTATCATCTGATTTTAGATGGGCTTCTTGAATAAATACAACCTGAATTTTATTTAGTTTCAAGTATCTAAGTAAATTGGATCTTTTCCTTGGATTGTTTAATCCATTAACATTTAAGGATAGTAAGGTTAAATCCATCAAGTATGACTTTCTTGTGAGTTGATTGAAGTTTTCATGTTTGGTATTGACTGGATGATAAAGAGTGTAACTTTATCTAGAATAAAATTTGTGTGAAATAGTTAGGTTAGTTCTCCCTAAGAATTTGCATACAGTTTTATTAGAGATAGGCTGATAAAATGAATATTTGAATACTGAATAAAAAATAAGTAAGAGTAACCATAATAATAAAGAGTTTATTAAAAACTTTAACCAACATGAAGTGACATGCACTTCTAATCTGAGTGAACATATAAGTTCAAACAGATTAACCTTAATGACAAACAAAAAGTGATTAACGTCAATAACGTCTGAGCTTCACTATGAGTTAATAGGAGATCTAAAATTAATTTATATATCCACTTTTGTTGTTAGAATTTAATGATTAGATGAAATTTGTAATACATAAAGGAAAAATATTTGAAACTGATGTAATAGAAGCAGCTTATTCAAAGCAATTGTTAATGGGAGCAAATACAATTTTAAGTAATTGTAAGTGTATAGAACAAAGGAAGATTTCATATAATAGAAACATTAATTGTAAGTTATAAAATATTCAAAGTAGAAAGAAAGTCTAGGTACAATGATTGATAAATCCTATTTAATGATAAATACTGTAACCAAATAAAATAGTCATAGTTTAGTAATAAATA
Organism: Protopterus annectens; assembly: GCF_019279795.1. NCBI lineage: Eukaryota > Metazoa > Chordata > Ceratodontiformes > Protopteridae > Protopterus > Protopterus annectens. The sequence goes on from NC_056732.1 coordinate 653,120,008, forward strand.
AACAGATGCATAAATAATCATAAATACATAAATTTTCCATATTATTTACTTTGTTAAATTAAAGAATATACTAGCCATTAGGAAAGTTAGTATAAGTAAGTTCATTTACTAGAGTTGAAATTAAGTATCTAACGATGACTAAGAAAATCCCTTCTGTCTTTTGAGTCCACTATACTATAAAAAGACTATAGTTTTGAACATATTGTGGGAATTAAACCTGTAAACTTTTAATATTTAAATAATATAGCATATAATCAAATTACACACAGTAAACTCAATGAAGCATGCCAGATATAGAAGCATCACACTTACTAAAATACAAATATTTATCCAATTTCATTTCTGGTATGTTTAGATTATAAAATTGCTCAGTGGATAAGCATAACAGAACAAAGTACACTAGATGTGAAGCATGATTATTTCCACTGCATAAAGAGTTTCATTTTTAACTATCAATAGGACATTTGAAGAACTATTATAAATCTGCAGCCACAGATTTCCTCAATATCAATATTCATTAATACAAGGATAATAAAGTTAGTAATGTACTGATTCACTAAGTTATGAATAACATTACTTACATTCTTTTTGGGAAGTGATTAACAGTGCAGTCAATCTCAAATCAAAATTCTGTATTAGTTCCATTGTACTATATGCAAAGAAAATGTCTTATGTTATTGAATACATGTAGTCAGTACTAGTGTTATGAATTTACCCAAATAAAAAAGATATGAAGTATTGTTTATAATTGAAAGTATACGCATCTTATTTCAGAATTATGGCAATTTATATTCTCTAGAATTTCATATTTCTACTAAGTTGTTATGCGTGTCTTTATTATTTATTGTCATCTTAAAGGTAAATATTCTTAAAACCCATTTCAAATTTGCTAAACATAACCCATAGAGAAATCTGGATCAGAAATTTAACTAAACAGAAAGCTTATATTATATGTTTGCAAATTAAAGCTAAGAATCAATACTTGCACGTTAATTTCTGCCTACTATGCATTTAATCTTGTCTATAGTTTTAAATAAATAGAAAGCAAAATACTAATTTACCCATTAATCATCTGCTATAGTTAATTTAGACTGTCTCCCATCACTTCCTACACTAAATGCATTGTTTCATAGGATGTCTATTATAAGAGAAACTGTGGTCGCTGCTGGTGATGTGAATACCACACACACTTCTTTTCTACTACATTAAGATACTGGGTAAAACCTCAGCCAACATTAAAGCCTTACCAGCCTCACTTACTTACAAATTAGGCATATAGTACTGGCTATAGAGAACCTAAACTGATGACATAAAATCTATATATAGAGACGTTACTGAGGTGCATAACTAATGTAAATTGAGAACAAAAATCTGTTGTGAAAACAGCTGTATGCAGGGTGGTAGAAACTAGCGGCATTACAATAACTTAGTAGGAATTAGCAGCTTTATACATAGTCAAAAAAAATTGAGTGCAAATTTAAAAATAATCGGAGACACTTCATCTATTAACCTGACAGGATGGGGGACTGAGTTAACATACATGTTCTGAATGATACAAGTTTATAGCTTTCAAATATAGAATGACATTCATCTTAAGCCACTACTATCATGACAAGTTAAGAGGTTCAACTAAAATCCAAAACAAAATCTATGTTAGTTGAGAGGTATAGGTAGGAGCAGATCAACTATTTCAAATGGACATCCACACAAGAGTTGAACCGCACAACTATAAAGCAATAAAACGCCAGAACAGCGACCAGCTACCCTATTTTCTGCACTCATGCGCACCAATTTGAGCAGATTTCCAGCTCTAAAGCTTCCATCTCCAAGACAAGGGACATTGGCTGTTTAAACGGAAGAAGCTCTAGAATTGAGTACCCCAAGAACCACTAACAGCCTACCTGTAAGCGCCACACATCTGCATTCACTCATAGCAAGCCACTATACAACACATAATGCATAACTGCCATCCGACCACCGCAGTAGATCTGGGCAATCTAAACAAAACGGAGGGACACAGACCCCGAATCAGACATCCTCCCTGACTATTGTTCTCAAAAAATTAATGAAAGGGGTAATTTACTAAGTTACACTCACTGCACACTCCTCAACCATCCACATTCCTACAGAAACCAGACAAACTCTGCAACACACCAATATCTTTCCCCCTCAGAACAACCGTCCCATGCAACAGCCATGCGATCACCGCAAGCACTCGCTAGTGCATTGGATCTGTTGCCCGGCAACAGAAAAGCACCCAAAATAAGTGTCAACAATGTATTAGACCACATAACAACAGATCCACAACTACATCGAGAGTTCTCCAATGGCCCAACAAGGACAAACCTGTTCACATATTTCACCATCCCAGACAATCACGAAACACAACAATGCAGTAAATTAACCTGTCAAATCCCATAATGGGCACTGTTCACCGCCAATTTTCAAGGAGCTTCAGCCCTCCCCACAGCATCATCTGCGCAGCTGACAGATATAACTGCAAAAACATGCATCGCACAATATAGAGTCTATCCTCATCTAGCAAATATACAAAACCTTCTTTATTGTATCTCTAAATTCACAAACTAGCCTAGCCAAACATGCATCCTTAAACTAAACAGTGCACGACTCAACAGTAAAGCGACGGTGTAAATCCGTACAGTGCACTCACTGATGTATAACACGAACTGATCTAAACAGGCACCCTCCTAAAAACTGAAACATTTTCTAACCATAGAAGACATTAATATTTAGTAAATAAATAATATGAAAGAAAAAGTATCTCAACTAAACAAACTATTTAATCAATCAGAATAGACAAGTGAAGTCAGAGAATGTGAGATGAAAGCTCTCATTAGTAACAACTATAAAGCTGTATATACTTATGTGGCATAAATGTGTGGGATAGATAGTACATGAGTTATTTTGATAATAGGTGAGGTTAATTTAGTTTAATCTACCTATAACTGTGTGTAAAAAGCATTTAATTCTTCATATTCCTATATTTTAGGATGAGAGCTTCCATGTTAATTATGTAGATTCTTTTTTAGAGAAGAGACATTTGTTAGCTCGAGGCTATTTTAAACAAGAGTAACAGTTTGTTTGTCTTTCGGCTTTTTCCCGGTAAGGGTTCACCACAGTAGAACTCCGGTCTGATAATGATTGGCAGTAGATTTTTACGAAATGCCGAGGTGCCAGCTCGACGCCCAACCTTCAATGATGGCACGCCCATTTATGCACGCATGTCTTTCGAGCGCTACCCAACCACGGGACGGACATGCAAACTCCACACTGAAGGCACTCCCAAGCCACACCGAGAATTGAACGGGAGAACCTCTTGCTGTGAGGTAACAATGCTACCGCCGTACCGTTGCGGCATTCTTAAACAAGAGTGACAGTAAACAGTCATAATGGAATGTTCAAATGCTAAAATTGAGTAGAGTAGTAACTAAAGTCTAAATTATAAAATATTGTAATATATGTATTTAAAAATAAAAAAAACATTTCAAATTAAGAATTGTATAAAGTATAAATGCATACAGCATATGTTTAATTGCTGCTAATGAAGCAAAAATCAAGGGTGTCACTTGAACAAGCTATTATTATTATATGGGTTCTTAGTAAGTAGCTATATTAAGGACCATTAGAGAAGTCTAAACACATGAAATATAAGATGTAATCTTAGTAAGGTTCAATCAGAAAATGTAAGAAAACATTCTTATAGGTGTATGGTAGGAAAAAATACATACTTTTTGAATGATTAGAAGTGAAATCAAGTCCTAGTTGATGCTTTGAGAGAAGTAGTGACTCCAGAATTTCTAGAATCAGTTTTCAGTTTCTTCTTTCTCATATCAGTCTAGTTATTTTTCTCAGAGGTTCTTTTTAAAGTGGTAAAAGATGACCAATCCATGTCTTCTGGAATTGCAGTTATGTTGTTTTTGATGAAAGTTATAGCTTCTTTGACATTGTTGAATGTTCTTATGTCATTTGAATAAAGGATTCTGATTCTTGCAGGGAAAAGCAAGTTGTGCCTTTATTTTATTTTGTTTCAAAAATCTCACAAAAGGCCACTTTTTTCCTTAGTTTCAAGACTCTTGAAGAATAGTCATTGTCAAATCTAATTTGACTCTTATTATATGTCAGTGGATGACCTCTCCAGGCAGATTTGAGAACAAGTTCTTTGTCTAAATAAGACAAGAACTTCACAATAATAAATCTAGGAGGCATATTGGAAGAAGAAGGAATAGGTTTCCCTGTAGCTCTGTGTGCTCTTTCTATACCATTTGATAGACCTTCCTTTGGGTCTAATATGTCTGGAAGCCAAGAGTTAAGAAATAAAATAATGTCTTCACCTTCTGTTTTTTCTGGAAGACCAAACATTTTAATGTTATTTCTCCTTTCTATGTTCTCTAAATTATATATTTTACAGACTAGCCAGGTATTCTGCTGTAAAAGAGATTCACAATGAGTTTCATCTTTCTTAAGTCTCTCATCTATGTCACCTAGAGACGTTTCCATATCCAATATTTTTGATTGTTCCTGCTGCAAGATTTCATTAAGGACATCAGTCTGTTTCTGACAGTTGACTTTTAGATTTTCAAGGTTGTCTGTAAATCTGTCCATTATGAGAGATAGTTCAAGTAGTGTGGCTGAGATCAATTGTATTTCCTTTTTCAGTGAAGTTTCAGAGTGTGAAGACTTAGAGTTGCTCATTTCTGTATTGAAGAAAATTTCGATAAAAATGCATAAAATTTGGTATTCTTATAGAACTGAGGTTCCTTAATAAGAATGTACTACTTTTGAAAAATAAAAATAATTATTTTCCTGAATTCTGGTACTAGATTGTGGAGCTCATAAAAGTTGCTGTTACCAGTTAGCCATCTAGGCTCCGCCTCCTGTATTTCAAATTTCAAAGGCATGTGGTGGGCACAGGCTTCCACATGCTTTCTTTTTGGGGGGGGTCTTCATGGATTAGTGGAATAACTTGTATGGGTTGACTAATTTTTTTCTTATTTCTACAGTGTATTGTCATCTGTGATTTAGTTTTTATCTACATTTTCTTTGGTGTTGGTATAGATCAATAAATACATGTGTTTGTGTGTGTGTGTGTGTGTGTGTGTGTGTGTGTGTGTGTGTGTGTGTGTGTGTGTGTGTGTGTGTGTGTGTGTGTGTGTGTGTGTGTGTGTGTGTGTGTGTGTGTGTGTGTGTGTGTGCACATAATAATGAAATGAAAGAACAACACTAAATAGTGAGCATGTAACATTTAATTTTTAACATACTGTGAAAGTAAATGTCAAACTGACATTGTTAAGAAACAAGTATTTTTTGCTATGAGTTAAGTCCTTTTATTTCCCACACCCTTAATTATATATACTAACTACAATGTCATAAAACAAAAGAGGAAAGGGGTAATTGCCACAGACCAATAGTTCAATACCTGTTGTAATTGGGTCTATATTAAATCAGTGAAAACCCACTTCAATGAACGGCATTTCATAGGGAATGCTGTTCAATTAATTCCTCTCTTGGGGGGAGCTGAACCCCCTAAACCCCTGCTAATTATATATACCAACTTCAAGATCGCACTACAGTGAGGAAAGGGCAACTTTTTTGATCTTTACTGTACCGTGATCTCAATATGAACAGTTCGACGAATGACATGTTCGATGTAAGTGCGCCAAAAATGCCTTCACTGAACTTAAGTTTTGATGAAGTAATACAGGCCCATTATAATCAGACCTAGATCACACTTATTGAATTTAAACACTGATACTTATAACCCAGAGATGCAATGTACCACATTCCTTAAATTTTCTCATGTATTTTCTAATGCATCCATTAATTTAAGTTATGTTACCCCAAATCAACCGACCAATTAAATAGGACTACATCTGGTTATGGGATGAGGAGATGTAACAACTGCTCCTATTATATGTGTATTGATGTGTCTGGGTCCTTCATATATCCCAACACTAGCAGGGAGTTTTCACATCTGCCCTCAGTTGACTGTAATTCGAAGGACCTAGTTTATCTTGCATTATGTAATGGTTGTTCGTTCAATGTAGGCAAAATGAATAGGCATCTATGAGAGGGTATTCATGATCACTTATACTGTGCATGCAGGGGTATGAGCTACAGTGTACTGGCAAAACACATGATAAACACAGGCATGTAACATTCTTTTAGGTTTGTAGCACTAGAATTAATTTTTAATAACATCAATAAGGGAGACCTTGTGTACAGAACTTACCAGGCAGAACTTAAGTGGATTTGTTTTACTACAAGCACACTATTACCCTGGGTTGAATGACAGCATATATATATACAACCCACTTTAAGAACAAGACCTCAGAAAAAGAAGTAAGGGGGGCATGGCTAGGATGTAGACTGGTTGGCAGCATCTTTTCTCAGTTCTGCACTCAAAAGATATTTCTGACAGGAATTTTTAAAAACTAGATATTGCAGACAAACCTATTTTGTTGAATTACTTCTACTAATATCACTAGAAGTCTACAGTGCAAAAAATTTGGCTTTAAACATTATTTTTCCTGTCAAAAACAAGAAGGAAGGTATCTGAATCTACTAAAAATGAGCTTTTCTAAGCATACCACACAGGACCAGATGATGAAAAAGGAGATACAGTCTTTATTAAATGCTATACAAGACTTGTCAGTGAAATTTGACAAAATGAATACCAAACTGGACACTTTTGAGGAGAGATCTACAAAACAAATTCAGCAACTACAAGAAATAATGACGCAACAGAAGTCTCAAATAGCTGACATAGAGAGATCCTTAAATGATACTGAGGGCAGACTCTCAGAACAAGATCTTCAGCTACATTTTTATCACAACAAAATGTTTCATTACAAAATAAAACAGAGGATCTAGAGAACAGGTCCAGATGAAATAACCTTTGCATCTATGGGTTACCAGAGAAAACAGAGGGAGATAAGATGGTGACTTTCCTTACTACCTGGTTACCAGAAGTTTTAAAATTGCCTGAAGCTCTTTCTTATGGAATTGAAAGAGCCCACAGATCCTTAAGAGTTGCTTCTTCAACCATCAAATCAAAAAATCACCCAAGATCAATAATAGTAAAGTTTTTTTCATCACAGGACAAGGCACTTATTTTAAAAACAGCATGGTCAACTTCTCCAGTTAAATACAAAGACAGCATAATCAGATTTGATAATGATTATTCTGTTGGAGTTATAACTGTAAGAAAAGAATGTCTCCCTCTGATAAAGGAATTGAAAAAAAAGACAACTTAAAGTCCACTTGCTGTTCCCTGCAAGAATAAAAATATTTTTTACTGAAGGTCCTAAAACTTTTGACACTCTGCAAGCAACAGTTTCTTATCTTTCAGCTAATAAAACCTTGGATAATGTGGAAGAAATGGATTTCTCCCAATTTGGGGTTAACCATCACTTAGAAAAAAATGAATGGAGCACTGCTGACAAGAAGAAGAAGAAATGATAAAAGACATGTGAAAAACACAAACATTATTGTCTTCTATTTGCTCTGTAAGGCAAAAAAGTTCTTTGAAAGTATTCATGCTTTACACATGTGTCAGTCTTTGAAACAATATAAATACAAGATAAGCAGGACATTTTATAACTAAAGGAAACAACCTTAAAGAAATCAAGGTAACATATATTTCTCTATTACAGTGTAAACACTTACAGTCATGATTTTTCTAAATCTAAATGATGTTTAGATAGTTCATTTATAAATTACCTGCCTTTTACTGCTAGTATAGAATATGATGTTTTAACACTGACATATTAATGTGGTGTGTTTAAATGAGCATGATTCCTTTTTATAATATTTACACTAAGCTGCATGATATATCTAAACTGATGTATTTAATACACATAATAATATATAAAAACTGATAGTAATAACTGTCAAAAAGAGCCTTGAAAAGTAATTATCTATTCTTTGATGCTAAAAGTGCCTTTTTACTAACAAACAACTGTTTGGCTTATATATCTGCCCTTAATGTTAAGAAAACTAATAGAAGTTTAATGAGCTGGTGTTCAGTTTAAAAAAAGCCCTAAAAACTTCACTTACTTTGTTTTTGTCTTCCCACCATGGTCACGAGCTGGGAACTCTTATTTTACCACCCCTGAATGAAGGTTCTTCAGTTAGAAACCATTACAGTGTGTTAAACCTTCTAACAGCACAAAATGAAAGTAAACAGTCATGAGTGATGTCAGCACTAAAACAAGACAGTATGGGTGTTGTGTCAGCTCCTAAGCTACTTAAAGTAACCAGCACACTATTTATGAGATGGCAAAGTGCTTTTACAGTTTTAACAAATATTAAAAGTACACTGAAGTACCTAATGAATTTAGAAGGTATCAACACATACATGACGTTTTATTATATTGTAATATTTGTTATTCATTTTGAATTGTACACATAAACAGCACACAAAGCTTAAAAAGAAGTATATCACTTGGAAGAAACTGTATGAATAGCTAACATATACAGACTTTACTATAATCTTTTCTGATAAGATCACCCACATAAATTACTATAATTTAACTTAATTTTATAAAAATTTTATATATTTAAGTCTTTGACTGGAACTATATAACATATTTGTAAACACACTGCAGCTAGTGTACTCAACCTTAAGGATAGTAAGCCAATTAAGGTTCATGAATGTAGCTATGTGTTATTAGGGATTTTAAGGGTAAAAAGGAGTTGCTGTTTAATTATCAAGATACTCTGTAAATATTAAATTGTTCAAGTAGCACAATCATTAAGCAGTAATGAGCAAGAAAAAATCTCAGTCTTGCTTATGATATTGTTTTATATATATATATATATATATATATATATATATATATATATATATATATATAGGAAAGAACTGCTGAATTATAAGCATGCTTTTATTAAAGGCAAGTTATATTAATATTGAGCATCCTCACTGAAAATGAATGGTTGTGTAGAGACACAGTAACTCCCATTATATAACCAAGGCTAAAGAGATTGTCTTGTATGTCTAAATTGATCAGCCTTGAACCTTAGATTGCAAATAGACATGCAACATACTTTTACTTATAATACTGAATATATATTATATAACATCACAAACGCTAAAGCCATTGTCAGCTACATCTCATATCAATCAACATTAAAATATGATTTGAATAGCATAGGCATTTACTAACATATTGCTATTGGTACCTGATATGCATATAAGTAACAGGTCTAATTTCTGTCTATGAAAGTAAATACCAGGCTGTGTGCATTTGTTAATTATGAAACAAGAGCGTGCTATCCATTCTTTTTAATATCCTATAGGTATGTACTTGTTAGAGACACACACATGCTGCAAAGCTGCTAGTTATTGCATATTCATTAGTATATTTCTGACTGCAGTGTTATAAATATATGGTGTGGACCACTTGAGTTGAGAATATGTTTCTATATTGGGCATGTTCTCTGTTTGAACGTTGTATATTATCTATAATATGATATGGAGTACCCTCACTAAATTCAAAGAAGCCACAATAGAAACAAATATTTATTAAAAATGGAGAATAGAAGGATGAAGAGAAAAATGAAGGAAAATGGTTGATGGTCATATAAGGTTATCTTTTCCTGTGTATGTAGAAGTGTTGACAGTAATAAGTACCAAACAATTGTGTTATAGCATATTTAAAGCCTATTTTGCTTCTCATATTTTCCAACCTTACAGTTATAACGCTGCATATAAATCCTGTAATATCATAAGGAGTATGAGTTGCTATTTGACATATGACATATGTGGTACACTAGCGATGAAATATGCCAGTGGCACTAATAAATATATAGGAATTGCTAAGAAATATAGTCTTAAACTATATAATACCAATGCCAAAAACAAATTAGTAGCATTCATACCACTAAAATATGACTTTTTGAATTAAAAGAAAACTATAAGATTACTGATAAATGACAATACAAATGTAATGCTATATTCATTGTTATGGATACTTCCTGATTTAATCAACTTGTGGCATGGTTAACTGATACATATAATGCTTAACATTTTTTTTTTTTTTATGTATGTATGCATATATGTGTGTATGTATGTATGTGTGTATATATATATATATATATATATATATATATATATATATATATATATATATGTGTGTGTGTGTGTGTGTGTGTGTGTGTGTGTGTGTGTATGTGTATGTATGTATATGTATATATATGTATATATATATATATATATATATATATATATATATATATATATATATATAGGTAGACCATTACAATAAATTTGATACCTATGAATGCCACTCACACTACAAGGGAGATAGACAGCAAGCATATTATTTTTAAGATACATAACTGTTATTGCTACACAAAAGATATATTAAAATAAAAGATTTTCCTTTACAATTTAAACAAAACCAAATAGTTAAGTATTAAATCTATGTATAGTTGTGTTGCTTTAGTGTTTTATAAAATATTAAAAATAGATAAAGACTGCATTTAAGTAATCTGTTAAGACAGATACATGTATACTTAAAAGATATATAAGATACTTTTCATTATAAAACTACCATATGGCGGGGCTGGGGGAGGATGCTGAAATGCAGACTTAGAGAGATCGCTTGAATGATTAGATCATTCAAGGATGAGATGTTTTTCTCATGGAGGGTTTGGTGGTTGTTTATCTTATATTGTTCTCAGTTATGATCTTGTAATTTACTTTTATTGGGTGTCTATAATCTATTGTAATACTGTTGGAAGAAGAAAGAACAAGTCATTCTCTTCATGTACACACATCTACACATTGTTATGAGTATATGAATATGGATAAAAGCAAAGCTAATATAAATCCAATTGCAAAATGTATATCTCTTAATGTAAATGGTTTAAATAATAGCTGCAAAAGGGGAAGTCTTTATAGATATTCAAAGCTATGTGAAGCGCAACTAGTATTTTTACAGGAAACACACCTTACACAGGAAGACATAAATAAAATAAACAATAAAAATTATACAATTCTAGTAAGTTCCGCCTATAATCAGAACCAAAGGGGAGTAGCAATTTTGTGGAAAAACACAACTTTAATGCTTAAAATCATAAACACGTTCCATGACAACTCAGGAATGTTTTATCTAGTGACAATATCTATCAATGAAATGATATATACATTAGTGAATATTTATTGGATACCAGGACTAGGTGTTAGAGTGGCCAAACAACACTTAGAAGACATTGTACAATATACCAAAGGCAATTTAATCATAGCTGGAGATTTCAATTGCATTATAAAAGAAACTGACACAAATACTAAAACTACACGTAAGAGATCACCTTTAACAAAGTTGTTATCTGAGTTTGTTAAAACTTTTAATATAGTTGACATAAATGAGTATGCTATCCCAGATTCACTATTCTTTACACATTTTTCCCATAGACATAATACATACCCTAGAATAGATAGAGTGTACATAACAAAGGATTTAACCTCTAAATTAAATAAAGTCAAGACAATTTCATGTCCATTTTTGGACCATAACACCATAACGTTTGAGATAGACTTATGTTTCAAGAGAAGGATATCAGTAACAAGAATACCATCTTACATAAATCTCAAAGATTTTAAGGAATTTTATATTAAAGAGACACAAACATTCCTAGATATCAATCTTACAAAAGATGTATCTGAAATATATATATGGGATGCATTGAAAGCATACCTATATGGAAGAGTGGTGGGATGGTATAAAAATAAACAAAAACATTGGAATAAGGAATTAATGGAATTACAGTCAAAAGTAGATAATTTAAAGCTTGATATTCAAAATGGAAACACCAACTTAATAAAAGAACTAGAAGATACTAATAAAAAATGCTCAGAGACGCTACACCACAAAACAATGATCAACTTCGAAAAAATTAAACTATGTTACTATTCAATGAACCCTAAAAACCAATGAAGAATAGCAAATAGGATTAAAAAGATTATAAAACAAATCAAATCAAGGAAATACATAATATAGAAACCAAAAAGAAAGTATCTGATTTAGAAGGAATACTAGAAGCTTTTAGGCTATTTTTTCGTAAACTTAATAATCAAAATGAGAAAACAGAAACACATTCAGCATTGAAAGCTTTTCTCAAAAACAATGTTAAAGTTAGGTTATTAGAGGAGCAGGTACAACTAATAGATAAACAAATAACAATGACAGAACTTAAAGCTGAAGTAAATAAGCTAAAATTAAACAAAGCTCCAGGTATAGATAATATCACCCCGTAAATGTTTAAATTACTATCAAATGAGGCTTTGCTGTTGTTATTGAATGTCTTTACATCAGTTAGAAATGGTAAAGACATTCCTCCTTCTTGGAAGCACACATTAATATCACCAATTCTGAAACAAAAAAAAGATCCCAGTCAATGTTCATCATACAGATCCATTTCACTTCTTAATATAGATTATAAATTTTTTATGGCAATACATGCTGCTCGAATAAAACAATTACTACCACTTTTGATAGAGGAGGATCAAACAGGTTTTATAAAAGATAGGAACACTTATGACAACATTAAAAGAATTATTTCTTTAATTGATTATATAAATGTCACAAAAAACAAAATGAATGTTATTAGCTTAAACATAAATAGCGCATTTGATTCAGTGAACTGGGATTATCTGTGGTTAGTTTTAGAAGAATATGGCTTCTCAAACAACTTCACTTTGTTAATAAAATCATTATATGAAAAATCATTGGCTTATATAAAACTGGGATCTTGTCTGTCTAAATCTATTAAAATAACTAAGGGCACAAAACAAGGCTGCCCTCTTTCTCTGTTATTGTTTGGGCTAGTCATTGAACCCTTAGCAAATAATATACGTACGGATAAAAATATTGAAGCAATACAACTAGACAACAGCCTAGAGCTTAAAATTCAACTTTTTGCTGATGATATTTTAATTATCTTAAAAAATAATAATAGCAGTTTAAAAGCATTATGGGACTCAATTCAAAACTTTCAAAACTTTTCAAGTCTTAAATTTAATGAGAACAAAACAAATGTATTGCTTATAAATACTAATAAAAAAGATCTAAATAAAAATACCATAAATATATCTCTACCGATAATATAATTAAATACTTGGGAATTATAATAACTAACAACCTAGATACTACAATTGAAACAAATTATAAAGAGACCTTAAATAATATTAAAAATCTAATACAAAGATGGAATAAATTCTTCTTTTCAATGGAAGAAAGGCTTTATATAATTAAAATGATCATATTTCCAAAAATTCTTTATGTCATACAAGCTTGTTCTTTGCCACCAGCTAAATCGCACCTAAAACAATTAAATGATTTAATGGTAAGATTCCTATGGTATCCAAAAAACCAAGGATAGCTATGAAGTATCATCTAGATGATTGGGATATAGGTGGCATAGGTTTACCAGACATAGAAATATATTTGCATTCATCCATTATTAAAACAATATCATTATGGCTAAATACAAAATATGCATCAAAATGGAAGCTAGTTCATGAGAGAATCTGGTTAAAATCAGAATTTGTAGTAGCAAATAAGTATACAGATTTCATACCAAACAATTTTCTATGGCTGAAGAAGGAATATATGATGATACATAAGAATAAAAATATAAGTTCCAAATACATTACTTATACATTAAAAATTTTCCAAAATCTTATTAATAGCAATCCTGATATTAAAGCATGGTCATTTCTTTTATATCCAGTAGCGTACACACAAGGTAATATAATAACATTTAATATGGAAGTAGTCAACATGATTAAAGAAAAGGGATTAATATATTGGCATCAATTGCTAAACTCTGGAAAACCTCTGACAATAGACCAGATTAAACAGAAATTAAATATGGAAGATAGTTTGTGGTTACATGTACAAGAATTAAGACAGTATATATTAAGCAAACAAGAAACAATGCAACCATCAATAAGACAAAATGTTCCTAACCTTATAGAACATATAATATTACAAACGAATCAACCCATTACTGGAAAGGGATACTTTTCATCTATTTATAAAACAAACACAAAAATAAAAATGCATAATAATGACAAAATATGGAATTATTATAGATCAGTTAATGGACATGTGCCAAATGACAGAGATAAAAAACTAATTCTTCTCTCTCCAAAGCAGACATCACTTTCATTACACTGGAGACTTTTTACATGGCAATTCATACACAGATCTTATGTAACCCCTCATAAAATGGAACTTATGTTTAAGAAAAATATTGGCTGCTGGAGATGTGATTTATCAATAAAAGCAGACTGGCAACATATGTTCTACGAATGCCATTTGATTAAACCATATTGGGATAAAATAAATTATTTTCTGCAAATGGTATTCAATGATAAATTCCAGATTTCCAAATCTATTATTTTGTTTAATGCACCTGTACCCAACTGTGTGCCAAGAACAAAATATGTAATCTTATGGACTCTCCTAGCTATTGCAAGGAAGAACATTACATCAAACTGAAAATCCAAAGCTTCTCCAACTTTTAAGCAATTCATGAATATGGTGTCAGCAGTATCGCAATTGGAAATGAACACTATTAAAGGAAGAACTGAAAGAACTACATCATTATACGTAGCATGGCAAAAAGTAACTGAAATACTGGAGAATAATGACTGCAGCAGATTATAATCAGGAAACAATTTTATAAAAAGTCAATTATATGTCAACAATAGACACCCTTGTCAATACTTTATTTTGGTTTTAATGTTTGATATCTGTTTAAAGGTTTTAGCCTACCTTTTTAAATAATTTGTAAATACTTCATTGTCATAAATAAATAAATAGTCAAAGGTAACAGTCCACTCGATAAAAGAAACCAAAATCTGTTCCCTTAGGCTCACATTCGTAGTACTGGCACTCCAAAAACTATAATAAAACTTTGATAAAAATTCCTTTATTT
>NC_056732.1:653139977-653147477 GCF_019279795.1 Protopterus annectens
GTAAGAATAGGGTCACTCTTTTAATTGATGTTACATTCACTGCATCTTTCAGCAGTGCTTGCCAGATTTGGTTTATATTTAAGGGAATCTGTATTAAGGGTATGCAGTAGGAATAGCTGCACAGACCCAGCAATTGGAGATATTGAGGGTGTCTGCATAAGCATGCTTAAAAGCCTGATAAGTATTGAAATTTGGGTGCCACTTTGCACATTTACTTCATTCTACTTGTGTGGCAGAGAAGAGAAATGGCCACAATAAAAAGATTATAGCTACCAGTACAGTTAACAGGATGGTCATGCAATATTTCTGCGGGAATGATTGTTTTGCATTCCTGTTTTCTCCGGTTCTTCCAAACAGATGTATTTGGATCTTTTTTGCTTCCGTCATCTTCGCCTAGGACATGTGATCTTACTTTCTGCCCTATAGGACTTTAGCACTGGTGATTTCTTCACTGGGTTTGAGACGGATCAGTTCCTATTGATCTGACCCCCCCTTTGCAGCCAGACTTTTGTGCTTAGTGTCCCGATGGAGAGGTAAGGTCTTTGTCCAGCTCGAAGTTCTTCACCAACTTGCAGTGCGTCAGATGTATTCACGAAGCTCGCTCTGCTATTTTGACTGCAGTAGGTATTGAAAGAAGCACCTGGTAGGGACCTTCCCACTTTGGCGATGCCCAGTTCTTTCGCTTCACGATTTTAATCCACACCCAGTCTCCTGGCATCACTGCCACTTCCGAGGTTTTGGTTTGTTTTTGACCTGAAACAGAATTAAACTGCAACAGATGTTTTGGACTCAACAACTTTTTCATATATTCAGCTAACGTAAAATCAGTTTCCTGGTCTGATGACAAGAGAGGTTTCCACTGGGGTGTATAATAAGCCCTCCCATACAGCTTCTCGAAAGGAGTCAGTCCTTTTGCTGTAGGGACGGTTCTCATATTCAACAGTGCCAGGGGTAAACAGTACAGCCAGGTTTTCCCTGTCTCAGCTATCAATTTCTTCAGTTTGCTTTTCAGTATACCATTATGTCTTTCAACCAGCCCTGCAGACTGCGGATGATATGCACAATGATTTTTTAAAGAAATACCAGCTGTTGTATGGTTTGATTTACAAAGTGCGTACCATTGTCACTATAGATTCTCTCTGGAATGCCGAACCTAGGAATAATTTCCTTAACAAGTACTTTTGCCACTGTAGCTGCATCTGGGTTTTTGGTTGGAAAGGCTTCCACCCATCTGGAAAATATATCTATAATGACAAGGCAATACTTCTTATTTTCACATTTGTTCAATTCTATGAAATCCATACAGATAGTGTGAAACGGATATGGTGGTGTGGGAAAACTCCCTTGCTTGGGCTTTATCACCCCCTGTGTATGGTGTTTGTTACAAATGTGACACATTAAACAACATTTTTTAGAATAGTTTGTAAATCCGTACGTTGTGAATACCTGGTTTACCAACTGTATCATCCCCTCTGTTGAGACATGGCACTGCCCATGGCTCAACAATGCCACATAGCAAAACAAATTAGAGGGTAGTATTGGTTTTTCTTCTTTAGAGATGTACAACCCCTTTTCAAGGATTGCTCCTCGTTTTATCCATTGCTGTTTTTTAGCTTGCATAGTGAGTGTCTGCACTGTTTTTAACATATCCAGATTCAGAATTTCAGAGGGTTGTAATTCCTCATTTAAAAGAAATACTTCTGTAGCTACTTGTTTTGCAGCTGTATCAGCTCTTGCATTACCTTTTGAAATCCTATCTTGTTGCTTGGTGTGAGCTGCACATTTGCAAATGGCCACCTTTTGAGGTAACTGAATAGATTTTAAAATCTAAAGTAAACTGCGCATGATTTATAGGTTTGCCAGTAGATGTTATTATTTCCCGTTTTTTCCACTGTTGTGCAAACACATGTACAGTGGAAAAAGCGTACTGGCTATCAGTAAAAATGTTTATACATTTACCCCTTGCTAAGGTACATACCCGTGTCAGGGCAATAAATTTTGCTGCTTGTGCAGATAAATTGTGTGGTAAGGATTTTGCTTTTACAACTTTAGTTTAGAGACTACTGCATATCTTACTAGGTTATGTCCTGCAGGACCCCTTTTGCACGAGCCATTTACATAGTATGTCACCTCGGCATTTTCCAAGGGGACATCTGTGAGATTTTCTTTAGGTAATGTCTTTTGCTTGATTACCTGCAGGCAGCGATGCAGTGTGCCATCTGCAGGGGTCGGGAACAGAGTAGAAGGGGTCAAAGTCGTGCATTGTTTAATTGTCATATGAGGTTGGCTCAACAATATAGTCATGCAGGAGAGATGCCTAGCAGGGGAAAGATATGCCACCTTTTCTTGTAGCAAAATAATCGCGACTGCGTGGGGTACCTTCAGAGTGAGGGGGTGGAACAAGACTACTGAGGCCGAAGCTTGCACTGCCACTGCTGCTGCAACTACTGCCTGCGCACAGTGGGGTAAGGACCATGCCACTGGCTCTAATTGTGATGAATAGTAAGCAATGGGGCATTGCTTATCCCCATGTTGTTGTGTTAGTACTGATGTCATATAACTCTGCTTGCAATTTACAGTCTGGAAAAATTGTTTATGATAATTTGGTAATCCCAGAACTAGAGAGGATGCTATTAATTGTTTTAGTTTACAAAAGACAGATTTTGCCTCTGATGTCCATTGTAACAATTCCTGTACTGCCATTGGCTTCTTATATATAAGATCAGTTAGGGGTGCAGTTTCCAAGGCATAGTTTGGAATCCAGCTTTGACAGAAATTAGTCGTTCCCAAGAAGAACATTATTTCCTTCTTGGTGGTGGGTTTTGGTGCCTGCAAGATTGCCACTTTTTTGTCTTCATTTAGAGTTTTACCTTCCTTGGATATCACATATCCTAGGTACTTAACCTGTTTTCTCCAGAGCTGCAGCTTATCTTTGTTTACTTTATGTCCCTCAGCGGCTAAAAATCATAGAAGTGCTACGGTATCTTCTCTACAATTTTGCAGGGTGGGGGGCCGCCAAAAAAATGTCATCAACATAAAGTAAGACCTGACTTCCCTTTGGTGGATTAAACCTTGCCAAGTTACTTGATATTTTTTGTGAGAATATCGTAGGGTTCTCACAATATCCCTGTGGTAGTCGCATATATGTGTTTCTTTTTTTCTGAAATGTAAATGCAGACCAGTACTGGCTATCTGGGTGTATCGGTATTGAAAAGAATATGTTACTAATATCTACCACAGAAAAATATTTTTGTTAAGGTTTTAAGTTATTTAACAGAGTGTGTGGATCTGGTACTATAGGCGCCCTTGGTACTACTGCGTCATTCACAGCTTGCAAATTTTGGACCATACACCATTTTCCATTGGCTTTTTTAACTGGAAATAGAGGTGTATTACACGGAGAATCGGGAGATTCCACTAGCACCCTTCCCTTAAGTAATGCTGCTATAATAGGTTTTATCCCTGCCTCTGCATTTTTCCTTAAGGGGTATTGTCTTTTCTGTGGTCTAAATGCTGATTTTACTGTGATATTAACTGGCCCTGCCGTACGGATAAGTCTTACATCTGATTTCCCTGTTGACCAGAGAGTCTCTGGTAGATCTTGCAAGGTGTTTTTTTTTTCCCTTCAGTAGGAGCGTCCATCAGCTGTCTGAGAGAATGCAGGTGCACAGCTGGGTTGGTCTGTGTCACCCAATTCAATTTTTGTACTTGTATTCCCTGTCCTGACAGTTCCAGTTCTGTTTATTTCTCCCATCTTGTGGATTTCATCCCTATGTCTGCCCACTGTAAATTTTTATTCTTGGTCAAGCTAACATGTGGTAATTGATTAGATTTATAAAGTGTTCAAAATTCCTGGGGCAGCGAACAGCTGACTACACTATTTTCTTTTGTGTCCCAGTACAGGTTACGCAGTACCAATCTATTTGTATGGTTTTTAAATAATCTTTTTTCATATTTTTTATTGGGTCCTGGTGTATTACAAAAATATAGGGTACAATGTAACAGGTGTTGTTTATTAATGTCGAGGGAGGGAAATTTACTGATGGCTATGTTTATCAGCTCCTTGGTCACAGTCCCTGGACTAGTTATAACCAAGTCCTGACTATACCAATAAAATATTTCACCCCCCCGATTGCACCGTAAAGATGTCAGTTTGTCGTTGTGCTTCCATTCCCTGCATGGTTGGGACTACTGCTATGCCAAATAACTGCATGAGATTCCTGCCCAAGAGATTAACTGGGGACTTTGCAGAAACTACAATCTTACTTTTCTGTGTCAATCCCGAAACAGGATCAGTTATTGTAATATTGTGGGAGAGGGGCTCCCGATATAGCTCCCTATTAGCTGCTTTGACTAATATGTAGTCGGATGATTCTGAGTTTTCTGGCAAATTGGAGGGGTGTATCAGGGTTCGTGATGCCCCTGAGTAGCACAAAAATTTGACTTCCCTGCCTTTTACTGAAAGTATAACTTCTGGTTTAGTATATGCTAAGTAGAGCTCTTAGCTCAATAAAGCCAAGTCTAGTACTTCATTTTTTACTTCACTGTCATTAATTCCCTGTACTTCCTCTATTTTTCTTTTCACATTCTTATTTGTCCTTTCTGCACTAGCCCCTTTTAATGATTTCTGACTATCATATAGTCAGTCTTTACCTTTCTTGTCTTTCGTTGTTGCTTTCTTATTTTTCCTGAAATCCCTTGCCAAATGTCCCTTTTTACCAAATTTGAAACATTCACCCCTTTTTTTACATCTTTCAAAGTCTTCTGATTGTTGATCAGACTGCCTACCTCCCTATGCATTTTTTCTGCCCTTATTCCCGGGGTGTACTATATAAACTTCTGCTCCGTCCTCTACAGAAAATACTTGATCCTTCTTTTTTTTTTGCTACTGAAATGCCTTTTAGCATGCCTAGCATATTTGAGTAATGATTGTAGCCTGCTAGTTTGATGATCAACCATATGTTTTGTTATAAAACTGCTTATAGGTACACTACTACCTTTTAAAAACGCATTTTTCAACTGCTGTTATATGGGGAATCTTGTTTTTGGTCTTCGGGGATCTGCATCTCACAGTGATTGTTAAAACATTCCAGCAGCTTAGCAAAATATTGGTCAACTGTCTCACCCTCCTGTTGGATGCATTGATTAATGCATGTCCAGTCTGCCCTAGGTTTCCATTTTTCAGAGATGCGGTTTGTAAGTCCTTTTACTCTAGCGTCTAAATATGCACTGCTATGAGGAAGGGGTTTTTGTTCAGCATCACGAGGATTTCAATTGCCACAAATTATGTACCAGTCTGGCCCTACAATTTGTCGAACTACCCTTTCTATTTCTTTTCCGTTTAAATGATAACTTAGCCTTATTTCTTGTAAATCATCTGAAAATTTTCTAAAATTAATTTTCGGATGGGGAATCCCTTCTGTAGCTTTCTGGATATCTTCTGGAGTCCAGGGTCTATATACTAAGATGGTTGGATCCTGATTATTCTGCCCTGCCTGAGGGTTCGGTACTTCTATGAGTGGACATATTTCCTCTTCTTTTTCTCCCACAGGTTGTGTGTCTTTAGATTTCTGCCATGACTCTCAATTACCTGCTTTTGTTCGTGACCTAGTTTTAATGGGATCCCTTATTTTAGCTAGTTTCGGTTTTATAGCGTCCCTATCCTTAGTGACCACAGGATATAGTGGGGGTGGATCAACCTGTCTACTCGCTCCATATTCTGGTTAGGGAGGGGGGGGGGTGGAGGTGCTGATGCTATTAGTAGGTTGTTATCCTCCCTATCTAAAAACATTATCTTTGAATTCTTGTTCTTTTGGTCCCTACGGTTTACTTCCTCCAGCCACCTGTGTGCCTGGGGAATTTCTAACTGTCGTTGCTTTTTTACCTGACCTTTAGAATCAGTTTTAAGTTGTTTAATAAGTTTAATGAGTGAGGATTTTTCTAATTTTCCATCAAATTCGTATTTAATAACCCATTTTGAAAAGTATCTAACGTTGTCTGCGCACTGTGACTGCATATATTTTGCATCTTCCGTTAACGGTGGGTCTCTGGGTGTTTTTGTACAGTTATTACTGATTTTCCTTTACCTTTAATTGTTACGTAACTTCACCTTGATTCTAATTTTAATGTGTATCACGGATTTTGTTATAGTCTCTTCAGAATGACTGCCTAAAGTCTACTTATTCTGTTTTTCCTGATCTATGACAAGACAGTACCTTTTCTATCCCTGACTGTAAGAAAAATACAATCTGACAAAAAACAATACACATCTAGTCCCTGATCCTGAAACAGAAAAAAAGTAGATTCACCTTACCTAAGCCCACGTGATTGATCGCCGATTCGCGGAAAACCCATCCTTTAGTCACAGATCAGAAAGTGGTTGGCCTCTTTTGATGACAATTCAGTCGGAGGACTTTGCATATAAGAAGAACCGATTTGTTTTTTTCCCCATACGGTTTCAGCCACGTGGCTGTCTGATCTGAGGTGAAGAGAGGATTTCCGGTCCGAAGGACCAATATGTAAAAGAAAACACAAAGATCAATGCATGTTAGGTTTAAGTAAGGCACCCTTTATTACTTGCAGCAAGGAGACAAAGCATGCAGGTACAAGGTTTGTCTGATTTTCCATAGTTTAGCCTACAGTTTTTATACAGTTTTCTGCAAGTTCACAGAAAAATGCTATTATTAGATTTGCTGCTGACATGGTCAGATAATTGCTGTCTTGCAAAAACATATTTGAGAAAAACAACCTGGCCTTGGGCTTGTTTCAGCTTTCCTTAGTTTCTCACAATTCTTTCTCTAGTTCTGATATGATACATTCAAGGTACAGTCCTGGCCTTAATACACATTCTGCTGACCTTGGTGGATTTACAGACATCCATTGTTCTTTTTTCAGAGCTTCTAGCAGCTGCATATTTTCACACAGAATAAGCAGAATAAATGTATTAACTCCTTTTAACCCTTAATGCACTAAACCTGCATATTGCAGTTATATATTTCAATACACTAAGCCTACATATTGCATTGCAGTTATACATTTTCCTAACAGAAGGCTTTTGAAGGAGTGTGTAGAGTTTTGTAGTCTGAGGTCAGGGGGAAGGTTGTTCCATATTTTTGCTATTTCATGGGCAAATAGTGATTCCCTGGAGTTGTTTTTGCATGTGATGGTTTCGATTAAGGCTTTGTTGGAGGACTGAAGTTGTCTATTTGAATTGTAGAAGTGCAGCATTCCAGTCAGGTCAGGGGTTTTCTCAAGATATTACAGAATTAGATAAGTTGATGGTACCTTAATAGGTATCATATACTTTAGAAGTTATATTATTTTACATAAGTCAAAGACATTTTAACATATAATAGCTGGAGAGACAGCTATACAAGAGCAGTGACAATGCACACACGGATATATAATATAATATAATATAATATATATATATGCATATATATATATATATATATATATATATATATATATATATATATATATATATATATATATATATAT
>NC_056732.1:653867477-654037477 GCF_019279795.1 Protopterus annectens
TTCTGTCTGTTGAATATTTCCATGGTGCTGGTGGAGACTTCTGGCATCCAGTCATTTTGTCATCATTCTCCCTGCTTCTGGAACTTCTACCACTGGTTTATATAATTCCCCTTGCTGTCAAGCATTACATGGATCTTAAACTCTTACTGACTGTATTACATATCTGACAGTGCTTTAGTTCTAGATATTGACTGAATGCATGGTTTATTGATTTGTTTTAACTATTTTACCTTTCTGTTTCTTTGTTGTTAATTATGACAGTGCTTTGTATAAGTTATCTAACCTAGAAAAAGCAGGTTAACCAGATATCGTCTTCCATTTTATCTGAAAAAAGGAATCATGTTCATATTTGTCTTACCAAATTAAAAATGAGTTAATAAAAACAACAACGTGGTTCAAGGATCACATTTTCGATGGCATTGGCTCTTACCAGAGACATATGATTTGAAAGCTGTTTTGCTATTTTTGAAAGGACATTATATCATTCTCTAAAGAACAGCATGAAAGGGTATCAAATGCATGCAATGTCCTAGAAATTGTATTTTTAAGCTAAATTTCAAATCTGTTTGCATTTTTCCTAGAGTTGCATTGAATATGAATGAGAGATTAGTTCTTGAGATGACAATGAGATTGTTTTTCCACACGTATATCAATTTATTTGTAAGTGTGACATGATTCCACTAATTATTTATCTCAGAATTAAAAATGGTTATAATTTATTCTGTAGAAAACTTTGTCCAACAGCAACAGGGAAAATATGCTGGCTTCCTGTGTAACCATGTGATAAGAATGAGTTAACATGAAGTATCAGGATCTGAG
Source organism: Protopterus annectens (assembly GCF_019279795.1). Classification (NCBI taxonomy): domain Eukaryota; kingdom Metazoa; phylum Chordata; order Ceratodontiformes; family Protopteridae; genus Protopterus; species Protopterus annectens. Next base: position 653,868,297 of record NC_056732.1, read on the forward strand.
CCACTTTTTGTGACATGGTTTGTTGGCTCTTTCATTGTTTACACTAAGCCATTCAAACAGTGACTAACATCCTTTTGATGTCTGATAAAGTTTACTTGCAAGCGCCAGCACCACAGTCTGTATTACAACATATAGTGCAGGACTTAGCTCCAGCCTCTTCAGTTTAGTTTTTTATTGGCAAGCATCTTGACAAACTTTAGTGCAAACATTCCTGTAATAATAACACTTTATCTCATATCGTCTGATCAATAATTTCTTCCCTTCAAAATACAGAAAGCGTCACTGTAAAAATGTGGAAAACATAATATAAATATGATGATTGCCAGGAAATAATTCTATGCTTCTATGTACCTGGAAAAGTCAAACTAGCATCATTGTTCACAAAAATCTTCTTCCAATGAAACTGACTAATAGGTATTTTGTTAATTGGAAAAAAAGGATCACCTTATGTGTTGATTGTTTGCAACTAAAACTAAATAGTTATTAAAAATCCATTTTAACAAACCTTAATAACTCAATTTATTTTATGTTTAAACTATGCATACTTGATGACCACATACAGTGAAACTTTCACTAACATTTCTAAGTATGACTCACATAAACTACATTTCCGTAATGCTTTCTAAAATGTATACTGTGTTATCATCATCATCATCACAAATGAAGCCCAGAAGGGCTGCTTGACAGTTTATGTCCATTTAATAGAAAGCAAGATATTGGCCACCTTTGTGGATGATGGTGTTGTGTGCTAAAGTCTCTTGTATAATATTCACACTAACACATGGTCTAACATTCAGCTCTAACAAGGCCTGAATTAATCCTTTTTCTAGTGCTAGGTTGTGAGTCACAGTACATTTCTGAACTACGTGTCCCACTTCTGCTTGGCCTTACTGATTTATATTCCCCAACCCTCCAAACCCCAGACTGCCTCTTGTTGTGTTGGCATCTTTGCCTGCCCAATCCCAAATTCCCTGATTCCTCCTTCTTGGTCCTCATGGCATAATGCTTTACTGGTTGGGAACCCCAACCTTGTGGTAAGTTGACCTCAATGTTAACTCAACTGCAACAGGAGGGAGTGAAGGGTCCAATGGAAATTTGCGTACATGGTGCCTGAAACCAAAACAAATTTACAGCAGCAAATCAAAGTCCCTATCTAGGAGAGTGGCTGGTGCAGCTACAGCACTGAGCTTCCTCAAACCCTCCTTACAAGATAGGAAAGCTCTCTGTTGGCCACTTCATTCAATCAACCCTAGCTGATCCCACCAGTGGTCAAAGTATCTTCCTTAACTTGGGTCATGAGCAGCATAAATAGAAATCCTGCTTCTAAACTTTTGAACCATTGCTCCATTTACTGATGTAAGCAGTACGGCCTTTCAAAAGAGGCTCGTCAGCTTATTATTATAATTATTATTATTATTATTATTATTATTATTATTATTATTATTATTTGTCTTTGTTTGCTGAGAAAGTCTGAATGGGTAATACCCATTTTCAGCTAAGTAGTTACATTTCTATTTACATTTATACACAGACAGTAGTTACATTACATATACATTCTTAAGATTTTACAGAGGTGGAAGATACTAAAAAGAAAGCATACATGCAACTTGGTGGATTGTACAGGCAGCAGTTATGTACAAAATTGTTTTGTCATTTCAGTAAGTGATTGAGAATATTATATTTAAGGAGAGTATTTGGAGAATATCACACAGTGAACACAAAGTTTTAACCTTGTGATGAGCATGTAGAGGACCAGGATTGATTAATATGTTGTTTAAGCAGTGGTTTAAAACTACTGAGTCTGTCAGAGAGTTCTCTTTGCATGGGATACTATTACAGAGTTTAGCAATGTATTGGGAGTAGAGCTGCAACATTATTTGACTTATCTGTAATTAATGAGAATTTGTTACTAGAATGGAGGTACCTTGCTGGACAGTAGGATAGTAATGAGGTTTATAGTGCAGGGCATTTTTCTGGATGATGAATGAGTTAGTTGTGAATATGTTAGATAGCTGTGCAGTTCAAGCCAGTTTAATTGCTTTAAGCTAAGATAGTTGTAGGTCCTATGAGGGAAGCTGGTGGCAAATTTAGTTATTTTATTGTAGCAGGAGGTAAGTTTATTTCTTTGAGTATTGTTTATGTTTGTTAGGATAGGAGCAGCGTACAAGAGTCACCAGTAAGAAGGTGGTGGCTACAGTTTTTCTTGCAGTATCTGTAAGGAATCTATCGATCCTATAAGTGGCGTCTAGTTTCTGGTGTGTAGAGTTAATGGCGTGCAGTACATGGTGGTTATATTTGAGACTGTTATCTATTATAACGTCTAGTACTTTACTGTGAGTTACAGTTTCAATGACAGCATTATTTGCTGACTTTATAGTAAAATATTGCTTTTGATTTTGGAAACTTTTTGAGGTGAAAAGCATTACCTTATTTTTCTTGAGGTTAAGTATGAGGTTTGATTCTTTGAGCCAGGTTTCTACAGAGGACAGCAATTTTGGATAATGTCTCAGAGCTCATTTATTGTTGAGGCCACACATATTAATATTGAGTCATCTGCATATTGAACTAAACTAGCATGGTGAGTGGAGGTATGGAGGTCATTAATAAATATATTAAATAGCAGATGGTCTAGGATAGAGCGCTGGGGGGCACCTGTAGTAACTGTTTCAAAGGAGGAGTAGGTTTTTTGACATTTAATGGCTTGTTGCCACCACATAGCTAACCAAGAAACCCCAACAAGGAGTATTGTGAAAGTTTTGTTGAGCAGAGCCTAACAAGCAGTTACTGGTGCAAAATAGTATAAATGCCTTCGATAAGCCTAAGAACATGTTGGACACCAGCAGGATATCATTTCTATGTCATTTTATTATATTGGGAAAATGTAGTAGAGCAGTAGTGGTGCTGTGCTGAAACCTAAAGCCGTGTTGTGTTTCTGACAGTAGGTTATTTGAGCTTATGTATTGCATCAGCTGGATATGGATGCATTTCTGTAATATTTTGGAGAGGGGAAGAGAGTCACTATCAGTCTGTAGTTATTAAATTCTGTAGATATGCTGTCTTTGTGCAGTGATATGTTGTAGGATTATTTCCACAGTGATGGGACTTATTTTTCTGTTATGGACCTATTAATTAGTATGGACACAGGGAAGTCTATGACTTTTGCAGCCATTTTTAGGTAGTCTGATTGTAGTTGGTCTACAGCTACAGAAGTAGTTTTTAGTTTAGGGAGTAACTTCCTTATGAGCGTGGTAGGTACTAGACTAAAACTGAAGAGCTGCGGATGGTTTTGATTAGACAGGGGGAGGTGAGCGGGGAAGTTCATAGGTAGGTACTAGGCTATTGGGTCTAGGGCCTATATAAGCCTAGTGAAAAAGGTACCCTTGCTTTCACCACCCAAGAAAATTATTTTCCTGTGCCCCTGTCGAGCAGAGCCACAGAGGTGATCCCCGGAGAGAATTTTCTGTTTCCCATCCAGTCATCAAGATTTTTCTTGAAGAGTGCTAATGAGGAGCTTTGTTTGATATAGACAGGTAGTTTGTTCCAGAGTATGAGAAGTCTCTGGGACAGGAATCTAGCCCTCCAGCATGTTCTGTTTATTGTGATGACAAGGTTTAGCTCCCTAGAGCATGTAGGTCAGAGGGGTTGGGATTTCTTTAAGTGGAGCATGTCCAACAGCTCTGGGTTTGACATAGCTTTGTATGTTAGGCAGAGATCACCTCTGAGTAGGCAATATGCGACAGAGTAAAGCAGAGTTTTTTGAGATGGTCTGCGTAGGGCATCTGTTTGAGGCTGGTAATCGTCTTTGTGAGGTATTTCTGCAGCCTTTCCAGTAGATGTCTTGTGAGGTACATACCAAAAGGGGCATTGTACTCTATAATGGGTCTAATGAGTGATGAGTACAGGGGAACAATGACCTCTTTTTTCCCGGATGAGAAACCTTTTGTGATGAAGTGCGCCACATATTAAGATTTCCTGACTACTGTGGCGATGTGATTATCAAAGGAGAGACTACTGTCCACCTGTGTTCCAAGGTCTGTTATCACACTTTCAGTGTTAAGTAGACTGCCACCTATGTGGTAGCTCATGCGTACAGAGTTTTTACCAAAGGGGATAATAATGCACTTTTTGGCATTGAGCTTGAGGCTATGGCTTTGACACCAGGCATCTGTCTCAGTGAGGCCCTTTTGTAGGATGTCCACATCGTTAGGAGTTTTGATTATGGCTCCCAGTTTGCAGTCATCTGTGAACTTCATTAGCCAAAGACCTTCTGTGTTAGCCTGTACTTCAGAAAAGTAGATACCAAACAGGAGAGGACCCGGGACTGAACCCTGCGGTACTCCACTTGTCACTGGTCTGAAGTCAGATTTGGAGTCTGCTACTTTCACAGTGTGGGTACTGTCAGTCAGCCAGTAGGCAACCCATCTTGTGACATATGGATTTATACCTAGTTTATTAAGTTTATCTATAATTCCAGAGTGGGGGATAGTGTCAAAAGCCTTGGCGAGATCTAGGCTGTGTGAACCACCTTACCCTCGTCTACGGCTTTGGTGATTGCTTCAAAGAAATCTATCCAGTTTAGGAGACAAACCTGAACTGGGTGGGGTCCAGAGTTTGGATATTTCCAATGTCTTTGTTTATAGGTTCCATGATGATACATTCCATGGCCTTGCAGACCAGGCTCGTTAGGCTAATGGGGCAGTAGTTCCCAGGGTCCATGGTGGCTGCCCTTTGTGGAGTGGCATAACCATCGCTGTGCGCCATTCAGTGGGTGCAAAGCTTGAGGTGTTGCTATGGTTGAACATGGTGCTTAGGTTGGGTGCCAGTTCATTCTGTAGTTCATGTAGAACACAGCCAGGGATGTTGTCAGGTCCCATGCATGCTGTGCTCTTGGCTTTGGAGAGTGTGTTTTTTACCTGTGCAGCCATGATTACAGGAACTTTGCATTCTTTCGATATAGAGATGGGCCCTTTAGTGGGTGAGAGGGGGGGATAAAGTTAGCACTGAACCTATCTGCCAGGTTGTTGTCAGTATCAGTTGGTTCTGTATATTTAGTGCCATTGTGCTGTAACTCAGAGCAGATCTGAGTGTTGCCATTAAGATTCTTGACATTACTATAGAATATTTTGTGGTTGTCTTTAGAATCAGTGGCAATTTTGTTTTTGTAACTAACTTTGGAGGATTTTATGAGGGATCTCAGCTTCTTACTGAGGCTGACCAGGGAGTTCCTCCAGTCATGGGATTTTACTCTTTTTTGCAACAGTTTCTTTCTTTTGTTGTAGAGTTTGTTTATGGCAGGGGACGACCAGATTGGCTTCCTTTTTTGGGAGGATAGCATCTTGGTTCTGTTAGGGATAGCATGATCCATTTACTTGTGTAAGTGCTTATAAAATGCATTTGTGTAGGATTCAGCAGTCGTACCTCTATTGTCTGTCTTCATGGGTGTCATGAAGTTTGCCACTTCTGTCTTAAGAACCATGAATTTGGCTTTGGAGATTTTTTTTACGGTGGTTTCCCTAATGGGGGTTAGGGGTGGGATGTGGGTGTCTAGGATGATTAGCTTGTGGTCGGATCTGACCAATGAGAAATTGACCTCTGGTGTGAAACACCAGTTGCCCATGTTGGTAATGACCAGGTCTAGGATATTGCTGCCCCTGGTGGGGGTGTGGATAAGTTGATCCAAGGTGTTGGAATTTATGAATTCCAGAAAATGTTGAGCAAAAGAGTTGGTACATGAGTAGTTTTCCCAGTTAATGGTGGGGTAGTTGAAATCGCCCATTATTAGGGTGTTGGGTTGAACCCTAATATTTTCCAGTGTATCAAAAAATGAGGAATGGGAATTCTGGGGCATGGTGGGGGATCTGTAGCAAGTTACAGTTTGGATTGCGGTCTTGCCCAGAGTTAGTTGCATAATCTAGTTGAGATAGTTGTATAACCTTGGATGCATTATGCTGAGCAGCTAACCTGGTGGTGTGGATATCCTTAATGAATAAGGACATGCCTCCACCTTTAGTATTTTGGTCCAGGTTAGGTGGCCAAAAGATGTGGTATGAATTATAGCCTGGTAATGTAGAGGTGCTCTCTGGAGCCTTGAGCCAGGTCTCTGTCACTACACAGATGTTGTTGTTCTCCATTTTAAGGAGTGCCTCAAGTGATGTGTCAGTGTCTAAGAGATAATATTGATTGTATAAAGTAGGAAGTAAACTGTGTAGGGATAGATTCCATCATATCATCTATTTTTAGAGAGCTACTAGTGGTCTTGCTAGGGTGATGTTTATTTAATGATGACCAAAAAATTTTTGGTTGTTTATATATTTGTCTTGTAGGTCAATATAGTATGTTTGCTTATCCTGCTTGACATGAGTTTTGCAAGTTTTCTAAGATGTCTAAATAGCTGGAGGGCATTTTGAATTCTATTTTTATACCAATTTTTCCAGGCTTTATCCCTTTTTAATATGATTTTTTTTTTGTTTCCTTACCGTGATGCAGGGATAGACTTTATTCTTTTATTACATACTGGTGCTAGATTATTTAAGGTCTCTAAAAATACGTTATTAAAGTGCTCTACAGCAGTATCTAGCAGCATCGTTCTAAGCTATATTTTTTCAGTGTTTCATTAAAAATATATTTTCTAAAATTGGTTGTATTTCTTGTTTGATTATAGATAATATCTTTATCTAAGTTATGGTGAGGTCTAATAGCATATGTTGGTATGTGGTTACTTATGCTATCTGAGAGGCAGCCTACCTTTGTCAATTTGTCTGGTTTGCTTGTAAGAATCTAGTTTAATGTTGAGTGTCTCCCTAAAATTTTATTGATTCTAGTAGGTGTAGTTATTAATTGTCTGAAGTTGTACAAGTTTATGGATTCTGTGGGGGTAGTGGAATCTATGAGTTGCCAGTCTATATTTAAGTTTCCGGTTACTATAATTTCATGGTTAATTTATTGGGCTATCCAATACAGGATGTTTTCAACAGTATCAATGTTATTCCCTGGTGATGTATAAGTTGTTGCTAAACTTATAGTTTTCCTATTGTTGATTTTTAGGAGTCTTATTAGTAGCTCAGCATTATTACATTTGGGTGTTTCCTGTAGAAGTAAGGTAATGGTTAGGGAATTTTTATAGATTATTGCTATACCACTTGCACACTTGTTTTGTCTGCCATGCCTGAGTATATTGTATACTTGTGGGGGGGGGTGATCTCATTAGTTATATAATATGCATTTTTTAAGGAGAACAAGCCCCCAGTGCACTCTTTTACCTTACTTATATACACCAATTCCATAATTGCACAACAAAGGGGAGAATTAAAAAAAGCTCTATTCACTGCCGGCTCTAAAACAGTAATGGCACCATCAATGAATAAACACTGACAAGACCTTGATTAGTGCATTAGTGACTTATAAAACACACACACACACACACACACACACACACACACACACACACACACACACACACACACACACACACAATGAAAAAAAATGCAGCCAGTCTGCAACATATAACAACACACTTCTTGTGCTATATGCTGATATGCACCCAAGTCCAACTCATGTATATGCAAGTACATATTCAATGTATATTAGTGATAACATGTTAAGTGTTAACAGTATTAAATGTGAAAAGAATTGCAGAAATCACAATGGCATGCTCATGTTAATGTCTGGCCATATCACTTACAAACTAAATGATTGAACCTTACTGTATCACCACATGCCATCATTAGCAGTATAAGCTCAGAAGTGTACTACTATATATATATATATATATATGTATGCATATATACTATGCAGACATAAAGCACTATAGATCATGACATCTGTCAGTTGCATGACTGACATATAAAACAAAGTTGTATTATGTTCTATCCACCCATATGTAACTATACTATATAAATATCTTGAATGTAGGGACGGCGAACACAATGGTTTCTGATAGCCGCATTATACATGATTTGCAAATGATTGTGAAGAAGGCAGACATAGTCTGACTATTATTTACTAATAAATATTGATAGCATCTCTCTCCATATTCAATGAGTAATGTATCACATTTCAAAGAATGATGCAAACTCACCTTCCAGTATGGATTCAGAATGCCTATACAAGCATTATGTTCACATAATAATATTTTAGTAAAGGTCCATGAGCATCTGCATATACAAGTGTAACTGCCATACATCGTCCGACATGTGGCAATGCAAACACATCCATCCATTCAAATGTAGGCTAACAAAGAATGGAGTATGACCAGCCCATTCCTTTCGTATAAGATACACCAAGAGTCAGTTGAGTAAAAAGAGTTAATCATTGAAGAAGGGTGTTTGTCTGAAAGCTCTGTGTTTTTGATAAAGGCGTATCTTTTTACTCAACTGACTCTTGGTGTATCTTATACGTTGTTTTTTTGGCAGCTGCATTTTGAACCAGCCCATTCCTTTCACCAGGAGTTCTTGAAACATGCTATCTATCCATGAAGTCACAAAAGGACAAGAACATGTTAGTAATAGACAGACATATTCATTTCAAGGAGAGGGCAAACAGCATGAAGCAGCAATAGTGCTACAAGAAATAAAACTACTTCACATTGTAAAGGTAGCTCTATCACTATAGTTACAACAGCAGATGATGAATTGCTGAAATCCATTGTACATTCACATATGCTTGAAAATGGACTTGCTGAAAAATACGATGTAAAGTCAACAGTGAGGGAAAGAACTATGCATTCCCGAGAGTTCCTATGTGACGTGTTAAGCAACTGCTTGCACAATGTGACCGCTGAAGTAATATTGCATATGCCTGCTTGGAAGTTAATATCCAACACTATCCGCAGATTATCTAAGCAACACATTGGAGTACATCTGGTTGACATACCTGGGGAAATTGCAGATATAGACACTAATCAATGTCAGTTACATAATGGAGACTTTATTTACAGGAAAGTGACCGATGACTAGTACTTCTACAGTATTACATTGGACTGAACGGCTAGGCTTAAAATGACCTCTGGATCGATAGGCTACTAATCTCCTATGATCCTATGATCCTATGACAAACATTAGATACATATGCTGATAGCATCTACTTATGAGAATGCCAAAGATCTTGCCAGTTGTGATTTGTGGATTGTGGATGATACATAGCCACACAGTGCAATAATGAGACAGCTTTACTCAGTACATGCTAAACTGAGATTAGTGGATGGTATGGGAATTTTCCCTTTATCATGTGTCTCATGACATATGAGTCCCTGAAGTCATACAACATGATGTGGAATGTTATAACTGATGATATTGTCCAGTGTGGATTACCTGCAATACATCTCACATAATATGCGGCTGTGAACCAGCAGCTATAAAAAATTTGTGACATAATTTGTCCATTGACAAATTAACAGCATGTTTCTTCCATTTCTCACAAAACATCTGGAGAAAAGTACAAAATCTTGGTTTAGCATTATCATATAATAATAATGTGACATACAGACAGCTTGTCAAACAGCTGCTAGTGTTCCTACCAGATGCTGCTATTGCTGATGTGTTCAGAAAGCTGTCAAGACATATTCCAACATCATGACATAAATTTGACCAATATTACTTCCTAGAAAAAGGTGTGTAAGTTTAGTATATGTTTTTCTACCACTTCACGATTGCCTCCACTATTTCCTCCATCACTCTGGTCTGTGTATCCTGTGAACAGCTGTGGCCTGCCAAGAACCATAACCTTGTGGAGGGCTGGCACAAGAGATGGAGGTGTCTATTTTCTCAGCCCAAGATGAAGCTGTCAGATGTCATGACACATGTTGTACATGAACAGGCATGAACAGACCACATTCGTGTTAAACTGTCATCTAGAGATACCTGCACACCTCGGTGTAGAGCTACAGATGAGAAGGAACATTGACTTTGACACATAATGGATATCCAATATGGACATTCTCCTATGGAATTTCTAAATGTATTATCTTTATACATACACAGCTGATATCCTCATGCAATGTGCATTTAGATTTGAAACATCCATAGCATGTGAATGTTATTTGTGTGTCTGCCCCCCCCCCCATAGCCAATAAATGCAGTATCTTCAAAATTTGACATTTTAAGACTACGAGAAAAATATAGCTGTACATTCCTTATTCATGTCATCATGGTTAATCTAACCAAACAAGTAATATGTGCAAATTATGCTCAGTTATGCTCAGTTTTGTATTATAGCATTATAATTTCACTGTAATGTGTAGCCTTAACCATTAGAACTAACATGTATAGGATATTGCCATTCTGTTAAATATTCTAAAGAACACTACCTTTCCAATGTTATACACAAAAGATTAGATACTTTGCATCTTGTACATGTCAACTATATTTTATTCTATGGGTAGGATGGTGTCAATTACATAAATGTTAAGTCACTCCATTAGCTGCAGGGTATCACTCCTTAGTGGCCTCAGTGACACTGTCATTCATCACATCATCAAGGAGATGACCTGCCAGTGACTACCAATTCCCTAACATAACTACATTATCAGAGCATGAGTACTACAGTTGATCACTATGGAAGAACATGGTGGTAAACAGAACATGACTAGTGAGTAATTGCAGAGTCTTTTAATGATATGTCCTGAGTGCTATTCATTCAATATGGAAGGTGACTTACTCTTACAGAGATTCCATTAATGGACTGCATTGTCTGCTTATGTGTGATGAGTATTGTTTGATAGAAGTTTCATTACAATGACTTTTTGTGAATGATGTCTCTACTAGATGTATGCTCTTGCACTGATCCCGTTTGGCAGAATAGCAATGAGTGATCTGTCTTGTATTGGTCCATGCCATTTTTTTACATTGTGGTTGTTCAACATTAGAGGCTTGCAATATTGTTAAACATTCTGATTGTCTGATACTACAGGCTTGTGACCATGGGCTTCTTCAGCATTTTAGATGCCCTGGTTCTCATCCCAATCTTCTGTTTGTTGGTTCTTTTCATATAGAACTGTATATCTATATATATATCTATGTATATGTGCATAAATATATAAATATATATATATATATATATATATATATATATATATATATATAGATATATAGGTTCATAGGTAGGTACTAGGCTATATGCCTGAAGGCATTTATAAGTCTAGCCAGAATGTGTTGGCTTTTGTCACCCCCATTAGATTAGTTCCCTGTGCCTCTGTCCAGCAGAGCCATTGAAGTGATCCCTGGGGTACACTTTCTGTTTCCCATCAACTCGTCAAGGTTTCTTTTGAAGAGGGTTAGTGAGGAGCTCTGCTTAATGTAGATTATAATCTTGTTCCAGAGCATGGGAATTTAAGCAGTCCTGCCAAGTCTCAAACCCAGGATGATGTGCACTACAATCACAGCAATGTATCACTACACCATCGGAACCTATATATAGAGGTTTACCTTCAAAATGTTGAATGCCATAATGTCTAATGTTCATTTGGTTGAAAAATAACATCTAAACCCAAAACACTGAATGATCAAAATGTCTAAAATCATTCAATTGAAAAAGCAATAAGATCACCTCTACTATTTTGCAGGGAGGCTATGCCCCTCCTATGCCCCCCACCCCCTACTTAAATATACCAACTCCGATATTGCACGATAGTGCAGAAATGGGCAAATTCGATAATTTTGACATTGTGAGTTTAGACTAATTTTATTTGAATATTTTGATCATTCAAATATAGTGCATTCAACCAATTCATTTTCAACCATTTAGCCTTCAACATTTTGAAGGTAAACCATACATATATATATATATATATATATATATATATATATATATATATATATATATATATATACATACATACATACATACATATAGAGACATAGAGACATATATATATATATATATATATATCCAACCGTTTGAAATATCGAGACCCATTACAGTGAGTTCTGAAATACAAAGACTGAATGACTTAAAGAATGGACTTACATAAACTAAGTCTGAAATGCTGCTTTGCACAATATTCCCTTTTCTATGAGTTACGAAAATCTTGGAGTTGGTATATATAAGTTCGAGGGTGTAGAGGGGCTTGCCCCCCTGCAAAAAGAAGTTTTAAAAAGAACAGCAATGTTTGAGATTCACTCTTCTTCTGTGTTTTTGGTCTATTTTTTTCAGCATGTTGGCACTCAGCATTGTGAGTGCCAACATTTCAATAGGGAGTCATATACGTGTGTGTGTGTGTGTGTGTGTGTGTGTGTGTGTGTGTGTGTGTGTGTGTGTGTGTGTGTGTATGTGTGTGTGTGTGTGTGTGTGTGTGTGTGTGTGTGTGTGTGTGTGTGTGTGTGTGTGTGTATGTATATATATATATATAAAGCCCTGTTTCTCAAGTGACTTGATACATCACAAGTGTGAAACAGTACAACAGTGCAAGAAAGGAAACACCTTCTAGAATCCTGTACACAAACATCACCATTGCAGGATGCAGCACTGCAAACATATAATCTACCAGCTCATAAAGAGCAAAAACAAACAGCAGTCCCACACCTAATAACATTGCAAATCACAAGACACATCTTATATTCTGCACTGCTATGGAAATCACAAGTTGCATATGGAGTGCAGTGACAAACACGCATCTGTGTGACTGCTTATCAGGGTACAGGTATAAGATCATACTATGCTGCCCTATTAGATATTAGCTGTAGTAGATAAACTCAAAAACACAAAGTGTTGACTGGCAGAACACCAACATCAAAATGTTGAAATCCCCAATGTCAACAGTCCTGTACTCATGCACAAAGAAACAGCCTAAGTGCATGCAAAATGTCAACTCAGAATAAATAAATAAATAAATAAATAAAACACCATGACCTTCTAGACCTTAATGTGGGGGCGGTGATCCCACATCCCTGCTAATTATATATACCAATTGCACATACATGGGATAAAGGCATATCCCAATGAAACAAACCAAGCAAGGCAGGCTGATAGACAGCAATACTGTTGCATGGACCTAAGAGTAAAAAAACATGAAAAAATGTAGATAGAAGAACCTCCAAACAGTCAAACTTCACTCAGCATTTATTATACTTCTGATGTGCACTCAGATAACAGTAGATCGGTGTCAGCACGACCAGGCCTTTCTCAGTACAAATCTACGTACAATCATATTAAATCATGCCCTTTATATAACCAACATTTAAAGTGGCAAAACCCAAAATTGTAATGGCAGGCAAAATATATTTACAAATATTAATTTAATGCTGGAGAAAAAACATAGCCTCCAATGTAACAATAAAATATCTTTCTTTAGTATCTAATAAAGTCAGGCAACCAAATATATACAGTTTATATGGTAAATGCTCTATTAGTACCACTTCTGTTGTCTGGATTTTTTCATATTTGCAAAGGTATATTCCCAAACTCAGGAAACTGTGTGATCTCGCACACATGTCGACCAGCTACTTAGATTATCATATGCAGTTGACTAAATAGCTGTAGACCAAACACACACTCGACTTCTGCAGGGAACCCTGATATATAATTCTATCATTGACCGTTTTTTTTTGGTCGACACATGTAAGTGCAGGGTTGTTTGTTCGAAGGTCCATTAAGTCAAATGTCTGCTTTGCCAAAATGTATACTAGGGGTGTGTGTGTGTGTGTGTGTGTGTGTGTGTGTGTGTGTGTGTGTGTGTGTGTGTGTGTGTGTGTGTGCATGTGTGTGCTTATGTGAATGTGTGTGGGTTAACATTAGAGTAAGGGGTAGATAAGGTGTTAGATTAAGTGTGGGTGTGTGCAGTTGTGAGTTTTTATGTTTAGGGTTAGGATTTGGTTATGGGACAGATTTAGAGTGTTTGTGTATATGTTTGTGCTTGGTGAGTATCTGAACTATCTAGTTTAGTGGTAGTGTTACGGGAAGGGCTATTTTAATGTTAAGATGCACTTTAAGGTTAGAGTTAGCATCTGTTGCTAAGGTACAGTAGACATAGCCCAAAGTTAATCTATTTTCTTTCTTAAATATGACTCACAGTGATTCTCAGGTGGGTGTCTTAATCTCATTTAACAAGGAAAGGAAACCGTACAGACACTCTGATCCAAGATGGTGACTTTTCAAAGTTCAGGGGCTTCTTAGAACCCACAGCATTTCTGCATGTTAGCAATTCTCAACCTTATACCAACTACTCACTATAATTTTACCATGAAATTTACAACCCCCACTTGCCCATGCACCCCAGTCCACACACACATTAGTAAACCCACTCATAATTTAAAATCCACGAAGATAGCTACAAAAAAACACACTTTGTATGTGAAACCTCCTTACTTATCTGGGCAAGGGATGACCTATCTTCCAGCTCCTAAAACAAATATTATGGTTATACTTTCATCAGGAATACTTTATGTAGCATGCCTTAAAGGCACTAAAACAGGCTCAAACACTGTCCCCTCCCATCAACAACATTTGTCTTCTGCACCTCCACTCCAGGTATACTTGTAAATCTTATCTAGATATTTAGTAATTTATGTAAAATCTCTGCACTGAGGGGGAATGCTATCTTACCCTATATTTCTGCAATGCCAACACCAGGCTTACACCTACCTTATAGTAAAAGCTGCTCAGTGCACAAAAAGAGGCCACTTCATAAAGTTTTCCACATGTACACCGTATGGTACCATGTCTGATTCAAAGAAACCCTAGCACAGTGCTTTAGCATGAAGATGCACAGCACCATGGCGGGATCTCTCCATGCACTGGGTACAGGCATATGATAATTAGTCATGTGCTCTTCGGCAAAAATACCTGCAGTAAGGTATTTATACAGTCAATCGATTCAAAAAATTGCTCTGATACATAAAATGACATGACCACTCAAAACCATCTATATTAACTCAATAATACCTATATGGTGTGGAATGTCACACCTCTAAGAGCCTACACACAACCTTGCACTCCGGAGCAGTTTTTGAAAAAATAAAACCTTAAAAAACATAACATAAACAAATGTAAACAGGTTATGAACAATAAAAGCTTTTAAAACTGCACAATGCTATCAGTAAAAATATTCTTTACAATAATAGTAATCAGTATGTTCATAGTCTTTCCAAAATAATATAGTATATTAAGAATTCACACATACCGGGAATTATATTTTTTGCTAAACTTTCAAAAACAAACTGTGAGTTCTTGAAAACTGTATCACCCAGTCATATACTGTTAGAGCACATTTGTTACCCAGACAGAAGCTTCATGTGACAGCAAGAAATTCCTCCCTGACTGCATGTTTACAGAAATATGAAAACATATGCTTAATTGTATAATTAGCAATATATACAACACTGAATATCTCTTAAGATATGCTAATTACAGTGCAAACATCAAATACATTTTTTTCAACAGCATCTAAGGTTTCACCTCATACCATTCAATAGTTTTTAAGCCACTTGTTTTTTTTTTTTTTTAATTTTAAGTACATATATTAATATTATTTTCATAATTACTAACAGACAACTACCAATATCTGTTGTATAGTGTGATATAAATGGACATTGGCAATGATCCATATTGGCAATGAACTGTCCTGTCTCCCAACATGGTGTTTCACACTATGAACCTTAACAACATGCAGATCTCTCAGCTATGAAAATATAAATACAAAAATATAAACAATAAGTGGAAAACAGTGACTAATTCTCCACTGCTGTACATCACAGATTAACAGTCTTAGTGCCATTTTGTTAATATACCCTTTTCCTTAATAATAATGATTATTATTAGATGGTAAGTTACTAAGTTAAAGAAACCAGGCCCAAAAATGATTTTATCACCATTAGGAGCTATGAGTGTCAACTGGAGGTAAATAAAAAAGGTGCTATAGGCTTGAATGAATTAATGAATGCAACCAAATGGTTTTGTTTACATATCACGGCAGACATAAGTGTCAGGGGTTTTAAATAGATAGATAGTGCTGACGGGTACATGCATATATGCGTGAGTGGGGCTGTATGCATGAGAGTGTGTCTGTCTAGGAGGTCACAGTAGGGGGGGGTTAGTTAGTGGATATGTAGTGTATGTGTGTGTGCCTGAGTATGGGTGAATGGGTGAGTGTGTCTCTGAGTGCGATCAGATGAGAGATATGTGTGTGTGTGTGTGTGTGTGTGTGTGTGTGTGTGTGTGTGTGTGTGTGTGTGTGTGTGCGTGTGTGTGTGTGTGTGTGTGTGTGTGTGTGTGTGTGTGTGTGTGTGCGTGTGTGTGTGTGTGTGTGTGGTGGAGCTTTCACAACTCCATACTCTCCCAAACTAATGGGCAAATCTTATAATATTGGAGATTGGTGGAGAAGCACAAGACATCAGGATATTGTGCATATCATGCCTTAAAGGCAATTTGAAAAAAAAACACTCAGTGGGTTGGTGGGAACACTAGACACTACAGCTACTCGACATATAAGTTCATAGGTGTGTACTGGGCTTATGGCCCTGGAGCCTTTACAAGCCTAGCCCATAGGATTCCCATGGCATTGTGCCACCTGACCTTAGTTCCTAGTGCATCTGTCGAATAGAGCCACTGAAGTAATCTCCTGGGTGAATTTTCTATTTATAAGGTGATTTTTCTTGAAGAGGGCCAGTGAGGTGCTCTGCCTGACATGCATAGGAAGTCTCTGGGTTATAAACCTGTCCCTCCAGCATGTTCTGTTGATTGCGGTAATGAGGCTGAGGTCTCTGGAGCATATGGTGTGGAGGGAATGGGATTTGCTTAGATGTAGCATTTCTAACAGAGCTGGGTCAGACATGGCTCTGTAAGGCAAGCAGAGATCACCTCTAAGTAGGTAATATGAGACAGAAAATAGTTGTAGTTTTTTGAGTCTGTCCATATAGGACAAGTGTTTAAGGCCTAGGATCTTCTTTGTGATGTACTTTTGAGGCCTCTCCAATTGTTGCAGGAGACTAGTAAGATACATGCCAAATGGTTCATTGTACTCAATGATTGGCCTAATGAGGGAAGAGTGGAGGGAGACAATGACCTCTTTCTTCCTGGATGCAAAACCCTTAGTAATGAGATGTGGCACACAGAAGAACGTTTTGACCACAGTGGCAATGTGGTGGTCAAAAGAGAGGTTGCTGTCAGCCTGTGTTCCCAGAACTCTTATAATGTCTTCTGTATTCAGTGGACTACCATCAATGTGGTAATTCAAAGGAACCAGATTTTTCCCAAGGGGGATGTTGACACATTTTTTGGCACTGAGCTTAAGGCCATGGTTCTGACACCATTCATTGGTCTCATTGAGGCCTTTCTGTAGGATGTCAACATCACTTGGGGAGTTAATAATAGCTCCCAACTTGCAATCATCTGTAAACTTTGTTTTCAGAGTCACTTTGTGTTGGCCTGGTCTTCAGAGAAGACGATATCAAACAGGAGAGGACCCAGGACTGAACCCTGTGGAAGTCCACTCATGAATGGTTGGCAGTCTAACTTGGAGTCAGCTACTTTCACACTGTGGGTTCTATCTGTGAGCCAGTTTGCAACTCACCTAGTGATATAGGAGTTGATGCCTAGCTTAGTGAGTTTTTCTATGATTCCTGACTGGGGAATGGTATCAAAGGCCTTGGCCAGATCAAAGTAGGCTGTATGAACCACCTTGCCTTCATCCACAGCTCTGGTGACTGACTCAAAGAAGGCGACCAAGTTGAGTAAGCATGATCTACCCTTCACTAAACCAAACTGTGTAGGATCCAGAGTTTGGAGATTCCCCATATCCTTGTTTATTAGGTCTACGATGATGTGTTCCATAGTTTTGCATATCAGACTTGTCAGGCTAATGGGGCGATAGTTCCTAGGGTCTTTAGTTGCTCCTCCTTTGTGGAGAGGGATGACTGTAGCAGTGCGTCATTTGGTAGGGACAAAGCCTGAGGTGAAGATGTGATTGAACAGGGCACACAGGTTGAGGTGCCAGTTCAATCTGTAGTTCATGTAGAACACAGCCAGGGGTACTGTCAGGTCCCATATAAGTTGTATTCTTGGCCTTGGGCAGTGCTGTTTTAACCTGTGCAGCAGTAATACTGGTTGCCTGGCAATCTACTGGTATTGTGATTGGTCTTTTTAGGGGGGGGGGGTAAAGTTAGCACTGAATCTGTCAGCCATTATATTGTCAATATCTGTTTGCTCGGCATAGGAGATACCACTGTACAGTAGCTCAAACAAATCTTGGTAGTGCCCTGGAGATTCTTTACATAACTATAGAAAGCCTTGTAGTTGTCTTTAATATCTGCTGCAATTCTGTTTTCATAGCTAGCTTTAGTGGATTTGATGAGAAATCTCAACCTTTTGTTGAGGCTGATAAGGGAGTTTTTCTAGTCTTGGGATTTCACCTTATTCCATATCAGTTACCTCCTTCTGTTGTAGAATTTGTTTATGGCAGGGAACCACCAGATTGGCTTCCTTTTTTTTTTGAGGAGAGCGTGTTGCTTCTACTGGGCATGGCAAGATCCATGCATTTGTGTACATGTTTGTACAGTGCATTGGTGTATGATTTAGCAGTCATGCAACTTTTCTCAATTTGCATGGGTGCCGTGAAGTTAGCCGTCTCTGTTTTTAGGAGCCCAAAGTTAGCTTTGGAGAAATTTTTCATGGTGGTTACCTTTGCAGAGGGTGGGGGTGGGGGGATGTGGATTTCCAAGGTGATTAGTTTGTGGTCATATCTAACCAGGGAGGAGTTGACTATTGGTGGAAAGCAATGGTTGCCCATGTTAGTAATGACCAGGTCAAGGATGTTGCTACCTGTAGTGGGGGTAAGAATGAGCTGGTCCAAGGCATTGGAATTAATGAATTCCAGAAAGCATTGGGCAAGTTTATTTGTACATGAGTAGCTTTCCCAGTTAATGGAGGGGTAGTTGAATTTGCCCAGTATGAAAGTGCTAGGTTGGACCCTAATATTCTCTAGGGTGCTTAGGAACATAGAGTGTGAGTCTTGAGATATGGTTGGGGACCTATAGCAGGCTACAGCCTAAATCGCTGTCATACCCAGTGTTAGCTGCACCTGAAGTATCTCAGATGTGTTATGTTGGGCTACCAGTCTGGAGTTGTGCGCATCCTTTATGAATATGGAAACACAACCACCTTTGGAGCTTCAGTCCAAGTTCTGGGGCCAAAAGGTGTGGAATGAGTTATAGCCTAGTAGTGCAGGGGTGCTTTCTGTTTCCTTGAACCAGGTCTCTGTTACAGCACAGATGTTGATGTTCTCCATTTTAAGGAGTGCTTTTAGCAAGTGCATTTTCAGATTTAGACTTCTAGCGTTGAGCAGCATGACTCTCAGATTGCATTTGTTTGTAGCTGTTACGGTGGTAATTTGGTCTTTGGAACACTGCCTAAAAAGGCACTATAGGGATGGCAAGAGCCTTGGCCAATATCTATAAGCCCAGGGGGACAGATGCTGGCCATCTCTGGTAAAGCATCGGGGTCTGCCAATCATCCCAGGCAGACAGATACTGGATCCTCTTAGAATGACACCAGAAACTTAGCCACTTGTTGAAATCAATCATTTTCTGCTTGTACAGTGGTATCATGCTGGGTGATGGTAGGATGCTGCTCAGGGCTAGGGTCATACGCCCTTGGGTATATAATCCAAGAGCTCCTCAATGTCTCTTTTTATGTAGCACATGGAGGTATGTCTCAGGTCATTCACACCCACATGTACAATGACAGAGTCATATTTGTACCTGTTGTTGAGGGACCTGAGTCCATGCATTATGTGGTGGATCCTGGCACCTGACAGGCAGCTGACTTTTACTTTCTCCTTATTCAACCTCGTGACTGTGTGTCTCACTATCAAGTCACCTATGACTAGTGTGTTGGGCATGCTGTTTTGTCTTAGGGGCATTGGTTGAGTGGCACACTGTTTAGGAGAGTTATGTGTCTTGTAATAAGTGTTGTGTTGGGGTGGTAGAGTAACTTTATCATGACTTAAAGGTATTGAGAAAAAAAATAGGGGTGGTGTATCCCCCAAAGTCAGCACCAAGGTTGCATTGCCAGTTCATAAGGGTGATCACATGCACACCTCACAGTAACCAATTTCATTTCAAAGAAAGCCTTAACACTTTATTTAAAACTAAGCAAAAAAAAAAAACAATCAAACAAACAAATAAATAAATAAATCAGTGAATGGCTGAGTTCCAAGCCTGGCAACTTTTGCTTAAAAAACAGGAGTTTTAGACTGCAATGCTAACTCATCAGCCAGTGCAGTTTTTTTTTCTAATAAATATGCAACTCTAAAGTCTGGAATTATTCACTCAATGCAACAGTGTGTGAGTTATGAGGTATAAGGCAAATAAAAGAGGCAACAGTAGGAGCATCCAGTTCCATCAGGAAGAGACAGTTACGAGGGATGAGTATATGCCTGTGTAGGGAAGTTCAAGATAAAGCTGGATGGAACACTAACAATAACAGGATAAAAGTGTTCCCTGAACTCACTAAAACGGTTACCAGAGTAACAGGTCTAGCATCATGATGCACTTTATGAAGAGTTACCAGAGTAACACGTCTAGCATCATGATGCACTTTATGAAGAGTTACCAGAGTAACACGTCTAGCATCATGATGCACTTTACGAAGAGTTACCAGAGTAACAGGTCTAGCATCATGATGCACTTTACGAAGAGTTACCAGAGTAACAGGTCTAGCATCATAATGCACTTTACGAAGAGTTATCAGAGTAACAGGTCTAGCATCATGATGCATTTCATGAAGAGTTACCAGAGTAACAGGTCTAGCATCATGATGCACTTTACAAAGAGTTACCAGAGTAACAGGTCTAGCATCATGATGCACTTTACGAAGAGTTACCAGAGTAACAGGTCTAGCATCATGATGCACTTTATGAAGACTAAGAAGAATTAAACTCTAATGTCTGGGATTAGAAAGCGTAGAACAGAAACATAAGAGGAGCACTGGGGACATTGTATCAACTGAAGGACAGGTAAGAGGTAGGTGTGTGTGTGTGTGTGTGTGTGTGTGTGTGTGTGTGTGTGTGTGTGTGTGTGTGTGTGTGTGTGTGAGGGCTGCCACAACTGCAACTTCCCTAGACTAATGAGCAAAATGACCAAATCCTGCAATATTCCAAGGTGGGCAAACTCTAGACAGCAGAGATACTATACATATCATGTCTTAAAGATACTTTGAACAAAAAAGTACTAACAAAAAGAGTGAGTTTGTGTGTGTGTGTGTGTGTGTGTGTGTGTGTGTGTGTGTGTGTGTGTGTGTGTGTGTGTGTGTGTGCATGTTTGTGAGTATAAATGTCTGTAGGTGGGAGCATCTTTTCTACCAAAGGCTATTCTGCACTTTTTTCATTTAGTTTGAGATAATTTTTGATATGCAATGTATGGGCAAAATCCAGTTCTTGCTGGAGCTGTTTTGTATCAGTGGATGGGTGGATAACAGTGATCAGTTTTCAGCCATCAACAAACTATGCCATCCACATTTGTGGAATATTGGCTTGGATTTTTGCGAAATAAATGCCCAGCTGGAAAGGGCATGGAACTGATCTGTCTTGCACCCTGCTAGTAACACTTTTACATTCAGAGTGTATATCAGCAACGTTTGCAACTTGGTATCTGTTAGATAGCCAAGTTGTAATCCAGCAGACAGTGTATGGGTTTACATTAAGACTGTCTAACATTTCAGTAGTGGAAGCATGGGGGATATTGTTGGAAACCTTGACTAGGCTGAGGTAAACAGTGTCCACAGAATGACCACTGTTCTCACCCCCTGTAACCTTTTCAAAGAAGCTTACTAGGTTCAGCAAACACAACCTGCTCTTCACAAAACCAAACTGATTTCAGCCTAGATAAGTTATGCTAATTATGTTTACGTATAAGAGTTTTGCTATGATACATTCCATGACTTTGCATATAAGATTGGTGAGGCTGATGGGTTTGTAATTACCTGAGTCTGTAGAGGGACCAACCTTGTGTAGGGGATTCACAGTGGCTGTTCTCCAGCCGTCATGAACATACCCTGTAGGTAGGCTGAGAGTGACCATTTTAAATACAGACTCATAGCACATACTTGGCAATTATCATATACTAATATGTACAAGTACAAGATATGTGTTGTACTGCAACTGATATGTGTTTTAATTGTTGTTTTACACTCCGTTCACTTGTTTACATTATAGAACTATGACAGAAAATAGTCCATGTTATCCAGTTCACTTACTTCATAAAAATCAAGCTCTTTTTTTACTTTGTGTTAGTGGAATTGAGAAATACTTTCATGGTTACTACGTGTAATGAGAGATTGTTGAACCCCGGGAAACACTATGGAAGCATTGAAGTACAACTGCTAAGTGAATGACAAAATCATACTGATTCTAAAATTGATGAGATATTTCAGAAATACATTTCTGAGTCTCTTACCAGAAAGCTCCAAGAATTTGTGAATAAATATGGGGCATTTTATTATTACAGTTATTGAAAGACATTGCAGCAGATGTTATGACGCAAAGTTATGTATCAAATAAATAATGAACACATACAAATCAGGTTATTATCAGAAATTAAATGTACACTGAAAATAAAAATAAACACTCAAATAAAGGAACATTGAAGAAGGCTTAATTTAGTGCTTTTGTCTTTATTAAACAAAGATTTCTTCAGAATAAAAGACTTACAAAATTGAATTCACTTTTAAAAACTCACATGCATATCATATGTTGTATAGCATTGTCATTTAAAGACAATGCACAAATTCAGCATTCAGTCACATAAAATAAAAATATTACTTCAAAGGACTAGCATTAAGCACACTTTTTATGTTAAAACAATCATTACACCTTGGTATATTTCCAGAGTCTAATCTCATGTGCCAAAATAACTCTTTCTGTTCTAATATATTATGAAAATCACTGCCTGTACATTATCCAAAACAAAAAGAAAATCTTCCAAAAGTATTGCATATAGTGGAGTGTTTAAATAAAGCATTTATGTTAGATTTTTTTTCTTGATAGAATACTAATATTCCTATGTTGTTGATGTAAGCTTTTTAATAATTTATCCAATATAAAAGGCATTGCATCTACTGTAAATAGTGGCATACAATTTAGCCTGGGAATTAGAACAAAGTTAAGTAGCTAACAGAGAGACAAGACTCTTTGCAACCTGTATGACTTATTATATGTTTATATTTAGGATTCAAAGGTAGCCTCAGATCCATCAATGCAGGGCTTAAGACCAATGAGAGTGCTCCATCCATGCAGGGTTTAAGACCAATGAGAGCACTCCATCAGTGCAGGGTTTAAGACCAGTGAGGGCACTCCATCAGTGCAGGGTTTAAGACCAGTGAGGGCACTCCATCAGTGCAGGGTTTAAGACCAGTGAGGGCACTCCATCAGTGCAGGGTTTAAGACCAATGAGAGTGCTCCATCAGTGCAGGGTTTAAGACCAGTGAGGGCACTCCATCAGTGCAGGGTTTAAGACCAATGAGAGCACTCCATCAGTGCACGGTTTCAATGTCTATCACACTTTTAGGGCCACCACATTAGATGAAGGCACTAAAGCAGCAGCATCTCTACATTCTTAACAAAAAAATAAATGATATTCCCATTCATACAAGATAATAAGCTGAAACCTCTCCACACCCACTCTAGTATTATCATGACCCATACCATAGCTAATTAAGGACCCACTCCCATGTCTCCCACAGCCCAAAATCTTACCTTACCAGTATGAAGTCTCTACATATTAAACCAAACACTATCCTCCTAGGTGACTTCAACTACCCTTCCATTAACTGGGATACTTATACATTATCAAACATGTATATGAAGATATTTCTGGACTTCATCAATGCAAACTCTCTGGACCGACTAGTCCACACCCCAAAAAGGTTCCATAAAAGCCTGGTCTTGGTCCTTACCAATATGAGATAGCTTTGCTTCCTATCAGGTATGACTTCTTCCCTGGTCAAATCAGACCACAAATCAAACAAATATCAGCACAAACTCAAAAACCAGTAGAACCAGCACTCGGACACCAGCCACAAGTCAAGAAGAATAAATGCATTTCTGGTTAAGCGCTTTCTTCCCTTGGTAGGGACTTCTTCAGAACAATTAATACAAGCAAAACCCAGCCCATATATACCCATAGTACAAATTAATGATGTCATATAATTAATTGATTGAAGAACAGTTTGTTAAAGTAATAGTTGCACAATAAACAATAACCTTACCTACAATAACATCAGCAACACTAATACCACCATATATATTTAAAATATATTTTAAAAATTTATTATATAACTTTATTATATAACTTTAAAAATCTATTTAATAGTTAAAATAATTAATATATCTGTTTATTAAATTACATTAAAACTTAGTATATTAAAATATAATAAAATATAAAAATATAAAAAAATATAAAAACTACATACGAATTACCAAGCAATATGACAACATGTAGTATGTAGTTTTTATATTTTAATATACTAAATTTTAATTTAATTTAATAAACAGATATATTCATTATTTTAACTATTAAATAGATTTTTAAAGTTATATAATAAAGTTAAATATATTTTAAATATACATGGTGGTATTAGTGTTGTTGGTGTTATTGTAGGTAAGGTTATTGTGCAAACTGTTCTTCAATCAATTAATTATATGACATCATTAATTTGTACTATGCGTATATATGGGCTGGGTTTTTCTTGTATTAATTGTTCAGAAGAAGTCCCTACCAAGGGAAGAAAGCGCTTAACCAGAAATAAATTTATTCTTCTTGACTTGTGGCTGGTGTCCGAGTGTTGGTTCTACAGACCACAAATCAGTCACATTCACCATAAGATTGAAGCCAGAAGCATCTTCTAATACCTCATTATTCAGAGATTAATCAAAGACTAATCTACTAAAATTGAGTAATGACCTGGCTAAATTCAAAAGCATCTCCCATCCTGATGACCCTACTCCTTATGCTGAATCTTTTACCACCAAATTATATACACATCAAAATAGTTGCATAGATGTATCTGTAAATACAATGCCAAATTTAAAAATAAATCCCTATAGTAGTACCCTAATATAAATAGACTCTATAATAAAAGAAAAAAGCTCATTGCGCACAAAAATAAAAGATGTCAATAATGTTCTTGCTAAACATAGCAAGAAACTCTGGACACTGGTCAGATCAACAAAACCAGATATGAGGTAAAAATAACCAACCAGACAAAGGATAACCACAAAGCCTTATTTAAGTATGTTAGAAATTCCAAAAACAATGCCAACCACTTCACAAAGCTAATCATAAGGATATTACATACTCAGACACAGAGGATATGACCAATACACTAATGGACAAATTTAATGCAAACTTCATCGTCCTCTCCCCCTAATATTCTCAGATTCTTTATCTGAATCTATGCCCCCCCAAATATCACAAGAATATGTCCTCAAGGTGCTCTCCAAGGCCAATAGCATGACTTCTATGGTGCTGGATAACATACAAGGCTGCCTACTGGTCAGCCTGAAACATGACTTGTTAGGACATCTACAGAGGGCATTCAATATCAGCCTCTCAGCAGGCTTCATGCTATATGATTGGAGGAAAGCAACAGTCCCACCCCCCCATTTGCAAAAGGCGGGTAGCACTGGACCTTGGTAATTATAAACCCATAAACCTGATCAACCTCATTTGTAAGACTATGGAAAGAATCTTTATGGAATTAATAAATAAGGGAATAGGTAACTTACCTCCTCTTTACTCAAGTCAGATCAGATTTTTTCAACTGCAGATCCTAACCTGGTTGACTACTTCAAGAAAGTTTTTGAAGTAAGTGCAGATCAGATCACACTGCCTTTCTAGACCAAAGAAAGATGTTCAACAAAATTTCACACTTGAGTATTGTAAATAAACACTCTCAGCTAAATGTAAATCCCTATATAATTTATTGGCTTGCAGATTTGTTCACAAATATAACCCTACAAATTAGAGTAGGTGGCTCTACCTCCTCCAAAAGACTTGCCATTACTGGAGTGCCTCATGGTTCAGTCCTTGGGGCACTCCTCTTTGGGATTTACTTCCTGGAGATCAGAAAAACTGTTACAGATTTATGGCTGACCACATTTGCAGATGACTGCAAACTTGATGCTATAATCAACTTCTTGGAGAACAAAATATTTTTCCAAGAGGGCCTATCCCAAACGAACAAACAGCTGGTGCCAAAAACATGGACTAAAGCAAAATGTCAGTAAATGTATAATTATACCCTTTAGCAAACATGACTTTCCTTGTAACTAATACATTGACAACAGAGCCTGAAAGTTCATCCTACAGTCAGGGATCTGGGAACATATGTCAACAACAAACTGTTCCTTTGATCACCATATATCCCTTATTGCAAGGGCATCCTTTTTTATCATATGGCTTATATCTAAAGGTATGCCATCCAGTTCCAGGGATGTAATCATTCCACTGTACCCATCTCTCATCAGGCTGATCATTGAATATAATGTCCTATTCAGTATGTACCTATACATACACTTGCCATAACTGGATGTACCACACTTTCTCACTAAAAAATCAAGGGCCTAAATTAAAACAAAACAAAACAAATGCATACAAACAAAAATATGCAGACCATCTCAAAGCATTGCCCCTCTGCTCAGCATAATACAGGTTACTAAGAGGCAGCCTCTGCCTCACCTCAAGACCCACAACAGACCCTATACTGTTAGACGTCTGACACATTTGCAAGTCCATTGTTAGCATGAATACCCATTTAAGGGATTTTAATCTTTTATCTAGGTATATATCACGGATAATGCATCTTCTACTGAATTGTTCTCCATGCCACATAGAGCAAAGGACTTATTTTCCTCTATGCAAATGTAATTTGGATGCATGGATAGTAAACTGCAAGTTTACCTCTGGTTTAGCACCCATGTTCTTCATGGATTGTGGTAATAAATAAATGCCACAACATATCCTTGCTCTGCCGATATCAGGATTATTTTCACACAAAAATAAGGGCTAAAACCTACCATGGGAATATGAGGCTACACTTTTTAAGATCTTCACAGATTGATGGCTTAGTACTTTTGAAGCAATAAAATGATTACTTTCATTACATAAGGCAAAAAATGAAATGTGTTTATCCTTGCAGTTAAAGGATGTTGAGAGGTAGATGTGAGATTTAAATTGATTTATCCACCCATCTTCATAATATGTTTTTCTGTAGCAGCAAATACATTTTTGGATGCAGAATAGGAGAAGAAGGAAATTAAGAAAAAGTTATGTAGCAAAAAGTGAGCCGATTCTGTTTCTCATTTCACTTACAATGGCAAAGCCACAGACAGCGCTTTCAATTAAAAACTTTACCAGTGTTCTAAAGGAAAATGATCAAGTGATAGAAAAAGTGCTCAGCTGTGCTGAAAAAACATAAGTACCTTAGACTTCAAACAGGGACTGTTATTGGGTGATCAAGACAATGAAAAAAAAAGAACATGAACGTGGGAAATGAACGGATGAATAGCAGTGTTGTTCCCATAAGATGCAGTTTGGATGTGATAAATGTGCTTCTGCAAGAAGTGGAAAGGAAAAAAAAAGTTTGTAGATTGTGTTAAATGAGTGTGAGGATTGTAAAGCATGATTCCCACTGTATCATTAATGTTTAGAAATATAAATGGAGATGCAACTGTAAGCAAAAAATTCTTTTGTTTCTTCGTAATATGTGCATAATAAATTTGTTGAACTAAAGTGCATTTTACACTGTAAAGTAGTGCTCTACAGTATGCAGAGGTACTTTAAATGTGAGGTGAGAGAGTCCAATCAGTGACTGCTGATAATGCCAGTGATGTTAAAGTAGGAAAGTATTTTTTTTAACTGTAATGCATCTGTTTAACAAGATAAAGGATAGACTTAAGCAGTATAATATTGAGATCTTGGGTTGCATGAGGAAGAGATGGCAGTAAACTGATAATTTGTGAGTATTACACTATGGTGGTGTTATGCACACAGGTGGAGGTATACACTAAAGTCATGTAAAATTATAGTTTTCCAGACATTTAATAAGAACTATTTCATGCAAGTGCAAAACCATCAGCCATATTTTTTATCTACCAGCAGATCTCTGCCATTCCAGACAAACTGCAGATATGGGAATTCATCAGGAAATGATTAAACCATGAACATTGAGGCATCTGTAGAGGAAACAATAAACGTAATACTTAAAGGTGACGTGATAAGCAGTTCATTGAATATAAATGAAGTCTGATACACTGAAGGAAATACAAGCAGATGAAATCCTAGTAGCATCAATCACTACAGGATAAATCACAATAATGCAAAGTATGTCCATTTAATGGTATCCAGGCCAATCTTTTATTATCCTAAAATCATTTAACTGAGTATGTAAGTTGTTTTTCACCTCTGGGAGGGAAGTTGAGATGGGACAAGAATGGATGATGTGAGTGTAGGAAGGAACACAGGCTCTAACAAGCATTTTCAGCATGTTTAAATTTAACTTTAGAATGGGTGACACCTGTAGGTGTAACTATCTGTTTAGATCATCTACTCACATATACAGGGTGACTTCCCTTTTAGGAAGTGTTTATAGTTGTGTGTGTCTGCTGTAAGATATTTTTTTGGGGGAGAGTAAATTTAAATCTACGATATTTTTTTGTTTCTTGAGTGATTTATTAATATAAAAAAGTCTTGGAAAATGTGAGTTGGATCTAAACAGAGATAAGAAACCATAACTGTATATAAAGTCAGCCTGTCAAACATGTAATGTGTACATATAACCTGCAAATTGAAAACATATATTTAAAAAAGTTGTCATGTAGAATATGTGAGCATAATAGAATCTTATCAGAAAGACTGCTTTATCATTCATATTATGTATTGTGAATTATATTAAGGAGTGTACAATACAAATGGAAATGTTACATGAGACACACTTGTAGAAAAAAGCATGAGAGTTTGACAAAAAAAGATTTCAGAATGGTTATTTAGCAGAGTTTCAGAGAAAGGGAAAAGGAAGTTACAATACTGATTGTAAGAGAGGCTACAATAATTTTAGAGAAGGAGAAGAAAGACAACAGTAATATAGTTGTTGTAATAAGAGGCTATTGGCAGTAAAGGAAGATTACATATATTTATATTCCACCTAAAGCCAGTATTAAGGTGGTTAAGAGAATTATGGCAAGGTAATTAGTTTCCAGCATGCAATGTTATTACTGGGTGAGGAATGGAACCTGATATGCAATAGTGAAGCTATATTAGGGACCTAGAATGAACAATATATTAAAAGGGGATATATTTCTACAGAAATATATCAGAATATTTGGAATGGACGATGTGAAATTGCTAGCAGGAAGCCAGACTGAATTTCCATATTATTCCCAAATAAAATAATTGGGTTTAAGTTGCACAGAAATTATATTTCACAGGAGCATGGGTATTAAACTGGAGCTTTGAAACACATCCAAAAACTATTTCAGTATACATACCAATAAAAAATAAGGTGAATATGCAGGATAGTCAAGCAAGTATGAGACATTTGCACTTTCCTATCTGCCTATTAAAAGGACAGGAATTGAAGGACTAGGTATTGAAAATGATTCAAAAGTTGTTAGGGTAAATATACATTTCTTCAGAAGGAATAGCTAAGGAGTGGGATCAAAATGAAAATGGAATTTAAAAATGTGGTAGAAATGCGACAGAAAGAGATATGGGAAAGAAGTGATAAAAATTATTAGAGAGACTATCAAAAGTTAATGTATTGCAAATAAAGGGGAATCTCACAGAACAAGAAGAGAGTCAACTGCTGATGGCTATAAGGAAAACAAGACAGTATCTGGATAGTATGGAGGAATTTAGAAATCCTTTTGATAAGCAAGTATTTTTTGATAACAATCCCAGTGCACTTAAAACATTATGACTTAGGCAACAGAAAATAGAAAGGGGCTTTGCGAAATGTAAGGAACCTGTGACTTGAAAAATAATCAGAGACCTATAAAAGTATCGATATTTTGAAAGTTCGATGAAAATCTATCTAGATTAGAGAAATGGGGATACCAAAAAGACAAATATGTCAAGTTTAGAGGAGTTTGTGGCTCAAGAATTAATAGCTAAGATGAGATCTTTTCCATGAACATAGGGCATACTGTGGAAGTCTGGAGGTTAGGAAGGAAGAAAGTGATAGAAGTCTGCAAGGTTTTTAACAATATTTTAGAAGAAGGGACAGTACCACCATCTTGGAAGAAAGCTGTGGTGGCTGTACTACCGAAAGAGAGCAGAGGCCCTTAAAATCTACCTTTGTATGGATCAGTTTCAGTTCTGAATCATGACTAAATAACATTTATGCTTGTGCTAGCTGAGAAAGTCACTGTGGTGTTACCAAAGCTGGTGGATTTGGGTCTGTGTGGTTTTGTAGAGGAAAGGCAAGCTTTTGCTGCCCTTAGTAGACCAAAGATTTTCCAGACAGAAGCAGAGTAGGGAGAAAACTCTTGTTATTGTAGGTCTTGATGCAACAGGGCACTGGACAGGATTAGCTATGATTTTGTGAGTAAAGCAATGGTTACATTTGCATTTTCTGATATAACGGTGAGGTTAACTGGGATGATATATGAAAGGTCAGAGACAAGGGTAAGGGTAGGAGAGTTCATTTCTAATACGCTGTTTGAGCAGAGGGACCAGACAGAGGTGCACTCTTTCCCCCCTTTTTTTTTTTGTTTGTTTTTTTGCCTTATATTTGGAGCAAATGGCAGGTAAATTAGGGAACTTATGGATTCAAGGGTATGGTATTCATGAAAGGTTGACCTTATTTATAGATGGTATTATTTTATGCTTTCTGAATCCAGAGGGGACTATTTCAGTGTTGTGGAATATCTTGATGTGCTTGCAGATTTTAGGGGACATGAAATGGGTGAGGGTAGAGCAAAAGCTATAGAGGTAAATTAAGTTCCCTCACATGAATTGGTTTAGCAATACCCATATTTATGGAGACGTGACAAGATGAAGTAAAATATCCTATTATGGCAGCAAAGGATAACTGGTAAAGGACTAAAGGAAATGTAAAACTGAGCAGTTAGAAAACCTTGACTATGGATATGGACAGTAAGGTACGAGCACTGAAAATTCTTGTAGTCACTTTAGTACTATGGTTAGGTCAGGCAGAATTGAAGGAACTTGTTTGGGAGAGAAAGATGACAAGGGTTATGTGGGATAATTTGTTTTTCCCCACATAACAAGGTGATTTAGGATTACCACATTTAAGGGGATACTTTAGAGCTATACAGTTAAGGTGCATATATAATAAATATATATATATGTATATATATATATATATATATATATATATATAGATAGATAGATAGCACTGGCAGAAGACTACAAATTAAAATGGAAAGAAATGATATTGAAGCAGTGGGGAAAGTTCATGAAACAAAGATTTTGGATGCAGGCTTTTAAAGAGAACAATAACAACCATTTAAACCATTATATTTTCAAAGTAGCATAAAGTCTATTGAGAACTAAGCCAACACAAAAATTGAGAAAGGACGTTTTACCATAAAGGTTGATTGCAAGTAAGGCATACAAAATAGGCAAGAGGTATCAGAACTTAAAAGAGATAATTAGTAAAGGAACCAAGGTGTTGGGGGGAAATGAATAGACAGGGGAAGTCACAAAGTGAGAACAGGCTAAGCAGAAATTTGAACTGTGGGTTGGAGACTGCCTTCCCAGCCAGGGATTGATAACGCAGTAGAGACAAAGAGAAATTGGTAGGAGAGTTTTAAATAAAAGACCGGCTCAGGTTGAGTGTATAATTGAGTCTAGAGAATAAGTTGTGGTGGCAAATTGATAACTAGTTGGGCATATTAAATAATGCTAGTTGGGCATATTAAATAACGCTAGTTGGGCATATTAAATAATGCTAGTTGGGCATATTAAAAAATGCATGATTGCTATAAGAATCAATCAGAAGAGGTTAGAAAAGACTCGGAAGTGAAAATGGAAATTCAATATACCAAAGGAACAGTTGGAGGATAATTGTCTGGTTCCTGAGTATATAACAAAGTTTAGAATGTTTAAGACTTTTGCATGAAGTGTTTGCATAGATATTTTATACCCCAAGTAGACTTCAGAGAATTTCTCCACAGGCAGACAGCAACTGTTAGAGGCGTGATGTGAAAAAGATGTGCATTTGGGAATGTAGTAAGTCGGTAGATTTTAAAATCTATTTACAATATATTTTCTCAGAAATTTTGAGAGAGCAAATTCTTTTGAGTTGGGCTATAGAAACTGAATTGCCTAGACACTGCAAAGTCCTAATAAGTTTAATGCTGTTGGCTACCAAAAAGCAATTACTAGAAAATAGAAATCAAAATCTAAACCTGCCATAACACATTTTTGAATGTTGTAAAGGAGATAAAAGAATCAGAGTGGGATTTTTAGAAAAGGGAAGGTGTAAACTACACATGGGATCCATGAGAAACAAATATTTTTAAAGCTGTTTCACTATGTTAAATGAGTTTAACATAGCAAGACAGCTTTTAAAAAAGCAACAGAGAAACAAAGATTTCCATTGCTTTTTTTTTAAGATATCTCACTATGTTAAACTCATTTAACATAGCGAGATAACAGCAACGGAGCTCTTCCTTTCTCCGTTGCTGTCCAAAAAAAAAAAAAAAAAAAAAAAAAAAGACATACTAATGAATAAAGTCCTGGCGACTAGACATTTTACCATTAGTATAAGTATTTAATTTACAACGTGCATGCTGTTTTGGAATATTAATGGGGGTTGTTGTATAATTAACATTGTTATACACATATTATATGCATTTTTATACACATACTATACTTATCATTGTTGTACACATAGAATACTTAGCATTGTAGTACACATAGTATACCAAGCATTGTTATACACATAGTATACTTAGCATTGTTGTACACAGAATATGCTTACAAATGCTTCATTGAATATTTGCTTCTCTGCTGTTAATAATGTATACTTACTAAACTGCAGTAACCAGATACCACTATAGTATTATGCCACTATTACAATACGTGGAGCAAACTATTATCAGTATCTAAGTACTTTCACTGCATATGTTTGTAAAATAGCCCTGTCCATCCTATTCTGGCCTGGGGTACAGCTACTGATATCATATTATTTAAACACATCTGTCTCAGAATTCTTTAGTAATGACTGGTGGCAAAATTATGTGATTTCTATGTCCTAAATTCCTTGCCAATATTTTATCTTTTTGCCCTCTCTGCAGTTTGTTTTTCTCACATCTGTTGTTATTTTAATATTTAGACTTTGATCAGTGCACTTCCCCTCATCATTCATCCAGACCCAGTTGCCCTCCCAACCATGCCTGCTAGCTAGTTTTCAATGCTACATGTAATAGCAAGCATCTAGACCTCAAGGGTGGCCCACTAAAGACAAACTCAAGGACAGCCTGCTTATTACCCTGCTGTGAAAATATAACCTCCATAAACAGGTGTCTTGATAGGTACTTATTCACATTTCTTCACTTTGAGGAGTCAATCATTTGCTGCAGTATTTGTATAATACATGGACACTCAATCAAGGGCATAGACTGTAGCTTTGTATATTATATACTATAGTACAACTTGTCATACATTAAAAACTGCATTACCCCATTTTAAAAAGCTTAATATATCTCTTCATTGGCAGCTTTTAATATACACTTCTTACATACTTGGATATTTTATGCAAACCCCATGTATCAATACTCAGTGTACTTCTAATGACAGTATTTCATTGACCCACAACAGGTAAAAATACCCCCCCCATTTTTTTTTATTTTTGTCTTTCAACACCAGTTAATTAACAAGCAGTTTTTTGTTATAAACCTAATTTCACTTTTTCTTTGTTTCAATGTTCTGAAATAAGCAGAACATTTTGTCAAACCACCCCTAATCTCACTTCTCTTATTTATTTTTCTCATCAAAATTCTATGTACTAAACTATTGTTGCTATTAGTGCCCTAGGTATACATTCATTTGTTTGAAAGGAGGTTGTACGATTCACCAAAGTGCAAAAGTACAACCTCCTGATGTCTGAAATGCTGAGTGACAATGGTTCCACTTCCAATGAGCGAATGCACATTGGCATTCATTCATTGAAAGTCGGCATTTCAGGTGTAGATTGCACTATAGCGGGGATCGGGAAATGAACCCTTTCTCTCACTGTAGTGCGATCTCGGATTTTGTATATTAAATTAGGGGGGTGTGGGGGATGCAGCCCCCCACATGTGCCCCCTGCATAAAGATGTTTGGAGATGTTTTGATATCGAAAAATGGTCAAATCTGTTTTTCCAGATTACTATTTTCAAAATCTTGTTCCATTCGAAATTTTTCTTTCGGCATTTAAAGTCACACAATATGCCTTTCAAACAAATGAATGTATACCGTGCCCTACATAGCAAGTATGCAAGCTCTCTCATTAATTCCATTTTTTATATAATTTATTTTATATAGTAAAGTGGAAATATTAACAGTTACAGAAACTTACCTTCCTGGTCCAGCACACAAATTGATTGTTTACTGTCATTACAACATGTTAAGCAACAAGAATCCGCTCTGTTTACCCTCACTCCACTCAGGCTCACTCAATTCCTCTACCTACACCCCTTCCCACCCACCTAACTTTAAATTTAATCCCCCATTTCCACCCACCTCAAAACTCAACCAGTCCCAATCTATAATGCCTGCACACACTAATTACCTGCAGTCCCTCCCATATTTCTTTCAATAGTCCCTCCACTATCCAGTTCTAAAAACTACAAAAGTGTTCCAACAAATAGGAGAACTTTGCAACAGAATTATATTTAGTGCTTTCATTCTTTTTAATAACAAGAATTTCCCCAGGGCATACCAACTGTTTTAAAACACAAACTTTAAACCACCACTATTGCATGTGACTGTCATTAGCCAATCAAAAAGTCATATAATTAAAAAAAGAGTAAATGATAAAATGTCATTACTTGAGTATATGTTAAAATGTTACCAGTACATTACATTCAAAAAAGAAGTGTCACAAACAGTTCTCTACTCTACAGCCTTTTTGTTTTTATAAACATTTAATATTAACATAATCATTGAGTCCTGGTAATTTAACAGCAGCTAAAACAATTTGCCATGTTGCATCCTTACTTTCAAGTTGCATATTAAAGTCACCTTGAGGTAAATCTATTTTACACTGTCTAATGCAAAAAGTATGTCCCTGGGATTCATTAAATCCTGCACTGGGTGTAGGAATAGTGCAGCAGCTGCTGCACGGAATATGACCACCAAGCAATTCAGTAAAGGGCTCCCGGGATGTGCATGAGTGCTCCTACACTATTCCTACATGGACACCACTGCCTAATGCTAATTACCTCATTTGCTGGTGAAAAACATGCAAATAAGGTGAATTAGTGATTCAGCAAGCAGGCAGGTGCCCGTGCAGGAATAGTGTAAGAAGCAGAAATGTGTTCAGTTACTAGCTGAACACATTTCTGCAAATTAGAAAAAGGAGGCATGACAGCTCAAAATAAAGCATGTATTATATTTAGTAGGCATGCCAATGGCCAAATATATGGCCATTGGCATGAAAAATAGTTATAATTTTTTAAAATAAAACTTTTTTTTGGCCGATCTCAGATGTTTAAGCCTAGGGGAATGTCACGTAAACGGGATCCTGCCGAAAATAAAAAAAAAAAGAGGGGGGGAATAAATTTTTACAGAAATTTACATTTTGCCATTATAGTCAATGGCATGAAGAATGAAAACAATAACATTGAATAGTGGTTGCTAAGGGGAAAGACCCAGTGTAAGTGTGGTAACTATGGAGTAAGGCAGTGGTGTATGCAAATGAGGGGATTTATACTGAATCACAAATTTCTTCTAAGTGTCAGACTGCACCTAACCGTGTAGGTGCTCTAACACCACCGTGTAGATAGGAGGAGCAGCTAACATGAAAAGGGGGCAGCTCATGCTTGCTGTAAGCACATTGGAGCTCAGTGACCCATGTTTGCCCTTAGCTAAGCACAGCTAAGGAAGGGTGTGTGTCTAAGGCTGTTTTGTCTTATTCCATGAAATGCAGAGTGTGTTCACATCCAGGGGAGAGCCAGTTTTGCTTAAAAGTGTTTACTTTAGCTAAACGGGTGTACGTGGTACACACAGGGCTTAAAAAAAAAACTAGGAAATAGCAGAACTGTTTACAATTTAGCAACGGGTATGTGCTGCATGCATTTTGGCTTAAATGGGGAAGAAATGGGAAGGGGAAACAGCAGAAGGAACACAATCAAGGAGAACTACCATAACTGGCAGTTGGAATGTATCAGAATCAGCCAATTTCACAAGCAGCAGCCCAGCACACTACTATAAACTATGCAAACACCTTTCAGTCTGTTTTTTCCCACAAACTCTACACCACTGGTGTACACATTCTGGAGAATTTTAAACTGACAAAACTAACAAAACATGTTAGGGGCTGCTCTTGCTTTGATATATCAGTATGTACTAGAGACTGAGGGTGGTGAGGAGGATAATGCTGACAACCAACTCAGACTGAGGAGTTGGAGAAAAGTGTTCAGACCCAGGGTAACCTACCAGGGGTTACATGATCTGGAGTTAGTAGAGCACTACAGGGTGGACAGGGACATACTTCAGCAACTTGTTGAGCTGTGCCGGCCTCGCCTCAGACCCAGAACCAATAGAGGGGAACCCATCCCAGTGGATACCAAAGTATGTGTAGCCTTAAGAATAATACAGGTACTTTACAAAGACCAACTGGGGATATCATGGGGGGTCTCACAGGCATCTGCGTCCAGGATACTCCAGCAGTTCCTGGATGCCATGCAACCACATGCAGCTGAG
Organism: Protopterus annectens; assembly: GCF_019279795.1. NCBI lineage: Eukaryota > Metazoa > Chordata > Ceratodontiformes > Protopteridae > Protopterus > Protopterus annectens. The sequence goes on from NC_056732.1 coordinate 653,905,151, forward strand.
CACATTTACTTCCCCAGCACCCATGAGGAGAAGACCAGCAATATGGGTCTCTTCCACCATGTAGCAGAATACCCGGAGGTACTGGGGTACCATAGATTGCATGCACATCCACATCAAAGCACCACCTGTTGAACAGGGTAGAGTCTACTCCATCAACCTCCAGGTCATGTGCGATGCCCAGGGCATTATCATGAATGTGTGTGCTGGCAGCCTTGGAAGCTATCACGACTCCCACATCTGGCATTCGTCACAGCTGTAACAGGTGTTTGCCAGTGGGGACATCCCATATGGCCATCTGGTGAGGGATGCTGGCTACATAATGGAGCCTTTGCTGATGACACCCATCAGAAATGCACACACACACCCACACAAGAATGCCATAATGAGGCACACGCACAAACCAGGATCATTACAGAGCATGTGTTTGGGATGCTCAAGTCACGGTTCCACTGCCTTGACATATCTGGTGGAGCCTTCCAGTACTCTCCAGCCACATGTGCACACATGTTCATAGTATGTGCCATGCTACACGATATGATCCTGTGGAAACAGCTGCAGGAAGAACAAAATGGGTGAGGGCCACACAGCCCCCCCACCATTGCCAAGGTCTCCACAGGCAGAGAGGGACTTGGAAGAGGAACATCCTGAGCCTATAGGCAGACAGAGGCATGCCCAATATGCCCTATCCTTGGCAAAGAGGCAACGCATAGTACATACACTGATACTGTATGGCCCGAGGGACTGATCTCTCTCTATGACTCGCACACACAGTAAAATCGATGCCAAACATCACACCACCTATACCTTACCATGTATAGGCAGAGTACTGCATGCATCTGACATAGTCATACCTCAAGCACTGTCCTCACAACAGCATCAGGCACAATGTAAGTCAGTCTCCTTAACAAAATAAATTAATGTAGTGGAATGTTCTGATAGCATATCTATGGTATTGATTCAACCATGCAAGGGAATGGGGTGGCTTACTTGGATAGCAGCAGACAACTGACAGCTATGTGGGACAGCAGGTAGTATATTCCCAGTACTGGCCTACCCACACTATGCAGTACCACCCTAGTTGACAAATACCACTGCAGTATATGTGGTGAGCCAAATAATTGGGGGGGTCATAGGTCACATGCATGGATGTCAAATTGGGGGTCCCGTACCCACCCCCAGCCTCACCCAGCAGATCACCTATAGAAAACCATACAGAAATGTCAGGCAAAAGCCCCCACATGGCAAAATCCATGAAATCCCTACCTACAGACTTTTGCACAGTGATATCACAGCAGGTCTGGCAGTGGCAGTATGGCTTTGAAAAGTAGGAAGTCTAAAACTACAAGTGCTTATGCCAGAACAATCTGACCTGTGGTCGATACTGTTATGCCTGTAGTCTCAAAGATAGGGCACACCACTATGATAAATCGGATGAAAATGTTAAGCAAATATCAGGCAGTCTCTGCAAATGTGTATTGGGGACAGAAGTGTTCCCCCATAGCCCCATAGAAATGCAGTACCATGTCCCTAGCCATAAGCAGCATCCAGCCATCAACTAGAGTAATGGCTCAACATTAACAGAAAGCAATTATTAGTAAAACTCCACAGTCAACTTACTGGTGCCTTCTGAGGGTTGTCCACTGCTGGCAGCCTAGGAACATATGATCATCAGAATGCACTGCCTTGCTATAGATGTCCTGCATCTGTCACACCTGGCCTACAGGCCTGTGGCAAATGCCCATGCCTCACCCACAGTGCCCTGTCAGGGAGTGTCATGGGGTCCATAACACCAACATAACACAGTCTACAAAATGCAAAGAAAGGCTATGCTGCTAACTGCTAGGAGAAAATGTGCCAGTGTCAGAGAGACAGAAATCTAGAGAAAGCAATTATTAATGGGGTAAAAAAGGCCCAAAGAGAAGGACACCTTTGAAATACTGCTCTAATAATGTTATAAAGTTGATGGAATGATTGTAGTAGCATGGAATGTCTGATCGGTACGAAGTCTGAAACTGCAATGTCAACTGTCAGTAATATCTGACTTCAACCCTGAGTGACTTGCAAAACCACACTTGTTGGGGTAACCAACAAGATATATGAATCATGAATATGGACATTCTGTGATACTCTGTACAGTCGACAGGCAGGGCTAAGAGTCTAAACATGGGAATGCACTCATTGCAGGCAGTCCTAACCCTGGAAGATGGTAAAATGTTTGCACTCACAGAACCCTGGCCTATAGCCATGGGGAGTAACACACCCTTCCCTAATCACTCATCCTATGCAACAACCTGACCCAAAAATGTGGACATCCAAGTAAAATGAGGTGGGCCATACACATATGTGAGACACACACACACACCTCCAGGTTGGTCAAACAGTCTGAGACACACAAGGCCCTCCAAGCACAGTCAACCTTTGTGAAGACCCCTATGCAAAGTACTGGTAGCTATAGGCAAACATATCTGACCCCCCCCCCACATATCTTATCCCATACAAATGTATCCGGAGTCTGCCTGCCACCCTGATCCTGTCTGACTTATATTACCCAACCATGGACTGGAAATCAGACAAGGCCAGAACAGAAATGCACAGAGATTCCACCATTGTAATATATCACCAAGGTGCTGGACTGTTTCCACAGCACAAGCAATCAATTGCTCGTAGGCACACCTCTCAACAGGCTGGATTTTGGTGTGTGCATCATCCATCCTGTATTCTTCTGGTAAATCACTGTGATGATCTGTGGAGGTATGTCATGAGGTACTGAAACAATACATGACAGTGTCAAATGGCATATATATCAGATGTCTGATAAAACAAGCCCTGTAACTCTAGAAACCCATACATTACTGAGAGAAATAGTCACAATCACCGTATGGCCCATTGTCTCCCCATTTTGATAGGCTATCTCCAGATATCCTGCACCAGCAGGTTGAGAGGTATGGCTGTAGCACAAAACAAACCAGACTGGAGTACAATAATCCCTGGAATGGAGCCCCACATGTGCTATTGAAGGTTATACTGGGCATGCTCATACACTTAGAGAAATGTTGAACAGGCCTTCCCCACCCAGTGCATTTCCCATTGCCCTACTTTAGCAGTCCTGAAAATGTCTGTCACCATAGAAGTCCCTTTCATCAGGCCTCAGCCCTATAAGTTCTGTGGTGCATTCTATAACTGTGTAAGACTACAATACAAATAACTAGTTAGGTAGGAGTTCTAATCTCAGTCTGGGCAAATGTAAAAGTACATGCTTGTATTTAGAAGTTAAAGCTTTTGGGTCCATTCAAACCCAATATATTTCCCCTTTCCCTGCTTTAGCAGTCCTGCAGATATCAGTCACCTTAGAAGTCCCTTTCATCAGGCCTCAGCCCCATAAGCTCTGTGGCATGTGCAACAATTGCATAACACTGTAGTGCAAATAACTAGTTGGATAGGAGTTCTAATTTCAGTCCTGGCAAATGTAACAGTATGTATGTGTGTGTGTGTGTGTGTGTGTGTGTGTGTGTGTGTGTGTGTGTGTGTGTGTGTGTGTGTGTGTGACCAGTATTGTGTGTGTGTTTGGTCGACAAAATCTCCTCTGGGGTTGAGGGCGTTAGCAATCTGAGGTGAGTTCCACCCACCACACTTACCATTGTCCACTATACTAGAGCTGATGTCAACCACTACAACCCCTCAGCCCTATAAGCTGTGAGGCACATGCAAGAACTGTTACACAGACCTGGGAAATGTGTGCAGATACAGCTGTACCCTGACAATGACGTGGTCGATGTGTTACTACACTGCCATACCCCTTGTTGGTGATGTTTGCAGGACCACATCCTGCTGATACACAGACACCTGGAACACAAACTGAATACAGCATGTGAGAACACATTTGCTTAGTGTTACCAACACCAATAATGTATCATGGCTGAAAAGGTATACACACACTCTGATGTGTACCCATTACAAATGCCAGATGACAGCACCTTACACAGCATTAAATAGCTGCACTCTATTAAAGTCACCCTGTGCATCAGACCCATATAAGTATGTCCCTGCATCGATGGTATGAATGGCATAGATGTGGCACAAGTATTATCATATGCACAGGCCAGAAGCCTAGGCTGGGCCACATGGTTGACATCATGTGTGTGTTTAAGGGGTGTTCATTAAATGGGCAGTACAGGGGTGGTATGTGTGTGTGTGTGTGTGTGTGTGTGTGTGTGTGTGTGTGTGTGTGTGTGTGTGTGTGTGTATGTGTGTGAGTGGAGGTGACTTCTCTGATTGTTCATAGGTTCATAGGTAGGTACTAGGCTATCAGCGCTGAAACCTATACAAGCCTAGCAAAAAAGGCTCTCTGGCTTTCCCAAGAAAATTATTTTCCTCTGCCCCTGTTGAGCAGAGCCACAGAAGTAATCCCCGGGTGAATTTCCTATCTCCCATCCAGTCGTCAATTTTTTTTTAAAGAGGGCTAATGAGGAGCTTTGTTTGACATGAATGGGTAGTTTGTTCCAGAGTATGGGAAGTCTCTGGGACAGGAATCTGTCCCTCTAGCATGTTCTGTTTATTGTGGTGACAAGGTTTAGGTCCCTGGAGCATGTGGCTCAGAGAGATTGGAATTTCTTTAAGCTTAGCATGTCCAACAGCTCTGGGTTTGGCATAGATTTATATGTTAGGCAGAGATCACTTCTGAGTAGGCGATATGCGACAGAGCAGAGCTGTAGTTTTTTGAGACGGTCTGCATATGGCATCTGTTTGAGGCTGGTAATCCTCTTAGTGAGGTATTTCTGTGGTCTTTCCAATTGTTGCAGATGTTTTGTGAGGTATATGCCAAACAGGGTGTTGTACTCTATAATAGGTATGATGAGGGATGAGTAGAGAGAAACAATGACCTCCTTTTTTCTGGAGGAGAACCCCTTTGTGATGAGGTGTGCCACATAGAAGGATTTCCTGACTACTGTGGTGATGTGATTATCAAAGGAGAGACTACTGTCCACCTATTTTCCAAGGTATCTTATCACACTTTCAGTGTTTAGTAGGCTACCGCCTATGTGGTAGTTCATGGGAACAGAGTTTTTCCCAAAGGGGATGACAATGCACTTCTTGGCATTGAGCTTAAGGCCATGAATTTGACACCAAGCATCTGTCTCAGTGAGGCCCCTTTGTAGAATGCCCACATCATTAGGAAATTCTATTATGGCTCTAGTTTACAATGGTCTGTGAACCTCATTAGCCAAAGATCTTCTGTGTTAGCCTGAACATCAGAGAAGTTCATGCCAAACAGGAAAGGACCCAGGACTGAACCCTGTGGTACTCCACTTGTCACTGGTCTGAAGTCGAATTTGGAGTCAGCTACTTTCACTGTGTGGGATCTCTCAGTGAGCCAGTTGGCCACCCATCTTATGACATAGGGATTTATGCCCAGTTTAGTGAGTTTATCTATAATTCAAGAGTGGGGGATGATGTTAAAAGCCTCAGCGAGGTCAAGATAGGCTGTGTGCACCACCTTACCCTCATCCACGGCTCTGGTGACTGCTTCAAAGAAGACAATCAGGTTTAGGAGGCATGATCTATCTTTTACAAACCCAAACTGAGTGAGGTCCAGAGTTTGGAGGTTACCTATGTCTTTGTTTATAAGTTCCAAGATGATGCATCCCATGGCCTTGCAGACCAGGATCATCAGGCTAATGAGGGCGGTACTTCCCGGGGTCCTTGGTGGCACCCCCTTTGTGGAGTGGAATAACTGTTGCTGTGTGCCATTCAGTAAGCACAAAGCCTGAAGTGAGGCTATGATTGAACATGGTACTTAGGTATGGTGCCAGTTCGTTTTGTAGTTCATGCAAAATGCAGCCTGGGATGTTGTCTGGTCCCATGGATGCTGTGTTCTTGACTTTGGAGAGTGCAATCTTTACTTGTGCATCTGTGATTACTGGGGCTTTGCATTCTTCTGGTATTTAGATGGGCCCTTTGGGAGGTGAGAGGGGGTAAAGTTAGCAGTGAACCTATCTGCCAGGATGTTGGCAATATCAGTTGGTTCTGTATATATAGTGCAATTGTGCTGTAACTCAGAGCAGATCTGAATGCTGCCATTAAGATTCTTGACATAAATGTAGAATGCGTTGTGGTTGTCTTTAGAATCAGTGGGGATTTTATTTTCATAACTAGCTTTATAGGATTTTATGAAAGATTTCAGCTTCTTACTGAGGCTGATCAGGTAGTTCCTCCAATCATGGAATTTTACTCTTTTTTGCAACACCTTCTTCCTTCTGTTGTAGAGTTTGTTTATGGAAGGGGACCACCAGATTGCCTTCCTTTTTTGGAGGATAGTGTCTTGGTTCTGTAGGAGATGGCACGATCCATGCACTCGTGTATGTGTTTATACAGTGCATTTGTATAAGATTCAGCAGTCGTACCTGTATTTTCCATCTGCATGAGTATCGTGAAGTTTACCACTTCTGTCTTAAGAAGCATGAAGTAGGTTTTGGAGAAGTTTTTTACAGTGGTTTCCTTGATGGGGGTGGGAGCAGGATATGGCTGTCTAGGCTGATTAGCTTCTGGTCAGATATGACCAGCGAGGAGCTGACCTCTAGCATGGAACACCATTTACCCATATTGGTAATAACCTGGTCCAGGATATTGCTGCTCCTGGTGGGGGTATGGACAAGCTGATCCAAGGCACTGGAATTTATGAATTCCAGAAAACATTGAGCAAATGATTTAGTACATTAGTAGTTTTCCCAGTTGATGGTGGGGTAGTTGAAATCACCCATTATTAGGGTATTGGGTTGTACCTTAATATTTTCCAGTATATTAAGAAATGAGGAGTGGGAATTCTGGGGCATGGTGGGGGATCTATAACAAGCTACATCCTGGATTGCAGTCCTGCCCAGTGTTAGTTGCACTTGGATAATTTCAGATGCATTATGTTGAGCAACTAGCCTGGAGGTGTGGGTATCCTTCATGAATATGGGCACGCCTCCCCCTTTAGTGTTTTAATCCAGGTTAGGTGGCCAAAAGGTGTGGTATGAATCATAGCCTGATAATGTAGTTGTGCTCTCTGGAGCCTTGAAGCAGGTCTCTGTTACTGCACAAATGTCGATGTTCTGCATTTTAAGGAGTGTCTCAAGTGAGTGCATTTTGAGGTTTAGGCTTCTAGCATTGAGTAGCATTACCTTCAGATTTTGCTTGCTTGTTCCTGCTATGGTGGTGAATTTGTCATTTGAACCTTGTCTATCAAAGGCACTATAGGCATGGCAAGAGCCTTAGCCAATATCCAGAATCCTAGGGACGACAGGTGTAGGCCATCTCTGGCAAAGCATCATGGTCTGCCAATCATGTCGTCCCAGGCAGACAGATACTGGATCACCTTAGAATGACACCAGAAGCTTAGCCAATAGTTAAAGTCAATCATTTTGTCCTTGTACTGTGGTATTATTCTGGGCAATGGCAGGATGCTATTCAAGGCTTGGGTCATACCTGTCTGGGCTACAAGATCCGAGACCTCCTCCATGTTTCTTTTCATGTAGTCCAGGGAGGTACATCTCAGGTCGTTCACACCAATATGGACAATAACTGAGTCATATTTGTACTTGTGAAGTGACCTGAGTGCGTGCATTACGTAGCGGATCCTGGCACCTGACAGGCAGCTGACAGTAACTTTCTCCTTTTTAGCCTGGTGAGTGGGACATCAGTGTGCCTGACTATAGAGTCACCTATGACTAGTGTGTTGGGTACTTTGTTTTGCCTTATGGGCTGAGGTTGAGTGGCACACTGATTCTGTGGGCTATGTGTCATTTGGATAGTGTTCGGGTGATGGTCTCTTGCATTCAAGCTTTGGAGGTCTCTGTTGCTTGGGCAGATTTTTATTGAGGGCCTCCATAAATGTAGGTGTGTGTTTTGTGTTTCTGTGTGTGAGTTTTGGTGGTGTAGGTTTTGAAGGACTATGTGTTGAGTGTGGTATGTTGCAGGTGTTTGCCTTCTCCTCTTGACTGTCTAGACTAGTCTTGGCTGGATAAAGCTTGGCTTCCAGTTTAGCTACATAAGTGTATCTCTCACGAATCGAGAACCCACCATAAAAGGAGGACCAAACACAAGCAATGCACAGTATTTATTTATTCTTAAACCTCGCGGCACACAGCCTTCAAAGGAATACCTTCACACTAAAAACTGCATTTTTTATAATCTTCAAATAATTGAATAATTATTTAATTCTACTAATTTAATTACCATCAAAAAAAATGAAAAAAAAATAGAAACAAAAACAAAAAATACACAAAAAACATCAAAAAAAAAAAAAAAAAGCTATAAACCACAAACACACACATTTACTAATGCAAAAATATGGAAATATATCACTAACTATAAATAAACATTGAATTAGTAGAATTAAATAATTAAATAATTATTCAATTATTTGAAGATATAAAATGATGCAGTTTGTAGTGAAGGAGTATTCCTTTGAAGGCTGTGTGGTGAGAGGTACTAATAAATTTACACTTGGTTGTGCTGTGTATCTCTCACAGGTTGTAGTGTTGGGTAGTAGGAGGAGTGGGTTGTCAGTGTACATGAGGCAATTTCTACATTGCCGCAAGATGCCCAGATTCATCAGGTGGACATGAAAAAACACTGGGAGCTGACCCTCAGACATGCCTGGAGAGTTGATTATTAATTTAAGTACTAAAAACTGGTTTCCTCTTGATGAGTGAGGAAAGTTGAGTGCTGTAGTAATTTGAAGGTTATATTTGCAGGTTATTTAGTGCTTACAATGAGTTACGGACAAGTGTTGAGCACAAAGAAACAGTTTTCAGTGCTGAAACTAGAAAACTGGCTAATACTAAGTGAAAATCTGAAGAGCAGACTTTTTGGCACCAGGAATAGTTTAACCCTAGCTAACCAGAACTATGTGATGCACAAACCCGCAGAAAGTTGAAAGGGATTGAAGGCAGCCCCAAACGGCCAATGAGGTACAATTCCTGAGCTGCAAACCACTCCTCTAGTGACAGATAGGCAGCTCAATGATTACCACTCCCACTGATAAGCAGAAAGACTTCCCTCTACCACAGCAAGGTCTGGACAACTCAGAAACACAAACTAAAGTCCAGAAACCAGCAAATCTGGGATATGGACTACTCTAGTATAGAAAAAAGGTGGGAAATGAGCAAAGAGATAGTCATTTTTTTTTTTTTTGTTTTTTTAGGTTAAAATCAGCAGAAAAATGCAATCACACTTGAGTGTGCTGCCTACAACAGTAAATGTAGTTTAAACATTGAAATTAAGCCGAAATCAAGTGCACAACAGTAAAATGATTTAAAATGCAGTAGAAATAGTAGAAAAAATGGCTTAGAGAAGTGCTGTTAGCAAAAACAGTCTAAAATAAGCCAAAGAGGTACTTGTTCTCAGCAGGGGTATTTTGGACAGCTGTGGGCCATACATGGTAGGGTGTACAGTTCACCATCTCTGGCCATGGACATGGGAACTGGGCATGCCAAGGGTATCACTGGCACTGCCAGGGCTGAGTCCAGATGCAGTACTACTCCCCGCTGGTGAGTGCTGCCTGCTGGATCTACATCCCTGTTGAACAATCCAGGGTCATGTGCCCATGGCCTGCTGCATCGTGGGGTGGACAGCATACCCCCTTCAGTAGTGCTGGTGGTACTGCAAGGCATGGGAATGTGATGGTGCACGGCCACGTAGACCCTCAGCTGATCGGGGTGCTGCCCTACAGCCACATGGCTGCTGGCCAGCATCCCCCAAACACTCAAGCACAGATATTCCACAGTCGAGTGCCAAGGTCTCCACCCACCATCTATTCATGACCCCAGTATGCTCACAGATAGCTGCAATACGTTCATATTGCCACAGACACCAGGGATGTGTTCATCCATGACCCTGCGTATATGTCTGGTATTATGTTCCTTACGTGCCTGTGCCCACATGACAGCCTGAAACATGCATCTGGTGACTGCTGCTATGGCACTTGCAACAGGGGCATGATGGGTTGCAATCCTCCTCTGAGCACCCCTGCCCATCTACCTGTATGGGACTGTGCCTGCACCCTCACTTGCCATAGTCACCACAGCAGCCTGTTCCATGCCACCACCTGCCAACTGTCCATTATCTGTGGCCACCGGTAATGGGATATGTGTGGGCATTATGACTGTGTGCAGGGATGGGGTTGAAAATTGTGGGATGCCAACCAATGGCACTGTATCAGCCCCTGACAACCCCACTTGGGCCTCAATATGAGTATCATCATGGTCAGAGTCTGCAGAGACACTGACATTAGTAACAGAGCAGGAGGGGCCACAGCAACCACATCCACCTGTGAGGGAAAAGCAACATATGTAAATTACTACTGGCACTAAAAGGTTTGCTGGTACACACACACACACACACACACACACACACACACACACACACACACACACACACACACACACACACACACACACACAATTGAGGTGCCTTAAAGGCATTACAAAGACCTCACATTAGCCGACTGGGGGCATTCACGACACACAGTCAAACAATAATATACACAATCTGGATGAACCCTCAGCATCATGCAATGCAGCCCTTTCCAATTACCATTACTATGCTGTGGTACCGTTGTCACCTCACAGTTAGACGTTACCCGTTCGATTCTCAGTTAGAGCGTCTTCTGTGTGGCGACATGCATGAATGGGCATTCCTTCATTGAAGGTTGTGCGTTAGGCCCGGCAAGCCAGCACATCAAAATCTACTGCCAATCATTAGCAGACCGGAGTTCTGCTGTGGCGACCCCTAACCGGGAAAAGCCGAAAGAACGAAACAAACTAATATACACCTCTGGGTTACGTGAGTGGTGTTAGTAGGTGATGACCCTTCACCTAGCACACACTGCACACATGAACATTATTGCTGTTCACCTGTATAGCACTGTGGCAACTCTTACAGAACATACCCCCCAACTGTACAGGGTTTTGCTGAATGTCTACATGTGTGGCTCATATGTTTGATCTGGTCCTCATAACTCCTGTGTTTGTCTGATACATTACTAGGTTGGGCTGTGGACTGGTGCCTCTAAGCAATATCCTAATTGAAGGTGCAGAATGCATAACCAAAAGTACATGTATTTTAAAAAAAAAAAGCCGGTTATTCAAACAACTTCCCAAGCTTACAGTAGTAAGTGTATACACACCTGTTGACATGCCAGGTTTTCATGACATATCATATGAGACAGCACCAAAACAAAAGGCCAGCAGAAGTAAAGGTGTAGCAGTAAAAATCTGTAATACCCAAAAAAACAAACGGTTAACACCGTCAGACAGTAAAAGATTTAATATCAGCAAAGCTTTCAGGTGTCAAGAACCCTTCCTCAGTGCAATAAAACAATTAATCACAATAAGCCCTTAAAGAGACATATATCACAGATATAAAAAATACAAAAAAAAATACATTATATGGTTCTGCTCAGAATAATGCACCCATATGCTATAAGCATAGTTGTACTTTCATCCCGATCAGCCATCCCATTGTACAAGCGTTTTACAACTCGTGTGAGGTACAGATTAGAAAATATTACCAAAATGAAAAATTTAAATGTAATTATAATTTAACAATGGAAGAAAAGCAGGCATTGTGTGAATTAGAGAAAAATAATGAAATAATAATTAAAGAAGCTGATAAAGGTGGGGACATTCTGGTATTAAATAAAGTGGACTACCATAATAGCATGTTGGAAACAATTAATAACACTCAGGTTTTCACAGAAATAAGTAGTATTGATGTTGATGAGATTATAAAAAGGATTAATATATTATTATATGATCTACAAGCCATGAATGATATCTCACTTGATTTATTTATGTATTTAACAGTTAAAAATCCTACAATTCCTATTCTTTATGACACACCCAAGGTTCATAAATCCATCCATCAATGAGGCCCATTGTATCGGGCCGTGGATGGATTACTGAACCTATTTCAGTATATTTACAAGACCAGTTAAGTAAATACCTGCAGTATGTAAAAAGTTAGATTAAGGATACAGCAGATTTCCTGAGGCAGTTATATGATTGGTATACTAAGAAAACATCTAATATTTTTTTTTTATGGTGGTCATGGACATGAAGTCCCTTTTTACCATGATTCCAAATGGGTATGGTATTTCAGCTATTAGAGACTTACTAAATAGGTATAAGCATGGCACGGGCAGACAGAAAGAGAAATATCTCAACTTTTGGAAAGTGTTTTGGAGTGCAACATTTTTGTATATGATAAAAAATATTACCATCAAGTTACGGGGTTAGCAATGGGCACCCCCATTGTTAATAGCTATGTTAGATTAGTATTAAGTGAGTGGGAGGACACATATGTAGATTCAGAGCTTGGTAATAAACAAGGTAAAATACCATTTTCGAAAGAGATTTGTGGATGATATTTTTTCATATGGGAGGGAAATTAAGTTGAACTCAGTACATATGTAAATTATATCAATACTACCACTAATTTTCTATAATTTTCTATTTAATTTTCAAGAAATATTGTACAATTCTTAGATATTAATATCAGTTTTGATGGCCTGGAATTGCATACTAGTGTTTATAAGAAGAATGTGAATAAAAATAAGTATCCTCACAGAACTAGCATGCATCCCCCTCATGTATATAAGGGGGTAGTTAGAAGTCAAGTCATACGAATGAGCAGGATGAATACTGATAACTTAGGATGTATTAATCAGATAGATGAAACCTTGACTGCATTTAAGAATAGGGGTTATGAAAATGAAATACTCAAGGACGCTAAAAACTATGTCCTACAGAATAGAGCAACTCCATGCTTACCATTTTTTGGTGAGGATACTATTAATCACAATAATAATAGAGATGATAGTAAAATACAAATGTTCGCTACATTACTAAATTTAGTAGATGTAGTAATGACATTAAACAGATTATAACTAATAATTTGGGGGTTCTTAGAAGTTATTCTGGGTTAGATAATGCTATTTCAAATAAACCATTGTTTACTTATAGGAAGTGTAGTAATCTCAAAGAAAGATTATGTTATAAAAATTTGAGGGAACCACATAAGAGAAGTAAGATTGTTAAATATGATACTTTTGCCTGCCATAATTGTTGTGGTTATGCATTTATTGAGACTAATAATATTTTTATTGATCCAAATAGTAACAAATCTTACACATTTAATTGTAGAGCTACATGTAATACTAATAACATCATATATTTGGCAACCTGTATAAGATGTTCTTTTTTTATGTAGGCAAGTCCATCAGATGACTAAAACATAGAATTAAGTTTAGAGTTATAGATATAATGACAAAATCATTTAGGAGGGGCGACATGAATGTAAAATTGGAAAATATGGAATTAAAATGGATTTTACGTTTGCAAGCTGAACATTTGCCAGGGCTGAATCAGATGGTTTCTATTAAACCTGTTTTAATGTTAAAACAAAAAGTTGTTTAATATATGCAAAAATAGTTAGTATTAAGTATAGAAATATTAATGTATAATTCTAGGAATATAATGCATTTTTATTTTTGCATTTTTTTATATCTGTGATATATGTCTCTTTAAGAGCTTATTGTGATTAAGCGTTGTATTGGTTGTGATACTCATTTAATTGATGTATGTATATATAAGTGGTATGTTTTATGGTAGAGTTCATTAAGTACTGAGGAAGGCTACTTGATACCTGAAAGCTTTGCTGATATTAAATATTTTACTGTCTGACACTAGTGTTAGCCGTTTGGTTTTTTGGATATCATATGAGACCTCAGAAATCAGGTCATAACATTGCCATCATTTCATATGACATATAACCTGTGCAATCCAACTGAAAAACATACACATCAGTTACAGCTAACATCTGGTAACTGAAATAGGTACAATAGGCTTGTTGCATGAGTGTGCATACTCTTACAGTAATACTCTGTTAAAGCAACTTTTGATTTAATCACAGCATACAGTCCTCTTGGGAAGGTGTCTATCAGCATGGCACATCTTATCTTGCTAATGTCTGCACAATCTGCCTTGCAAACCACCTCCAACTATGTCAGATTGCAAGGGCATCCCCTGTGCACTGCCCTCTTCATGTCACACTGCATATATCCTACTGAACGTAGGTGTGGGCTCTGACTCAGCCAGTGTAGAATGCTGCATGTGTTCTGGTGAAGCCATCCTTTGGTTGATATGGATGTATGGTCTGGGCCATCATTGTGTGGAAAGGTTGAATTCCTCACCATCCAAGGCTATGTGGCAGACACCAGAACGTTTTGGGGCTACGAGGGACCAGTGTTTGGAACTGTTCATAATCCCCTCTAACTTGGCTACAGCTCCAGTTCCAGCTTGTGAACAGCAACCCCAAAGCAGGAAACTGCCATCAGAATGCTTTCACTATGGGGGTGGTGTTTTTGTGGTGATGTGCAGTGGTGATATTGCGCCAAACACACCTATCAGAATTGTGGCCAAAAAGTACAACCATGGTCCCATATTATCATAACACAAATTCCCACTTGCTTTTTGGAGACATGATGTATTGTTTTCAGACTTTCACCAGGCCTGGATATTGTTTGGTGTGAGGAACTTCTGCCAACTTCCAACTCTCCCCTATTAGCAGGATATATGGAGACCATGGAAGGTTGTTGTGACATGTAGTACACATCCAGTACTTGCCCGAGATTCCTGCTACTCCTTCACTGTTGCTGTATGGCTTCAGGTAGCTTCTCTGGCCAGTTTTGGTCTTGTATTCTCATAGACTTTGGTGGGATGTTCACTTCTTTGGAATGTCACTGTAACCCCATATTTTCACCAGCTTTTGATGACTGTCTGTGCTGTTTTCCTTGGTATTTACAATGCAGTGGAAATGTTTTGGTACCCCTCTCCATGCTGATCTATCTCAAACATGTGGTCCCTTAGCAGCTTCGTCAGCTCTATGTGAACCATGACTGTTGCTGTAGCAGGCATCTGGGTATATGTTAGGATAATCCTGGTAGGACAGCTGACCGTTAGTTGCTGTTAATCAAAGTGTATCTGTAATTGATGGCCGTTGTGTACCCAATAAGATGTACTGATGTAGTATTATCAAAACCTGCCTCAACACAGTACTAGCTTCAGCCTGTGCACACATACGCATCTAGGTTGTTGTACTATTGTTATGTGTCATTATTGTTCCCCTAACAAATTTGTTTGCTTCACAATTAAATTGTACAGGTTATAGGTCATATGAAAGGTTGGCAGTATTTTGAACTTGTCTATTGAACTCCCATTTTGTATATCACACATACTTGGCATTCTGTTAGGTGTGTATACCATTTATATGCACTGTATACCACTAATTTCTACAATATGACCCTAGTTTTGGACCTTTGTCCCCCCATTTTGTCGGTCTTTGTCCAAGTGTCCTGCAATGACAGGTTGTGAGGTATGCTACACATATGTGACATCTCCTGCAAATAGGACCCTGCCATGACCACCATGATGCAACACAGTAAACACCACTACATGTGAACATGCAGATATTGCCAAATGGCTGAGTGTAACAGTTGTGTGCATGGTCACATGCATTAACTTTAGCATGCATGAGTTACTGGTGAACCCCAACAGGAAAATCCCATACTTACTGGGTTAAGGCTGCTGTCCCATGTGCAGACCAGAGGGACATATGTAGTTGTGAGGGAGAGAGATATTGCCAGCAGATTCACATTAGGCATCAGTACAAGATGAATGCTAAGTTTCTGCACAGGTACAGTACACAGTATGATATTACACAATTTGCTGTCCTTCACCATAGATGTGCACTTGTGTGCATTACTACACCCCACCCACTAATCCATTTTGCACTGACATATGCTTCTAGAGACTCTGTAGAAGACACCTTAATTGCTACCTCATTACATTCATGTGCACTTTGGCCTTACCTGGATGCTCCTTGCCTGTTGCCTGTGTGCCACCCACCTACACAACTGATGTTTCCTGTGTTTGAGTTTGTGTGGGGGTTACCCCAAGGTTGACAAGGACCTCCTCTGTCACTGTAAGTGGGGCCTGTGTGGCTAGCCCCCACCAGTAACAGTAGTGTCCCTCACTACAGCAGCAGCCTTTGTCGGGCATGATACATCAGGTCAGTAGCTCTATGCCTGACCTGGTCGTATGTGCATCCATCGGGGCCCAATACATTCACTCTGTGGACAGTCTCATCCAACAGGGTAGTCCCCTCCTGCAGATTTTGCTGACTACGGCTAGAAAGGATGGCATAGTTTAAGATTACAGCTTCTGTGATGGCTGCTGTCTCCACATCAGTGTAAGGCTGTTGCCGCTGCAAGGCAACTGGAAGACATACACAGGGAAATACATCACAGGACCTCAGACATTGCCCAGAGTTCTTTACAGAGTCAGTACATGCATATGGACTATCATTATCCACCACATACAAATACTTCATACCCTTCTACCTGGCAACATTGTATGAACATGCATTGTACTCCTGGTCCAGATGTGTCATGTTCCCCCAATTAGGGCCAGTACATTGCATAAATCACCATTCATCATTCACGTTTGTGTACAGGGATGACAGTGGCCATGTTCCTTGCAGATGGGATGTCAGTGGTGCTCAGGCTTTGCTTGCATACAGTGTGTAATGGAGCTGGAAGCATATGCTGGGTTCATGTAGGATGCAGACAGGAATGTTATCAGGCCCCAAGCAGACTTGCTTTTGTTAACTTTGATTTGGCAGTTTGCACCTGATCCATGATGATGAGGAGAGGGGTGTATGTGCTGTGCATAATCAGCCTATACTGATGGTGATCCGGGGGGGGTGGTGATGTTTGCCCTAAACCTGTCTGCAGCAAGCTGGCTGTAGCTATGGTATGTGTGTATGTGCTGTGATTGACCACCATTACAGGGTGGCCTGGGTTGGTGCCTCTGAGACTGCAGACATATATGAAGATGGCCTTGTGATTGTCCTTAGTGGATGTGTCCAATTTGTACTCATAGTTAGCCTTACAGTAATCCACCTGTGACCTAATGTGCTAATTCAGACAAAGGCTGATATGCCGCCCAGTTGGTGCCTGCTCCTACTTTGCCCTGTACAACCAATATGGCATCACATTATGTGCTTTGTGTATTGCTGCTGTCCATCAAAGTAGTTTTCTCTACTTTGGTGGAGACAGGTTTTGTAAGTAAGGTATTGCTGAGGCCATACAACTATGTGGGTGGTCATGTATCTGTTTGTAGTAGGCATGGACACAGGGTCAGAAGACAGTTGGCCACCTCTACAATTTCAATGTGATACTCATGCTTATTATACTACCCATGTCTGTGTCAGGGCAATGACACAACCAGTAGCTGTAGAAGTGTAACTGTTGGATGCACAGAAACCAAGGTTACACATCTGTACAACATATACAGCTTATTCACCTGATGTTTTGCATCCCATGTCAGTTGTTATGAGGCAGCCAGGTACACCTACCCAAACATATGCACAGGTAATACCTGCTATACATTTCTGTTCTATGTCAGTATGGCACACTATAATGACAGTCTTGCTGTTCAGTCAGTCATGTCAACCTGTTAGGGCAGGACATCTGTAGGACAACGCACATACATGGTGGGCTATGGGCCACAATTAGTGACACTTTCTTCATATTGCTGTAACACACGTATGGCATTTGATAGTGCAGAATCCTTTGCATTCACAGACTTACCCTGGAGAATGTCTGATGCTTATATGGCAGGCAGAGAGGTGAAAGGCTAGGTGTGTGGTAGTGAGGGTAGGTACTGTTAATGTTGTGAGTATGACTGGTATGAGTACAGAGCTAGCTGATATGCTTAACAGAGGAAAGTGGATCTATTGTGTGTGCCACAGACCAGATGGAAGGGGTGTACAGCTGTGTGTATCGGAGTCGGGTACAAATAGTTCTATCATGGTATGTATGGGAAGGGAAATAGTGTAGGGGTTAACCTGAAGGAACATTATGCCAAGAGTGTTTGTGGAGGTAATAAGACTGTCGGGTAGAGTGATGTTCAGGAGGTTGGGAATTGATGGTGTAATGTTGACAGTTGTTAGTTCATATGCTCAGCTAATTGTGTGTGTGATGGATGAGACAGATGTACTTTGGTGTTGTTGGATGAAGTGGTGATGCCTGTACCCAAGGGTGAATGAGTGATGATTGGAGCAGATTTCAATGGGCATGTTGGTGAATGGGACAGAGGGGATACAGTAGTGGTGTGTAGGTATGGTGTTAAGCAAAGGAATGCAGGTGAGATGGTGGTGGAGTTTGCAGCAGAGGTTGGACATGGGTGTGGTGAATACATAGTTTTACAAGACTGAGGGGCATAGGGTGACATACAAGAGTGGAGGAAGATGCACACAGGTGGATTATCTCCTATGCAGGTGAGCCTGTTTGGAGGGGATTGGTAACTGTAAAGTAGTGACAGGGGAAAGTGTGGTTAGGCAGCATAGAATGTTGGTCTGTGGGATGACATTGGTGATCAAGAAGAGGAGGACGAATGTGAGGGTAGCACCATGGATCAAATGGTGGATACTGAGAAAGGGTGATTGTGAGGTTGAGTTCAGGGAAGAGTTAAGACAGGCAGTGGGTGGCAGTGAAGAGTTAGCAAATATCTGGGTAACTACATCTGAGCTAGCAAGGGAGATGAGTGGAACAGGGCTTGTTGTGACATCTGTACAGAGGAAGGAGGTCAAGGAGACCTGGTGGTGGCATGAGGAAGTACACAGGAGTATACAGAGAAAGTAGTTGGCCAAGGAGAAGTGGGATTGTCAGACAGATGAAGAAAGTAGACAAGTGTATAGGGGGATGGGATGCATGGCAAAGAGAGTGGTGGCAAAGGCTAAGGATGGGGCATCTGAAGGGTTGTATGTAAGGTTGAACACTAAGGATGGAGAATAGGACCTGTACCAAATGGCTTGACAGAGGCATGTAGGTAGGAAGGATGTGCAGCAGATAAGGCTGAGAAAGGATAATGGTGGAACTGCACTCACTAGCGAGGAGAGTGTGTCAAGCATGTGGAAACAGTACTTTGATGGGCTGTTGAATGAAGAGAATGAGAGAGTGAGAAGGTTGGATGATGTTGGTATGGTGAACCATGATGTGCAACAGATTAACAAGAGGGAAGTAAGGGTAGCTATGAAGAGGTTTAAGAATGGAAAGGCTATTGGTCCAGATGACATACCTGTAGAAGCATGTATCTGTTTAGGACAAATGGCAGTGGTCTTTTTATCTGGATTGTTTGCTGTAATCTAGGAAAGTGAGAGGATGCGTAAGGAGTGGATAAAATGTGTTTGGGTACTGATTATGAAAATAAGAGTGTTGTGCAGAACTTTAGTAACTACAGAGGGATAACACTGATCAGTCACAGCATAATGTAATGGCAAAAGGTGGTGGAAGCCATGGTTTCATGCCAGGAAAGAACAGTACAGATGCAATGTTTGCTCTGAGAGTGTTGATGGGGACATACAGATAAAGTTGGACGTAGCTGCGTTGTGTCTTTGTGGACTTAGAGATAGCATATGATTTTTGCCTAAAAAGGAGTTATGGTATTGTATGAGGTAGTCAGGAGTGGCGGAGGTATCCATAAGAATGCTACAGGATATGTACAAGGCTATTGTGACAGCAGTGAGTTCTGCATTGTGAGTGACAGGTGTGTTTAAGGTGGAGGTGGGAGTACATCAGGGATCAGCTATGAGCCTTTTCTTATTTGCAGTGGCGATGGGCTGGTTGACCAGACAAGAGTCCCCCTAGACTGTGCTGTTTGCAGATGACATTGTGGTCTGTAGTGAGAGTAGGGAACAGATTAGGGAGGCCTTGGAGAAGTGGAGGTATGGTCTAGAGAGGGGAGGAATGATGGTCATCAGGACTAAGATGGAATATATGTGTGTGAATGGGAGGGAGGATGGAGGAATGGTGAGGATGCAGGGAGTACAGTTTTCAAAGGTGGATAGGTGTAAATACTTGGGAACAACAGTTCAGAGTAATGGTGAATGTGGGGAGAGGTAAAGATGTGAGTACAGGCAGGATGTGGGTGGTGGGGAAGAGTGTCATCTGTGATTTGTGACAGACAAGTACCATTAAGAGTGATAGGGAAGGTCTTAAAGAGGGTAGTGAGACCAGCTATGTTATATGGGTTGGAGACATTGACACTGAAAAAAGAGGCATAAGTCAGAGCTGGACATAGCAGAGTTACTGATAGTATGATTTGCACTGGGTGTGGCCTTGCAGTGTCACAGTCAGTATTGTGCAACACACGCTCCAGTAGTGTCCATATGTGAGCCATTCTTTCCTGTGATGATTCAGGGCCCTGAGCTGTGTTCTATGTCACTGCAGACAGACACATTTTCTATGACCATAGGATCTGATTAGCAATATATCAGTACAGCATGTATTGTAACATAATATTGTATGAACTTCCTATTTTCAACATTTACATGCCCCCTACTACATTCCATTACAGGCTTAATTGTTTGACATAGCTGTGCTTTTTTTTTGTTTTCAGTTCAGTTGGTATATTCCATCAGTCTCAGTGTGTGTGTGTGTGTGTGTGTGTGTGTGTGTGTGTGTGTGTGTGTGTGTGTGTGTGTGTGTGTGTGTGTGTGTGGGTGTGTGTCTGTCTGTCTGTTTCTGTTTGTGTGTGTCTCTCTCTCTCTCCCTCTCCCTCTCTCTACCTCTCTCTCTCTCTCTCTCTCTCTGAGACAGATATAGGATATACATCTGTTTTGTATAGGCAGCATCTTACCTTTAGTAGGTAATGTTCATGAGCAGCTGATGGCCTGTGCACCAATTGGAGTCCCCCATTTGCTAATTACATGTGGAACAGCTGTGGTATCACTCCCATACCCAATAGCATGGAAACACAATCCTATAATTGAGTACTTCATGTGGGTGCCCCTTTTCCTTGCCTGGGAGGAGTACTTTATGGAAGTGTGTGACAAACATCACAGAGTGTAGCTGAGAATACATCTTACAACAAACACCGTGGATACAGCCCAACAAAGTGGGGGAGAATGTACCAGACATAGGGACAGAATGTAAGTATTGCTGTTATACAGTTGAAATAATGCTAGTTTGACAGGGTTTGTGTGAATATGGCTGCTCTGCATGAATTTAAGTCTGATAGTGTTATGTGGTTGACATAACTCTCAACTGTAGGGCTATCCACTGACTGGCCAGGGTTTGGACTCATATTTGGTGTGTTACTCATACATTGTTTGACCTTGGAAATTCAGTAGCATGCTCTGAGGATTGCAGTCAGTAAATGGCAACATATATGTGTGTTTCTGACTTCATATCCCTCAGAACAGATATGTTACAACCCTGTTATACCAGCAACTTTCTCAGTTTATGACAGCAATATGTCAATAATGGCCCTGTGTTTGGGCCTCTGGTCCCAAGTATGTCAGGCTTTGTCCAGATGTTATGCTGTAAGAGGTGTATAAGTATAGTATATCATTACATAGTGACTTCATTCCAGATATCATCCCAGTGATGTATCCGACTGCCAGACATGTTATATGTCGAAGGCCTTATATATGAGGATGAAGCCTAGACATTCTGTGGGACTCTATACAGTTGAGAGGACTGTGTATTTCTGGAAATTGTTGACAGACTGTCAGGATTGTGTAGCAGTGTATTGTGAATGTGTTATTTGCCCTGTGTAGGGAGGGGGTAGATGTATGTGCTGAGGGTCCTTTTCTATCTGACTTTGCATGCTGCTCCAGCTTCTGGTGGTCTATCAGCTGTATATGTTTATAGGGGGAGACTGAGACATGTCTCATATTACAGCCAGGCATCAGTGTATATAGGGGTAGTGTGTGAGTGGCAAACATGCTGATGATTTTGTTCACACAGTCCATATAAACTACTGTTCATTTGGCTTACCAGTGTATCACTTTGAATGTGTTGAGATTGGTTCTGGGTATGCACTTGCACACTGGTGTCTATTGGTCAGTGCTGTTACATCCCTGTAGTGCCTGATATATTTGCAATTACATGTGTATTCCCCCATAGCAAAATTGGGTTTGTTTTGTGTCAGTCTGCTTGTAGTTTAGACAGTACTTGGTCACATGCCATCAGCTCAGTGTAGTTTCCCTACTGTGATGTTATGTCCCGATATTTATCAGATGTACTGTTGCCTGACCCCCATAAGTGTTGTGCATGTCTGACACATCAGTGGGATGATGTGAAGATTTATGTCAGTGAGTAGTGGGGAGTAATTTGGTTTTGGACTTGGGCTATTCCAGTCAATATATGGTACAACAGACAGGAAGGTGTTACTGCATCAAATGTGTCACCTTATTAACTCCAGTATTTGGAATATGTTCACAGTTTCATGACTTTACACCCCCCCCCGGTCAGGCTTGGTCCAGATTTATTGCACTAAGGGGTTCTGAGCATACCACTCAACAGGCCAGATTGTTTCAAACTGTCCAGGATTATTGCTCATATGTATGTGCTGTTCCACAGAATCATTATTTTCATTTCTATGGTAAATCACTATGATGACATGAGGATTTCTGTCTCTAAATGATGACATACATTTCAGTTTCAGAACTCACATCCTTCTGAACATGTATGCTGACACAAATCCTGTTACTGTAGCAACATTCTACATTAATAACTGCAGTACATACATTATGTCCCTGTTCTTGGATGGATCATTGTCCCCCCATTTTGACAGCCTTCGTCCAGAATTATTGCACTAAGAGGTATAGAGGTAGGGTGCTGGGTAATGCGTCACTACATGTTATGGGCATTTATATATATATATATATATATATATATATATATATATATATATATATATATATATACATACATATATATATATGTATATATATATATATATATATATATATATGTATGTATTCCTTTTTTGATATCTATACATATGTTTATATAACAATATATATGTATATATTCTATACATATTTGTTTTATATGTACAGCTCCATATATCTGATGTATATACTTTTTAATATTTATCTATCACCATACACATCTATATGTGTATATTTATATATACTAAACATGACTGATTCCACAGTATTTGTTCCCTACTATTCTATACCTGTACTGAATGATATATTTGAAAAAAAACAGCATTCATTATTACAGCTAAGATGGTGTAATGGTAAATTGCTCTGATTATAGTGTACAGAGTCCTGGGTTCAAGTCTTGGCAGCGCTAATTATTTTGTTTCTGGGCAGAACAGTGGATGATGGGGCCAAGGTGATTAAGGAAGTTTTAAGCAGTTGCAATTGGGTTTGTGTGGGTTTGAGTGATGGTAAGAGATGCCAACACACTCTTAAATGGGAAACTGCTTAATGTGTGTAGGCATCACTTAGCAATGCGCAAAGTTGCTTACTGTCACTTACTCCCACTTACCCCCTCGCTAATTTCTTTAAAAGAAAAGAAAAAAGGGGTGATAGGAAAGTGGTGAAAAAGGGGGCACACAGAGGGAAAAAACAATATGAAAGATAGCTAGGGATGTGCATAATGGCTGTAGGGAAGCTCCATAGCTGTCCATTTCTGATTCAGCAGCAGCTGTGCATTTGTACAGAATTTGGAGTTGAATTTTGACACTTAAACCCCTGAGAGAGGGGTGAGGACAACAGTAATGTGTTGTTAAGCCAGTTAGACCCAATTATATGTGTCCAGTGCACACGTGTGTGAAATGGAAAGCTATGTATGGGGCGACATTTTTTTGGGGAACAGATTGCCTTTTTTTTTTATAAGGTGAGAGTGGGATGTTGGTGAAGGATAGTAAGTATATTTAAGGAGGTAGGTTGGGAAAGAAGACAGACAAGACAGCAGACAGGGGCAGTATATGACACATGTGGGGGGTAAACATCTTGGATGGGGAGGGTAGTTGGGAATCGGATGCCCACAATCACCCAAATGGATACAGTGGGACTGAGGTCCCACCCACAGGCAGTTAACACTGCACTTTCACGGCCCCAGAGGTGGTTGTGCTAGGGGCTGAGCAGGAGGGGCAGGCTGACCCTCAAGATGCAGCATGCAGCCCTCAAGTTGGCGTAGCTGATCTCCGAACTCCTTTGGAAGCTTGCTACCCACCAATCCCCAGACCTGATGATGGGTGATGGCGTTCTGTCTGTGCCCGGTCCCAGGGGGGGACAGGACCCATCCCCTGAGGCAGTTCCACCTGAAGATGGTGCAGGAACAGAGGACAAGGAAATCCCAGGTTGGGTCCCAGATGTGCTGGTGCCCGATGCCATGGCCAGTTGAGGAGGACATGCGGATCTGTTGGGATTGGCCTTCCCGGATGTGCTATGGTGTTGAGGTTTTACAACGTATGTTGGTAAGTCATGAACAACAAATTCCAGGATTAGTTATAACAGCATGCATGGGTGTTCCCATTAACCCAAACAACAGATTTGAAACAGTTGCATAGGAAATAGAACACTTGCATATAGGGAACCACAGTGGACATTATAACAACATGCAGTTTACCTTGATAGCAACAGGCCACCAATTATAGTATTTGAACAGGGAACATTATTAATAAAATGTTTAAATATTTGTAGATCAATAAGACACATGTCCCAACAGTAGGTTTTGTGAAAAAAAAACTGTTGATTTATGTGTTTATATTACTGGTGCAGATATGGTGGGAGAGAGAGAGAGAGAGATGTCAATTAACAACTGTATAGTCTTCAACTTCTCACAACTTTAATGATCATTGCTCTAATCATTACTCTCCAGGTATTACCTCACTTTACATTGACCTATGGCCTTGGGTTGGGCAGTGGTATGTTTGTATACAGTGTATAATTACAGCCTTCTTTTAACTCATTTATACATTTTCTTACCTGGCAGACCTGTGGAGGAAATTACTGTTAATGCTACCTGACTGTTTCTTCCCATATTCACATAGTCAAGGTTACATAACTGCACTCATACTGTGTGTGTGTGTGTGTGTGTGTGTGTGTGTGTGTGTGTGTGTGTGTGTGTGTGTGTGTGTGTGTGTGTGTGTGTGCTGCCATACTCCACCTTGATTTCCATAGGTCACCCTAGGTGTTGGCAGCAGTGACCACTAGCTGTGACAACGTGACACTTGAGGGACATTTCTTGGAGGAGACTACTTGGTGTATGTACTTACTGTATCTTGCTGTCATTTGCAGCCTTAGGGTTGGACAGTGGGTATTGTACACAGTCTATAATTACAGCCTTCTTGCAGCTCATTTATACCTTTTCTTACCTGGTGGACCTGTGAAAGAAATTTCTGTTAACAATATCTGATTGTTTCTACACATATTCACATATTCATGGGTAAGATTATGCACGCAGCTTAATACCAGTCCTGTGATTTGAACTATGACTGTTTGTGCAAAAAGGTACAACAAGGTTGCGCTTCATCACAATGAGCTATTGTGGAACTGTTGTTTCGTTCTTGACTGTTTTCTGTATAATACTCTCTTTTGTGGACAATCTGCTTTGTAATTCTGACATTCATGCATGGCAAATAGTTCTTATACTGTGTATTCATACCTCCACATATTACAGTATGGAAACCAATGGTTAACACAACATTACTTGTCAGGGATCAGATCTTGGTGCATGGAACTTTTCTTACAGTTAATCTGTTTTACAACTCCACAATCTTTGTCAGATGAGCCTCAATTAATTAATGCTGTCAGAGCCATAGTTTCTGTGCAGAACCGGTACACATTCAGATTTATAGTATCAATAGCAAAGTAAACACAGAAGTCTAGGGTTTTGACTTCTATTGACAGGTACTGACACTTTTATTGTTATATATCCTGTATGTTAGTATTACTCTGTTAATGTCACATTTATTCAGTACAAATACACATTTATAACTACTGGCAGCCTTTCTATTTATTTTCCATGACTACTGCAAGCTAGATTTGTACTCACCAGCCTCACGACGCAGCCTTAGCAGCCTGCTGGCATGGGCACATGGGCATCCACGTTCACAGCCCTCTCATCTGCAGCTGTACATGAGATAGAGAAACATTTATGCATATCTATCCATCTCGTGCGAAGGCTGAACTTTGTTACATAATAATTGATACTTATAATTACATACTGCTGGGACAGTCTATGCCCAATCATCTTGGATCCACTGGTCCAAGAGGTCCCTCTTTCTGCACTTCAGGTCAGCATAATGGTGCCAGACCTGATCACCAGTCTGAGGGATACCAGTAGCACTGGTGAGGCCACGTGCAAGATGGTCCCAGGCCTCCACATTGTACTGAGGCCCTGGTACTGGTCCTGCAGCAGTCTCCCTTCATGGTGTTTTACAAAGAGTCCAACCATGACCCTGGACTCCTGAATGCCCCAACGCTGCACCCAAACACACACCTTCACCAACAACAGCCATAGTGCTTGCAGTGATTAGCTACAACTGGTTATGGTTGTATTCCCACCTGCGGGGTTTAAATAGGGATGGATTCCCACCCTTTGCCCTGATTGGCCAAGTTTGAATATGCTGAGCCAAGCTAAGTGGCAGGCAAACCAGCTTAGCACAGATAAGCATTGCTTAAAGGGGTAGATGCTAAGCACTGCTTACTAGTGCACAAATACGCTTAGCTATGCTAATTATTGCTAAGCATGTAAATGTAAGCAATGCTTACTCCATCTAAGCATAGCTGAGCACAATTTAGCATTGTTCAGCTTTCATTTTATGGACTATCAGGATTGTAGGGTTGATTCCTTCTTAATGACATCTTATGATATGTATGTTTCCCTTCCATAACATCCCCCTATGCGCTTTCATTACATTATATTCTTTTGTGGCTATACTGTATGGGACACTTGTGTTTTTATGGGGGTTTCAAATCTGTACTACACTGACACATCACATTTGGACCTGCACTACCATGGTTAACAAATATATATTATTCACTACCTATTTATAAAAAAAGATACTTTTAGTGCTGTTTTCACATATAAAAATAAATGGACTGCATTGGGGCTCGAACTGTGAATGACTGCATGCTAAACAAAAGCTCTAACCACTACGCTATTTCACTGTGACTACTGTGGCTGTATATTTCTATTTAGCTCCTTTGGCTGTTTAACCTATGCTATACACAGCAGCACGATGTGCACACCTGCTGAGCTACACTTAAATTTTAATGGGGATGGGAAAAATTAATTATTTGTTTATTTTTTATTAGTTTAGGGATGTACACATAGCTAACAGTCATACCTCTTCACATCTCCACTTCTGACAGCATGCAATGTGGTTGAAGTCTAACTTGTTGGAAGGGCAAAGAGGACATATTTTAAATACTGCTCTTACAAACTTGGGAAGTTGATGACTAAACGGTTTTGCATTAGCATGACTTACTTGGAGGATGTGGGGTCTTACACTGATATGTTTGTTATTATTTAATAACCTCAAGCCTCAGCTCTTTGCCAGGGCACAAATCCATTCTGCAGATATTAGTTCAGTTGAGAGTATGCTGACAGTGTCCGCAGACACTGTTTTTCTTTTAAAAGTGGTGTATGGCACTTCCTGAGTGCAGGGGGAGTGTTTATGGGTGCAAGCAATGCTCACACACTGCCACTGCACTTGTACACAGATCGTGTCCGTGTAGAGAATACAGCAATGTGCCTTCATGAATATTCAAGATGCGCTGCTGTTCTACACAGGCGCAATCCACTCTGTGCAGGAATAGCACTATATTTCTGCATGGAGTTTAAAGAATCCAGGGGTGTTTCTTAAAACTATTGCAACACACCGCATGTTTAGTCAAGGTATTGCTAAAGTCCTTATTTTTAATAGCTGACAAATGTTAATAAACTCTTTTTGAGAGTTTATGAATTGTTTTCCTAACATAAAAACTAGAACAGTACTTGTATGAGACTAGGTATACTACTATATTCGAACCTACCCCTCACCCAAATTTACTTATTTATATGCTTAATGAAAATGCTGGACCCCCCCATGAAACTACAATATTTGCAACCACTGCACCAATAGGTGCCATGCATGTTTGTAGAATTGGTTGTGTTATTAGCATAACTTTCAAGAAACATCCTAATACTATGTGTTGTTTTGAAAGTGAAAGGTCTATCACCTACAGCATTGGTGAGATCTGTGTTGTGTAATATTACTGTCCAATTATCTAATAACATTTTCTTTATAACAATAGTGTCAAGAGAAAGAGGAAAAGGAAAAGAACTATTATAAAACTTTTGTTTGCTTTTCTCACCTTGAACTGTAAAAGTCCATCCCTGGATTCAATAATCTCTGTGTAGTCATTGCAAGAAGCCTACAAGGAGGTTATGTGTTTGCACAGTACGCAGCAGTACTTAATGAATATTCATGCTGTGACCCGCCTTCAAATGCAAACAAGCAGGGTTTTGTGGCAGCCAGAAAACCATGTAAAGCAACACAGATAGCAAATTTAGTTACAGAGTAGCAAACTGGGTTAGCAAGATTGCAGGAAATGCCACATGGAGTACCAGTGTTTTTCATATTTTAATGTATTATCTTGCAGGGGCAGGACAGGACAGGACAGTGTATGTCTTTGCTCCAGCATACTGAGCTAGTGGGACTGCATCGAATGCCACATGGACAACCAGGGTTTTTCATATATTACTGTATTATGTTGCGGGGACAAGACAGAACAGTGTATCTAATGCTGAGTAAAGTGTAATCCCATTCCAGGCTGTCTGTACAAGTTGTGTCAATGATCTGTAATGGTACATGGACTGCCACTTATATGAAACAGTCATTGAAAGTGTATTTATTGAATAGGGATACACAGATGAAGTTTAGAAATGACCACTGGGAAAGAGGACAGATGAAACATTGTAATATACCACACATGAGGAAATGAAAAAGGAAGACAGTTGTAGCAGGAACTCTAATCACATCTCCACATGGCACAGTATGGACTGCACAGTGGCAAATGTATATGATGTGACTGTCACACAAGCTGACATAACAGTGGAGGATGTCTGTCTGATATAAACATCCAGACATGAACAATGGAGTGGAAATGCATCATGGATGTTAAATACAATTGGGGTTGGATGGATATTGTGAAGCTGTACAAACTGATTTGCTTGAGTATGCCTGTATTATTAGCTGAGGCTTCCAGCAAGTAGGACACAGATACAGGCTCATGGCCAACAGTAAAACCATCACACACAATCATAAACAATATCAGAATAATACCATCAGTAATACCCATAACACAACATATATGTTTCTGAGTGAGCATAGATGGTTCTGCACCAACACACTTGTATAACTATTAGGGCATGTCAGCAATCTATAAGTGTAATCAAGCACACTCTCCTGACAATAACATGCAGGAGGTGTGACAAGATGACATTATAATCACTACAGGCTAGTTGACTGGTGTGCATGGCAGATATATATATGGCATAATCCACACTGTCACAAATGTAAACCATGTCATCAATGTTGTTAAACAATTATGTCATGAGTGCATCACTGAAACAGATATCACACATGAGTATGGTATTACACCTTGATGGGCGTTCCATGACATCAGACAATAATGTTTATGCAACAAAACTAATACCTAGGTTGCACAAATAGATGTCTGGAAGCTCACAGTGACAAAGGTGGTACACTTCAGTTACACGTTATTGGAAGATGTGTATGGAGGAACATGAGGAAGGGTGCATTGTACTCAGGTACTGGTGTGGTGAAGGCTGTAAACTATGAAGGCCTGTCATGTAGATGTCCTGCACATACTCAGTAGTTATGTTACATACAAGGGAGTACTCACCACTGTAGACACATGCTGGTGGACATTCCACCTACCATATATCCCAGGCCACAGGCCACATAACAACTAATCTGCTGATAGGGTGCGACATCTACATGATCTTTGGTTTGTGCATTTGTTTGCATAACAAAACAAATACCCACGTGTTTATTTTTTCATCTCATGTGTTGTCATGGCTGTGGCAGCAATCTTTAATGTGTGTTGATACTGTTTGTATTATACCAGTATCACAGCTGGAGTCAATGATTGTCCACAATCTTTAGTCCTTCAGACAGCTGTTGGGGCAGAAGATTTGTATGTCATTCTTGACTTCTGTGATTCCAATCATGGACAGGAAAGGGCCTAGCAAACAGTCCTGATGAATACACTTGATCACTGGACATGAGATATTGGTCACTTCATACATTTCCACATACTTAAAAGTCATGTATGTAATCCACTGTTCAACCCATTTGGTGATATAGGTGTTGTGGCCACATCTGTCATTGTGGAGTGAATACCTCAGTGTGGACTCCTGTCAACTGCCTTGGCCTTTTCAAATTCCAGAGGGTGATGGTCTTTGAGGACTTCTGACAGATGTAACAGGCATAGATGTAGCATCAAAAACTCACACATGTCTGTTGCACACAGCTGGGATATTACTAGTGTCCATTTAGAGAAGGTCCATGATGGCATATTGGTCTATCTCACAGATTAGGAGAGTCAGGATGTGTCAATCATGAATGTATCAGGTGCTGTCCCTAGCTCACTTAGATCGATGCATGTCAATGTACAGCCTTCTATGGGAACATAGTCCATCTGGAGGGTGTGCTGAAGTGTGTGTTACACAGTGTCAGGTAGGTGTATGTTCTGAGTCACACTATAGGCAATCTGTGATGTTGTCACAGCCCATTGTTTCTGTGTGATAGGCCTGCATGAAGGTAACACAGTGCATACTGCCTATCTTGATCTGTCCTAAGGTTTGGACACAATCCCCCTACTTAGATATGATTGACAAACTCTACCATCTTGGGATTAACACTTATGTCACTAGATGGTAAACAAATGTCCTCACAGTCAGACCACATACTGTAAAAGTTGGTGAATCAACCTCTACAATTGCAACTGTCACCACTGGTGTACCCCAAGGATCTGTGCTGGGCTTTATCATGTTTGGAATCTATTTCTCAACAGTCCAGGCTATAACATATGAACTATAGCTTAACAAATCTGCTTTTTCATGCATAGTGGTTGCAATTACTGAGTCCACCAATGATGTGACTATAGTACAAAAGGGACTAACACACACAAATGATTGTTGCCAAAGCCACACAGTCTACTAATAAATATAGAATGTGTAAGAATTTGTGCCTTATGCAAAGTGGAATTTCCTGGTAAATACAAAATTGACAACACCCCCCCCCCATGATTAAACCAGTGGTGCAAGATTTGGGAATGCATGTAGATAGCAATCTGAACTTCAAACAAGTGTCCACAGTAATATGGAAAGGCTACATCATGCACCTCAAAAGTCAGGCCGTTGTATCCAGATCTGAGTAGGATATAACAGCACTATACTCAAACCTCATCTGAACATCAATACAATATAATAATTTCTTTTACATGTACCTCCCCAGACACCTGCAGCAGCTGGAAAGTCCACTGGGGTTTCACACCAAGGAAATACAGGTCCTCCAAACCATGTTATGATGGACATGGATATACTGAAATCCCTGTTCCTGAAATCTGTATTGGAAAGAATGAGGTGACTTGTGTCTGGAGTACAGGACATCTCTGACCCTGACTTGATCTGTATACTACATATCTGCAAATCAGCATAGTCTGTTGAGAAGACAATGTAAAAGCCCATAAAAACAAAAACACTGAGTAAACTTGCAAAGCACTAAATGTGCAAAAGAGCTTAATTTCTTCAAGATCCTGGATTAAACAAAGTGTTTTTGCACTTTTAGTGCCTTGGGTGTTTACTCAGTGGTTTTTGTTTTCATGGACTTGGACTTCTTGAAACCACTGGTTTAACTGTTACCTCAACTGTTTTTTTTACTTACCGCAGATGATAAAAGCAATGTCCCACATGCTGTTATACAATGCTCTCTCTACTGTCATGCAACTGCACAAACACACCCACACCCCAATGACTACAGTGAGAATGGAACCCCTACCTATCTAAATACATAGTCAACAGAACACAGTACTTTATGGAAGTGCCATAACTCAAGTCCAACTTGGAGTGTCTCAGACAACACTTTATAGTTGATGACATCAGCGGTATACTGAGGAAAATATAACAGTGCCCCACATGCTGGTGTAAAATGCAATAGCTCACACACATGAACACACAGTTGACTGCAGTGAGAACAGAACCCCTATATATCTAAGTAGGCAGACTACAGAACTCAGTACTTTATGCAAGTGCCACAGCACAAGTCTGATTTTTACATGGCTGCAGATTAACTTATAGTGGATGACATCAGTAGTGCATATTGGTGAGAACAAGTTGTGAGGCCTACAAAAAATGGATGTGTATGCATGTGCAAGTATCAAAATACTGTCAATCCATGATATTGGAGCTGTAACTGTAGGATACACACTTTTGCTCTTCTAGCTAGACACAGACACATGCCCAGTTGACTGCAGAGAGAACAGAACCCTTACATATCTTAAGTATACAGACTGCAGGACAAAGCATATTACAGAAGCACCACAGCACAAGTCTGACTTTTAGAAGACTGAAGGTGAACTTATAGTCAATGACATCAGCAGGCCATGTGGGAGGCAAAATGTTTGGAGACTTGCACTGGCTCATAGCTTAAGAGGGTGCGAGCCTAATGGCCCTATGGTGTTTAGAAGCCTATCTGTGTAAAAACACAAGTATCCTTATTGAGCATAGTTGGATGGTCATTGTTACAGTGATTTTCTGAGCAGCACCAACTGACCCTGTTCATGAGTGACATAGGGCCACCCCAGAGGTGACTTTACAATCACCCAACCAGTAGTCAAGGTTGAGCTTGAACAGGGTCAGTGAGGAGCACTGATTCACACACAGAGGGACTCCTATTACAGAGGTGCATGACTCAGAGGATATATCTGTCTCCCAGCATGTTCTGTTTATGTCACAGGCTAGGTTGAGAACCCTGAGACAAGTTATTCATGGTCCATTTGATTTGTAAATGTTCAGCATTTCCACTAGGGCAGGGTCTGAGACTGCTCTGCAGAGAAGGCATAGGTCACCTCTCAGCAGCCTGCATGATACTGAATACACTGACATATCTTTCAGTATTTCCATTTATGTCATGTTTGGAGGCCCTGGAGTCTCCCAGGCACAACCCTGTATTTTCTTTTGTTGCAGGTGTCTGATGAGGTACAGACAGAAGGGAGCTTTGTACTCAATTACTGGTCTGATAAAGGTAGAGTACAGCAAAGATATAACCACCCTGGTCTTGGATGTGATGTCAGTATGTATGATGTATGCAATGCAGGTTGTGTGAGTCACCACTATGGACACATAGTGATGAAAGTGTAGATTGCTATCAAAATGTGTTCCCAACTCTCACAACACTGTGTTTGAACTCTGAGGGATGCTATGTACAACACAATTAGCAGGGGTACTTCATTGCCAAAGGGGCAATGAGCCATTGTATCCTTTAAGATTTAGTCTTTGAGTTTGGCACCAATCATTTGTGTGTGGCAGCTTCTTCCATAATATGTTACCATCATTGAGGAACTCTATATTAGTGCATCCAGTTACCAGTCATCTGCAAACTTGGTAAACCATAGGCCATCTACCATTACCTATGCTTCAGGGAAGTAGTTTGCAAACAGTTGAGGATCCAGCAACGATCCTTGTGGTATTCTAATGGTAATTGGCTACTAGTGGAAGTGTAGTCCCCAACTTTGAGAGTGTGTGTTATGTCAGTGAGCCAGTTTCCTATCCCTGTACTATTCTATGGCTTAATTCCCACATGGGAGATGTTCACTATGAAATCTGAATGGGGGATAGTGTAAAAGGACTTGGATAAGTCAACATAGGTGGTATGTCCTGTTATCCATCATTCAGGTCTGTGGCGTCAGTATCCAAGAAGTCCACAAGGTTCAATAAGCAAGATCAACCCTTGACAAAAACAAAATGGGTAGGGTTAAGTGTGTTGAAGGTCAGCTATGTCTCCTGGGATATGGTCCATGCTGATTTCTTCCCTAGCCATATGGGTCAATAGTTGTACTTCTGCATATTACAAGATTGATGTGCATTGCATAGCACACAACATTTGCTATTACATTTTGTACTGTGGTTGATATATGTGTGGAATAAAGTACTGAGACACCAGGGTTGCAATGCTAGGGTGGGCGGGGTGGCAACAGATGGACGTGTTGTTACTATGTGTCATATTATTAGATAAGATCCTCAGTTTGTAATGTTTACACATGCAATTTCATGTCATACATAAGAAATGGACAGTAAACAGCAGTAATACAGCACAGTATAAACATTTTCATAGTGTGGCAAGCAGCAGGTTTGACCGATGGTTAGCAAAGTAGCTATGCATGTGAGATACACATGTTTTCATGTAGGTAAGCAGTGCACAAACCAAATGTGACAGCCGCATTGCTAAAACCTGACAGTTAGTATTGAGTCAATCAAATACACCTGCTGCATAACTGACTCTGTGGCAGCATGTGTAAATGCATTGATATATTACTTTTTTGGCCCAGATGGTACTGGGTTCGAATACAGGTGTATCTAATACTTTAAAATATTTTTCATTACAGAGTGATAATGCAATGACATGAATTATTTATATGAGATATGTTGCTGTGTGTTGGCATGGTGCAGTGGGGTTAAGCAGCATTGCCCAATGAGCACCTCCTCGCAAACATGGAGCCCAAACAGTGAAGGGATCCATTGCTTTTTCTGCTACTTATGTGTGCTGTGTATGATTCTATTTTTTGACTAAATTAAGGTTGTTAAAATGGGATAGATAGTTAAGTGGTGAAACGGAGAGCAAGCAGGGGAAAGAACAAACTCTGGCTACTTTAACTCTGTGGCAGCATGTGTTAATGTAGTTAAAGCAGTGATTCTTTCCTTTTCGGGTCTAGATGGTACTGGGTTTGAATACAGCTGTATGTAATACTTTTAATTACTTTTTCAGTACAGTTGATGTGCGTTGGTCTGCAATGCACACTATCATGCAATAATGCATTAAAGAAAAGAAATGGGGAAGGTAGGACAGTGGTGAAATGGGGAGCAAGCAGGGCAAAGAACAGAGGGAAAGCAGGGCAGGAACATGCAGGAGGGAGGTTGGAAAGAACCATAGCTATCCATTTTGTTAACAGTTTAAAGTGAATATGTCTGCAAACTATTAACTGACTTTAGACTGCTGCCTGCAGAAAGAGGTGTGACCACAACACAATCATGTTGTATAGCCAACTTGACTGAATGAAGTGTGTCAAGAAAACACATGCATGAAATGGAGAGCTGTGTATGGAACATTTTATTTTTTTTCAAGAGAGTGGAATGTTGGGAAAGGGATGTAGGAATGTCTGAGTAAGGTAAATTGGGTAGGTGAGGAAGCAGTTGCAGACAGACAAGACAAGCAAGACAAGAGACAGGGATAGTGATGTACACAAAAGATTGGGGTAACCAGGATTGGGGTATGGGTGGGAACATCTGGAAACCATGGTCATCAAGCTGGGTGACAGTGAGAATTGAGTTCTCACCCACTAGACTGTCATCACTGTCACCTCACTCTGCCACTGGCTGGAGTGCCTGACATCTGTGTCTCCTCCTCCTGGTATTACATAAAATGAGGGACAGCAGCCTCTCCACCTGGTGCAGGCATGCACCAACATTGTAGTGCACATCCCTATGCACGATTCCTGGCAATTCAGCACCAGTGATAAAATCACCACCTCTGAGGCTGCTCCAGAAGGGTACCACTGGATGATCCTCCTGGGCACAACTACTTGAGGGGGCAGGTAATGCAGGGGCAGCAGAGGCAGTGTTGCCATGTTGGCTCCCAGACATGCTGGGCAGCAGTGTTGGAGCCAGTGGAGGGGGGAAGGCGGATCCTTTGGCACAAGCCTACCCCACTGTGCTGTGCTGTAGAGCATTTAGTGATGTGGTGCACATGGATGACATGGACACATTTTAATGGCCTGTAATAAAAATAAATAAATAAAAATAAAACAAAATAAAAAAAGAGATGATAAGGGTTGAAGTGCGAGAAAAAAAAGAGATAAGATTAGTAACTTTATATGTGACATACAATGCACTGATACAATTAATTGACTCTATTATCTTAACGTTTACTTTTAAGACAGCCAACTCCTAAGAGATAACTTGTACTTTTAAGAATACCAACTCCTAACAGATGCACAATGTACTACAGATTGTAAAAAATACTCCTTGACATGTGCATATATTGCACATACGCGTGTTTCAATTATACAGATTACACTTTGCAGTAGGGCATTTGTAACACTGATATAAAAGTTTTAATTTAATTTAAATATAAATTGCAGAAGTAACAGTATTGTATAGTTAGGAAGTGTGGTGTTTGCACCCACAACCGCTGACTAAAGTGTAATATTGTACTCTTGGTTTGTGCTACAGACTAATGCATGCATACTTGCTTTTACAGTTTAGATATGCATGCTCAATATGATACAACTCTGTAAAATACCAAAAAGCTAACTTTAACTTTTAATGCTAGTATAACAGTACTATTTTGCTGCATACATACTACATGCTTACTCATCCATGGCAGTCTAGCCCCATGGGTTCAGACATTTACTCACAATCATGTGCAGCTGTGGAAAAATCAGAATAGAACAGAATACCGTTATGAATACCATTATTGCCTACATTCATCTTTCAAGTCTTGCAAGTACTGCCTGTATTTGATTACTTACACAGGTGCAGGATGTCTACAGTTCTAAATTCCCTGATCCAATGGTTGAGGATATCCCTCTTTCTCCTCTGGAGGTCATTGTACTGATGCCTACATTGTTCACCAGTGCGAGGGATACCGGTGGCATTGGTTACAGCCCAGGCTAAATTATCCCAAGCTTCAGACTTATACTGGGAGCCAAAATAGTCCCCCTTCAGAAGCCTGGCATTGTGATTGTTAACTAGGAATCCAATAAAAATTTTGGACTCTTGGACACCCCATCTCTGTGCCCTAACCCTGACACCTTCCCCACAAACGCCTACCATGTCTGCTATGGATCTAGAGCAATGGAAGATGATGTTTCCCACCAACTCCATTTAGCACTTTTACTGGGAGTGCAGACACTGTTTGAAACTCTTGTTCTCTGCTTACCATCAAGCAAGCACAGTGCTCTGTAGTGTTCACCTCTGAGCATTGTGTTTGCAAGATGGTAAGCAGACCGTAACAGTGACAAGCAGTGAAACATTACATAATTGCAGTTGCAATTTCAAGGTTATTGGATGTACGAGCAGTTGTGTATGTGTGTTGAGAAAATATGAAGGCCATCCCAGTCCATATAACAGAAATATAGTTACAGGAATATAGTACACAGTATACCCACAAGCATAGATGTGATAATAAATGTGATAAAATGTAGATGTCTACATAAATAACTGATACAATAGTAATGTCTCAGCCCTCATAGATATAATTAATATCAGCTCCACTATGTCAACTGTTATAAGTGAAATTGACTATAATGGGAAGTGGAACAACAGTAAAAGTGTATATGATATCCTGCATTCAAAACCAGGACCGTGTGTGTAGCAGTTACACTTATACCTGTTGCCACAAGAAGGTTGAAACAACAGTTGTCTATCTTTCCGTTCATTGCTATAAACTGCAATGTCACAACAGTGATAAAAAAGGTTGCACACCCTGTGCTAGAACCAAGGGCCATCTGTTCTCCAGCACTAATCTTACCAGGGCTGCCGAGAGAAAATCTGGGCCCCGGTACAAAGAAGGTGTGTGGGCCCCCTTATACAAAATTCTACACACACGTACATGTGTATATTATTATTTATTTCTACAATCGTAGATTACATTGATACATTTAGATAAGTATGTATAGGTATAAATGTGAAATGTCTTATATGTGGAGCTTTTCTCCCCCAGACTCCACTGAAAATGGGCACTTCTGGCCCAGCTGGACCATCCTGGTAAACAAATGCAAATAAATAAATAAAAAAAACTTTCGCATCTAAGACAACTGTACAGCTAATAATAAACGTTGACATTTTTTTCTGTTTTTATTCCCTATTTGATTTAATGGATGAGAGTATGAATAAGTCATTGTTTATCAGTAAACTAAATTACAAGGTTAAACGAAATTATATATATATATATATATATATATATATATATATATGTGTGTGTGTGTGTGTGTGTGGATTTAATATAAAATCTTTGAAATTATTTAGATTGTGCATGCTACTCCTCCCCTGTGCCTTTTCCTGTTCTGTCTAGCTGTCACAGTATGTCCTTACCTTTTTTTTTTTCATTTTACCCTCCCTCCCCCCATATGTTATGACATTATGCATTAAGGCCAAACCCTTTCCTATCTCCATTTTTGCCTTCCTCATTTTTGTTAACCTTTTCATTGTTTGCCTCCTTAGCTTTTCCCCATTTTAATATCTTATGTGCCCTTTCCTTCTCCCTCAGTGTAACATATAGTATTGGTTTCTCCTTTTGGACATGATGGTTGCCTCTTCCTATTTTACTTTGTAATCTTGTCCCCTTGACCATCTTTTCATACTCTCTTCACACACAGACCTCAAGCATCCCACTACAGTTAATCTAGTACCTTATGTTATCCTTCAAACTGACCTCCACTTAAGTATTTACTACCTACCTGGTTGTTGGTGCTCAAACAAATTTTCTATCTACTCTTACTAGAAGACCTCAAATTAATGCCTTAAAAGCCTAAATGGTTCCATCAGTATTTGCTGAGAGGCACTATGCTCTTTTTGTGTTGACTTAGATTGTTATTTTAGACAAATAGCACTTCAGTAGTTCAACTTCAAACCTCACAAGTTCTATTTCCTCGTTAGCCCACATTAGTAAGCATGTAGAACCATGGATTTGCACTTTACAACTGTCACTGTAGTCAACTTGGTTGAAATAGACATCTGTAATCAATGCAGTAATAGTCTAATGTTTATGGACAACCACCTACTAATTAAACAAAATGACACAGTGAGTGACAGACAATTACATAATGTTATTAGAAGCAAAGATCTCACACAAAGTCATTACAAATAAAAAAAAGCAGATTGTCTGTACCACACAACACAACATTAAATGATTCACCACAGCTCAGACCTAAAACCTAGATTTATATTTGCTATGGCTTTAAAAGTAACTTACCTAAAACAAAAAGGTCTCCTAAATGTAACCTAAGAAACACATATCTTCAGCAATAATCTCACAAACACACAATACAGATAGCATTTACCATGAAACATACATCATTTCAAAAACCTGTAAGACAAACCTCTAAACAGTCCACTATCAAAGTCATAGATGATTCCATTGTGATACAGACCAGTGCACTACTCACCAGGCTGTACAAGGAAAAGGTCATATTCAGCTGCCTATCAGTTGCCAGGATTTGCCACATCACATCACAAATGCACTCAAGACCCTGCACTACAAGACCACATATGATACACTCATACTTCAACTGGGTGCAAATGACTTGAGAAATATCTTTGTGGACCATGTGGAGAGCGACATGATGGAGTTCTTGGAATATGACTCCAAGGCAGTAATACATTTATAACAGTAAAAGACGTTTATAATAGCATTTGTTGTCTGCCGAACAAAGGTGCTTTCTTGGCCTTTTTCCTAGCAAAACTCTGAGTTACATAATCAAAATTAATCTGTTTTGCTAGATCAGACTCAATACTGAGTCTTGCCAAATCTACTAGTCGTGCTTGTCACATACTGGATCTTAGAAAATTTTTTACCAGCTTTAGCTTACTGAAGAGTGCTATGCAGAGGCGACAGTGGCAGGAATTGTCAACAGAATACGCAGACCGATGCATATATTTGGAAAGAGTCCTTCCAGTTTGTACCTTTTCAAGCAATTCAGCAGTTCCATTGGGCTCAGCTGCTTCTCTCCAAAATTTGATCGATGAACAAATGGCAGATGACTCATCTCCATTACAAGATCTTCACTGATAGCAGCAGGATATTGATTTGCCAGTGATTTTGATTTTTCTCTCAGCTCATCTATAGGAATTGCTAGGTACTTCCAGAGGAAGCTGAACTTCTCAGAAACATTCACTGCAGCATTGAAATGAACTGTGAATCCACCAATAACATTATCCAACATTACGTAGAAAACATACTTTCTGAAATACATTACTTCCTGGGAGTCATCCATTTCATGTTGCTGTTGTGACAATTTGGCATCTTCACCATGGAATCTCCTTTTGTGTTTTGCGTCACCACAACTTCCAGATAGTTTAATTTCTATGTGTAAATTGGAAGCAACATGCTTAGCTTCACTCCACATACTTTTCCAGGTGTTGCGGAGAT
The DNA here is from genome assembly GCF_019279795.1 of Protopterus annectens. NCBI lineage: Eukaryota > Metazoa > Chordata > Ceratodontiformes > Protopteridae > Protopterus > Protopterus annectens. Next base: position 653,945,440 of record NC_056732.1, read on the forward strand.
CTGTCAGTTCTGAAATCAAGGTTTTTATGTTGGACACTTCAACATCCAGTGTTGCATTTCTGGATTGGATAACTTTGTTACAGATATCAACTGGAACTAATATTTTGTACCATACAACAGACATTATCACACAAACGAATGATGTCACATAAGACAAAGCTCTATTAATCTCTGTTCTTGTTTTGGTAGTTAGGTTCAGCTTCAAGAAGTCTTCTAAAGCTAATTTGATGCCAGTTAGATTGGCTACAAAGGGCTTCACACTTTCAACACGGTCTTACCACCGTGTGCTAGATATGCCATGAAGAGAACAGCTAATACAATTCTGCAACATTTTCCATCGATGTGGACTAGAGCTAAACAAGTTATAAACAGTTTGTATAGCTCCAAAGTATGTTATGGTGTCAGGAATACATTCTGCAGCATAATTTCCATACAAATTGAGCGTGTGGCATCCACATGGAGAAAATATAGCTGTTAGACATTGCTCAAGTATTCTTGCTTGTGCACCTTTATATTTTCCTGCCATGTTGGCTGCGTTATAACCCTGTGCTTGGCAATTTTCTGAAGGGTATGAAGTCTAAAACTCAAATGACTGTCATTATTTTCTAACTTCAATGATTCAATCTTTAATGAGTTGCCACTAATTTGCCAGAAAGCCACAATTTTATGAAAAACGAACCAAAAATATAAGGCAAAAATCTGGACATTCTGCGAAAATCTGTACAGCTGAGCGGCATAAGCCAACGAATTACAGATTTTACACTGATGTCAGCAAATCTAGTCAATACATTATTTGTACTATTCCTGCTAACCAAATCAGAGACTGCTGTTAATAGTGATCAAACAACAGCACAGGTAAGTAACTTGTATCCACAAAAGACATCTCTACCCAACAATAATATACACTTTATTGCGTGCATCTCAGATTGTTCATTATGGTGGTAATTATTTAACTATTAAAACAAATGACTTATGGGTTTCTAAATTATCATTACAAATAACATTTATCTGTTATTTTACTCACTTTAACTTATAATATCAAGCAGAATTTCTCTTTAGATGATTTATTTGCCATTCAAACTCATGACATTCTAATATGTAATGAATGCTTCACCTTTTTCTTCATATGCCACACGCATTTACTTTTCATATTATCAATCCAACAGTACCAGACATTGTTATATTTTTATTCTTTGAAATTAACTGATAAAGAGGCTGTGTAAATGTTGTAACACTTGCAGGCTTGATCTTATCAGTGGGTAAAAAAACAGAGAAAATAGTTTTTAACATAACACTTGCATGAATGTTTAAAAGTGAACCTTAATAATTGAAAAAAAAAATCTGAAAAGTGTTTCAAGTCTAAGAGCATTCTGAAATGAAATGAAAACAGTTTCTACAATGAAACAGACCAAATCTTATTTTTATTAATTATCAGTTCAAATAGCATCACAAATTCAATAACTGCTTTACACATTCAGATGACATTACTTAAGTGACATTCAAAAAAAACTGGTGAATAATTTCTCCAAATGCTTCAGCATAATTGCAATTGGTAATGTTAACAACAAAGTTACTACTCAGATAATTTTTCAACTCTAATATGTTTTCATAATTAATAAGTACTGTATTTCACCTTTGTCTTAATATAGCATAATTTTTATGCTTGTCGTATTGTCAGTCCACCAATATTATTAGCATGCATAATCATTGGCAATAGGGAACTGAAGCTCTCTACTTACATGATGCGGCTGTATTTTACCAAAATTTCTTATGTATGTACTTACAATTTAACAGGTAGCAATACAGCAGCTTATTTATTCCTGGTGCATTTTCAGTTTTTACTTTTTGTTATTTTTCTCTTCAAATGACCATGAACGGCAATGCAGGAAAGAGAAATCAAGCAACTGTGCAGACGTGAACAACTACGTTAATCAACCACAAGGCGCCAACATGGAAATCTCATTTTTTTTCTTTTTTTTTAATAGTGGGTGGTGCACGTGTCCATGCTTTTATAAAATACTACTACAACTACATAATTTATTGGGCTTCATTGGGCCCCCTTGAGCTTCATAGGCCCTGGAGCAATGTACCGGTTGCACCCCCCCTCTCCTCGGGCATGACTCTTACACCGGACACCACAGGACTAGTTACATGACATTCCCTATTTTAATAATTATTATTAACGTTTCACTGTTACCCTCCATGCAACGCCACTTAGCGGGTTTGCATGATGCCCAGTACTATTAATCGAATGCATCTGGTTTCTACTTTTGGCTGTCTGGGTTCTATCTGCTGCCTTGGGGGGGGGGGGTCCAGTGTCTGTTTGCACAATGATATGCTTCACTCAAATGAGATAAGCACAGCCAAACCAGCCATTCATTTCTCTGGCTTTCCATGTTTTTACTAAATACTGCAATACACGAACAGTGAGGAAAAATAAAAAAAATTGAAAAACAAAGACAGAAAAGGGAAAATAGACAAAAAAGGGACATGTAGTTCAAATGAGGAAAATCAGTCTATGACACACATGCTAGAATATGATGGTTCACATTATATATGTCTACAGAGATCTGGGGATTTGAACTTTTACTCCAATGAATCTTCAGAAAACAAGATGGGTGCTATATCCCTCTTTGAATACACACAGCTTTGCAGCAAAGAACTGAAATTATTCTGCATACAACCAACTGCAACATCATCTGCAGTAATATGAAACCATGCAACTGATATTTCTACATTAATTAGATTTGGATGTAGTGTACTTAGTGGTCACACAATTTGTTATGATTATTGCTTGCAAATATACAGATCTGGATTACCCGTTTGGTTTGTTGGTCATTATTCAGTTATCTGACAATTAATCAAGAACATGCAGTGTATAAGCCATTCTATATCATTGGACTTAAAATATATGAATATATTAAATGGAAATAATATCACAGACATTTGAAGAAATAAAAGGCAGGTTGGATGTTAAGGAACACAACCTGTGATTTATGTCCTGCTTACTTACATTTCCAGTCTTACATCTAACACTTTGTAGATCTAACGGAAGTAAGGCAGCTTGCAGTGCTGTTTCTCCCAACCAGTAATCGTTCACAGTTGCAATCCATTTAAAACAAACACCGAGGGAGTGTCTGCACTATGTTTACATTCCCTACCTGGATCCAAGATGATTCAGCAATTCTAATGAGCTCACACCTCATTTGAATTTTCACTGTGCTGACAGCCCTGAATCTACACATTACAAGGCAACCATGTAGCTAGGGAAACTGAAGGTGAGGAGATTTGTTTATGTGTAAAACAGAAAAGAGACTCTTACTTTGGGCTATATCTGCACAGAGGATTATCGAACTTGGGAGGGCATGCTTGCATTTTGTAAGCTGCACACTGCATATGCTGAATTGTAAGTAGAAACAATCTAGTTAATAGTTTTGTATATATAGTTTGATTAGCAAAGGCTGATCTCTTGTAGGGGAGGAGCAAAGCTTCATGTCTGTTATGGCACACACGAGGATTTGTTGCTATTGTTACTCTCCTTTTTATTACTACACAATATACTCCAGGTTAAACACTTACCTTGTAAATTTTAGGTCTATTGGCAGCAGCAGCAACATAGTCTTCAGCCTGTTGTACATAACAATCAATTAAAGCAGCAGCATCTTCTAAAACTCTTTCTGTGTAGACTCCTTTCCATGACTTTATTACAATAGGTTTTGGATTTTGCGGGGGAAAACCCCTACAAAGTCTACAAGGTTGCTTTATAGGTTGTTGAATAGCTTCACCATGTTGGATTGGATGATTAGCATGCAATTCAGCTGCTTATACTGCAATTAGCATGTCATTATGTTTACCTTGTTTGTGCAGTACTAAACATTGTGTAGAGCCACTTACTGACTACAAAACAGTCCATGTACATGTAGGCTTTATTGAATCCCCCTGTCTATCTTTTATTATTATATATGGTATATTTATCTTTACTGGAAGCCTATTTATAGACAATATCCACAGACATTTCTACATTCCACACAGTTTTCACATCATTTCATTCTAACTTTTACAGTTTTTATTTTTTTTTCTCTCAAATGCCTCCAAGGGCACATATAAAAGTTTCTCATTACATTTTGCATACCAGTCTTTCCTATTTTTTCTATTGTATTACTTAAATCAATCTTCTATAATAATATTTTCTCTTGATATATCTTAATTTCTGTACAAGTAATACCTTTACTTCATTTTAAAAATGTAATCTTTTCACAAATTGTTTTATATTGTTCTTCCATTATTTTCATTAATAATGTCCCTTTTTCCTTTATTTCTATTAATATTTTATATAAATTCAATGACAGTCTCTCTCTCTCTCTAATATATATATATATATATATATCTATACATATATAAACAATTGGATTTAGTAAACCCAAACCTCATTCTTTTTTAGTAACATAAAGGATTCCTCTCATATTAGGGTTTAATATACACTTGCTAGATGTGCTACCTTTCAGGGGTGGCTGGTGGCGTCAAATCAAAGCGGGGCTGCAGCAGACAGATGAATGGGTGGGGCCAATGGGAAGGGTGTGTCCAAGTAGAAAGGGGTGGGGCTATGCTAAAAAATGCAACAACTGGGACTTTAATTAATTATGCTGCCCTGGGTGTCAAACCATCATTGTGAGAGTCAAATCAAGGCAAAATTAAGTGTAGAAGAAAAAAAAAATATTTCAGTGCAGTGGCTACATGACAGCTTACTTAATATCTAGATGGAAACAAAAAGGTTTTAAGGCATGAAAAAAGAAATTACTGGAATGCCAGTCAAAATTAAGTGTAAAAAAAAAAACAAGCAGCACTCAACTCAAACCACTTCTACTTGCACTGCTGTTCTAATTATAATTTATATTCACCTTTATAAAAGTACCAAGTAACATGCTGAAAGTAGCAATCTCTGTGATACCCCACTTGTAAAATGGTTTCTTATCCAAAAAAGACCTGCTGCCTGACAACTATCTACTTGTTTCATGGGCAAAACTTGATCAAAATAAAAAAATGAACAACAAAAAAAGAAACAAGCTCAAGATAAATTGATTACATGATTACTGCACAGATTATGGACTACACATGATAGATTGGCATTCTGTTTAGTTTACAGGTAAAGCCTGAAAGATGACTGCAAGTATCCAACAAATGTAATGAGCTTCTGAAAATGCTGTAATCCTGTCCTTTATTACAAATACTGTCATATGCATTTTAATACCTAAGGCTTATACGTTATCTAGTTACGTAAATATTCTCTGCATGGCAACAGCAAAAAGGGTTTCAATGTTGGCAATTATTTAACAGTATGCTTATTAAAGCTACTTTCATCTTACAGTCTCAGACAAGCTTACCTGATGGTCATTAAAGCATTGCTACTTGGCAACAAGCACTGCAACAACATGCATTTTCTGAATAAGAAGAAGCACAAATCAACAGTATAAAAATATGACAGAAAACCAAAACATTCTGCAAAATCAAGGACGGATGAAAAGCCACTGTAGTACTTGTGTCTACCTTGGATGGGGGATACTCTGGACACTTACACTCCAAAACTGCTCCTTACCTTGCTTGGACACATCCAGAGTCACTATGTGGGGGAGTATGTCACAATTTGAAATGTCTCTGGCTGATGATGATGACCCTGACACATTTGTCATACCTCTCAACCTCAGGGGAAGAAATTTGGACAAAGCCATAAATAGAAGTGGGACAAACACCCAAAAATAAGGACACTTTTTTAAAATATTGCTCTTATAAACTTAGAAAGATAATAGAAAAGTAGGTCTTACATTAGTGGGAATTTTCTGAAGGGTATGAAATCTGAAACTCAAATGTCTGTCATTTTCTAACTTCAATCTTTAATGATGTGCTAGTAATTTGCCAGAAAACCACAATTTTATGAAAAATGGACCAAAATGTGATGCAAAAATATAAAATAGCAACACAATACAGCTGGGAACCTGTCAAAGAAGGGACAGATTTTTAATATTAGTACTGTTAACTTGAGCAGCTGACAAAATAAAAGAATCTACATGCATTTCTGAAATTAAAAGTAATCTATTACTCTGATCATTACAATTATTTTTTAATTGTAAACCTTTCACATTTTCTTCCAGATTTGCCATTTTGTGGAGGGATTATTAGGGGGAGAGCAACATTTTGAGCCAAAACTGGGGACAGTTGAGAGGTTTGGATATACCTAATTCTATAAAATGATTTATTTGCTCGTACCTCTCAACCTTTTAATGCAGGCAATCTGGACAAGGCCAAATATATTGGGGGAATATACAAACAGTACTAAAAATTGCTCTTGCATAAACTTAGACAGTTGACAGAATAACAGGTCTTGCTTTAGCATGCATTTTTCTGAAGCGTATGAAGTGTGAAACTCAATGTCTGTCATTATTTAGTGACTTTGCTCTTAGGTTCATAGGTTCATAGGTTCAAACTAGGCTATCTGCCCTAGGGCATTTATAAGCCTAGCCAGAGTGTGTTTGGCTTTCGCCACCCATTTTAAATTAATTTTGCTATGCTCTTTTTCGAGGTTAGTATACTGTGCCTCTGTCTAACAGTGACACAGAAGTGATACTCGGGGTAAAACTATGATCTCCCATCCACTCATCAAGATTCCTCTTGAAGAGAGTCAATGAGGGACTCTGCCTAACCTGGACTGGGATTTTATTCCAGAGTGAAGGGAGCCTCTGGGTTATGAATCTGTCCCTCCAGCATGTCCTATTTATTTCAGTGTTGAGGTTCAAGTCTCTCGAGCACATAGCTCAATGGGATTTGGATTTTCTGAGGTGCAGCATGTCCATTAATTCCGGGTTGGACATGGCTTTTTACGTCAGGCACAGATCGCCTCTGAGCAGGTGGTATGCCACTGAGTAGAGCTGGAGTTTCTTTAACCGGGCAGCATATGGCATCTGTTTGAGCCCTTTGATCGTCCTGGTGAGGTACTTTTGGGGTCTTTCCAGTTGCTGCAGGTGTCTGGTAAGGTACATCCCAAAAGGGGCATTGTACTCAATTATGGGCCTGATGAAGGATGAGTAAAGAGGCACGATGACCTCCCCTGATCTAGATGTGACTCCCTTCATGATTAGGTAGGCTATATAAAATGTTTTTCTAACCACTTTGGCCACATGGTTGTCAAATGAGAGATTGATATCAACTTGGGTCCCCAGGTCCCTAATTACTTCTTCTGTACTTAATGGATTACCACCTATGTGGTAATTTGTGGGCACTTTGTTTTTGCCAAAGGGGATGACTATACACTTTTTGGCATTTAGCTTGAGGCCGTATCTCTGGCACCAGTTGTCTGTTTCTATGAGGCCCTTTTGGAGGATGCTTGTGTCAGCTGGAGAGTCGATTATGGTGCCCAGTTTTCAGTCATCTGCGAACTTGGTCAGAAACAATCCTTCCATGTTGGCCTGTACCTCCAAGAAATATATACCGAACAAGAGAGGTCCCAGGACTGAGCCTTGTGGGCCGCCACTTGTAACTGGTTTGGAGTCTGACATGGCTCCAGCAATTCTAACCATGTGGGTTCTGTCCTTGAGCCAGTTTGCAACCCATCTAGTGACATAGGGGTTTATATTTAAGCTGGTGAGCTTATCTATAATGCCCGAGTGGGGTATTGTATCGAAGGCTTTTGCGAGGTCCAGGTAGGCTGCGTAGACCACCTTCCCCTCATCAATGGCCTTGGTGACTGTTTCAAAGAAATCAACCAGGTTTAAGATGCAGGATCTGCCCTTAACAAAGCTGAACTGGGTAGGATCCAGTGTCTGTAGGTCCCCAATAGCTTTATTTATGAGGTCCATGATGATCCTTTTCATAGCTTTGCAGACCAAGCTAGTCAGGCTTATGGGGCGATAGTTTCCAGGATCTGTTGAGGCACCACCTTTGTGGAGAGGGACCACTGTTGCTGTACGCCACTCTTTGTGTACATATCCTGTAGTAAGGCTGAGATTGAACAGTAGTTTTATGTTTGGGTTTAGCTCTTCTTGGAGTTCATGTAGGACGCAGCCCGGGACACTGTCTGGTCCCATTGACGCTGTGTTTTTTTGCTTTGGAGAGGGTTGCTCTTACCTGAGCATCTGAGATGTCAGGGGGGCATCACTCTGCTGGGATAGATATGTGCCCTTTTGGTGGGGAGGGGGGGAGATGCTTGCGCTGAACCTGCTTAAATGATTTGCCAGAAATCACAAATGTTATGAGGAACAAACCAAAAATAAGAAGCAAAAATCTATTCATTCTGCAAAAATCTGGACAGTTGAGAAGTATAGTTCAGCTGGGGGTAAGTGTGCCACCCTTTCCCCCTCACAAAATCATGGTCAAATGGGGCTCCCCCCCTGCAGCTATTCCAATGTCCCATTACTTGGCTATTTTACCCCATTTACCATAAACATTGTAATGTGCATACTGCTTTACTTCTACGATGATTTGGATTTCATTTAAAAGTTTTATTTTACATTTTAAAGCAGAAACACTAATGGACATCTGCTAAACAAAGCAATGCAGTTTCACAATGAAAATAGATTTAGGATTAAAACTTCTCTGCCCTTGAAACTCACATTCATTGAAATAGCATCAAAACCCACATTGAAAGAAAATACATCTGGCCAGTTGCATATAAAGATTAACTTTGGGCTGTTTTCAAATCATAGGCCTCTTGCACAGGAAACATACATGTGTTCTTTGATACACCTTCCTGACTGTATTAAATTATATCCCTTCTCTAATATAGTATAGTTGTTAGAAGGCATTTTAAATTTATTGTTTTGAACATTTTTCCAGTAAACAATGAAACAAAATGCATGCACGAATAATGACATAACTGCCCAATTCAGAACATTTCCATCATAAAAGTCTACTCAAACTTCTACAATCCAGCAGTATCAGTAAATATGCACAATCTCTGCAGAAGTAAAAGTCATCTAAATGATTCCAAATTAAAGAGATCTGTAACTAATGAAGAGGTTGCTGCTAGCACACAACTTTATATTTCATTGTTTCATCTACAAATAAAGTGTCTGTTGCCCTTGAGGAATATATTGCCTATGTTACATTAAAGAAATGATAAGCTAGTAATATTGCAATAGGGAATGGATGGCAAACTGATAACAGGTTCATCGTTACTAGGTATCTCTGCCAAAGAGGACATTCTCAGGACTGCAGCACCCACCCCCTTTAAAAGTACAGCACAGTACAGTATCAGCAATGCATCTATATACTGTGGCAGTAAAACCCACAGCCTTTTGCATCAAAAGTAAGTACACTACCTGTTGTACTATTAATTCAAGCAGATACACTATAAGCAACACTAAACTTCTCTTCAAGCTCTCAGCTCCTTATAAAATGCACTTAACACTCAACTGTATCTGTCACCTTTGAAGCACAAGAAATCTAGAAAAAAACAAAATGTATTGGGGGGGGGGCAAAAGCCCAAAAACTAGGGACACATTTTAAACATTGCTTATATAATCTTGGAAAGTTGCTAGTATAAAATGATGTGTTACCACCATGCATTTTACTGCCAAAACTTGAACCCAGGACCCTGTGCACTACAGCCAGAGCAACATACCACTATGCCAAATAAGCTGTTTCTTGAAAGACATGTAGACTGAAACTTAAATGGCTATCATTGAGTGAATTCAGTTCTCACCATAGCTCTTATCTTCTTAGCACAAAACACCTAGACAAAACCAATAACAGGGAAATACAGCCCCAAAAATAGGGACAAATTTCAAATATTGATCTTACAAACAGAAAATTGCTAGGATAAAAGGTTTTGTGTTATCATGTACTTTCTGAAGAATATGAAGTCTGAAATTCAAATGCCTGTCATTATTTAGTGAATTGAAAATCCAGAAAAAAACACAGATTTTATGAGGAACAGAACAAAAATATGAAGCAAAAATTTTGCAAGTGGTGGTGGGTAGGGAATTTTAGCTCTTGCTACCTACTCCCAAGGTGCAGCATTTGAGTCTAATTACCACCAGGTATATTTCTTGATTTTTTTTCTAGGTAGAGGGGCACACACACAGCAGAGAACTAAGAAATTTGAAGCTCACTACTGTTTATCATTTTTGACATGATACAGTACGCATTAATCTTTGCCAATAAGATAAATGTATGAGAATACAGTATATTACATCTTACTCGGCTGCAAATTTGTTGCTGTAAAAGGTATTAAACATCTAATAAAACCACATCACTCTTTTAAGAAACTCGGTGATAAACTTAACTTTAGCATTGATACAAAATAATTTATGCAAAAGGGAATAAGTAGGGCATATGGTAACCCAGTATTTCATTCCAAGTATATCGTGATCTATGATTGGAACACTGCATAGGACAGGGGGGGGTGAATAGATTTACTACTGGTACAGATAAGGTATGAAATCTTTCTTGTCATAGTTTAATGGCTAGAGTTTACACCTTATCTGTTCAAGTCTTGTTAAATTAGAACATCTGCCATCCTATAGTGTGCTATTTGTGAAGGAAAATACATCACTCTTTCTTAAATAGGCTTCATGCTCACACACACACACACACACACACACACACACACACACACACACACACACACACACACACACACACACACACATTTACACACACACACATTTACACACACACACACACACACACACACACACACACACACACACACACACACACACACACACACACACACACACACACATATCAAAGCAGCATAAAGGTAACTGAACCTCAAGATTTCATGACTTATTAAGGTGCTGTATAAGAGAAAGTTGCTTTCATTATACTTCCACAGGAACTTATACATGACACATCTATAATACTTTATGCAAACTGCTTCATACAACTGTGAGACATGCTACCATTTATTTTGCAGAAGCTTCCAGAAGTCAGCCAGAGGTTAAAACAGCTTAGTAAATGTAGGAGCATGAAGTCTCATACAAATAAATGATGACATCATAAACACGTCTTATCTTAGAATCAAGGTTTGATACATATTAAACATGACCCTTTTACATGTATGGATTATGATATATGGCGTGTCCAAACTCCAAAATAAAAAAAATTACCAGAGAAAATTATCTCAGTAATTTTTCTAAGTATAAACGTTGATTATGTTCTGATTTTCATTTAAGAGCCTGGCTGTTCCTTTTTGGTCCAAATGACATATCACAAATTGGCAGTAGGAAAAAAAAGGGGACTCGCTATTTGAAATAATAGTGCCCTGAAGGTGCACAATTTATGTAATATGTAGTTGGGAAATGAATTGTGTAATTTATTGGAAAATAGAAAGTCATGAAGATTGGATCAGCATAGCCTAACCAGGAGCTGCCTATCCATCGAGATCCAATTAACAACCTAACCACAGAGCTTTAATGGGAATCCAGTCTCTAGTGGCCTGATAGACTCATCAATTCTTCTGGGAGAAATTAAGAAAATCGATCGCCCCTTGGTGTTGCAGTGTCATTCCACTCTCCAACTATATGTCAAATTAAAAACACAATTAAAATTTAAACCATTTCAATCAGAGGGTGCCCTGCACCCCAGTCCTTTGCTCTTTTCCTGATTATTACTCAAACTTAATACTCCTTATTCTTTGTCAAGGCTTTTAATAGCTATATCATCCATTGTTTATTTTTCACCACTTCTCCTAAATCACCTGCATAAGAAATCATAACTAGAATTGAAATTCCCTCTGGTGTACAATATTTAGCTTTCTGTAATACTAAATTTATCTTGCTGATGATCACATTCATAATTAATACAAATAAAATACTACATGATGGAAATCCTTGTTTGATACCACTTTTTATTTCTATTGTCTCACTTAACCAGCCATTAACCACTAGTTTCACTTTATTTTTGTTACATACTGATTTCAAGATGTTGATTATTTTACCACTTAAATTATATTATTTCAAATTACCCATAATGCTTCATGTTGTATCTTATCACATGCTTTACTTACATCTTCTACTACTTTCAATTCTGTTTTGCTATTAATTACATAATCTATCACTTCTTGTATTGTCATTAAAAGTTTTTGACTTTCTTTTTCTTTTATTCTAAAATTTGTTTCATTCAGTAGCTTATTAGCCAAACTTGTTATTCTTCTTTCTAAAATCCTCATAAAACTTTTATAATCATTCCTTAGCACTAGTTGTCTCCAATTTTCTATGTCTGTTCTTTCTCCCTTTTCCATATAAATGTCATTGCACCCATACATATTTTCTCATCATTTACCCCTTTTTCAAACCTTTCATTTAACACTGCTAAAAAATATTCTTTTTGCCATTCTTGCATATCCTTATACATCCGATAAAGCCTATCTAAACCTGTAAATGCCTCTACATTTACTGCTTTCAACATATTTTCAGTTCTTTTCTTCCATTCTCTTATTACCTACCTCATTTTTTTTTAATTTCCATGTACATTTCCTTCTAGTTTCACATAGGGAAATAATATTTGATAAATGTCTTTTTATTGCCTGCATTATTTACTTTTGTGTGTTAACTATACTTCCTTCATCATTCCTTAACTCTCATATTATTCTTATCTTTTCATTAACTAGGTACGGTGCTGCTTCTTCTTTTCTTCCTTGCAAAAAATATATTTATTCAAATGACATTTTTTTATTTTCTTTTGGTTCATTTCATATATCTTTTTTTTTCTTTTTCTAAAAAATCTTCTTTATTATCCATTATAAAAATGCCAAAGATTGTCCTAAACGGATAAATACCTCACAATTAACGGCGAAAATATCACATATATAAAAACCAACCAAGCAGTCCGTGGTGAAGTACAGCTGACCAGGTGAAAAGAGACACTCTTGATGTATAAAAAACTTTTAATCCAAAGTATTGTAGCAAACACAATACATGTATAGATGCAGTCGATAAGCGCTTTCACTCAAAATGAGCTTCCTCAGATCGTAATACTGCTGCTCATCAATTCTATATTTATAGTAACACAAGCATCTCAATTACTCAATAATTCAATGAAACAATAATATAATAAAACAATCATTCTCCTTAAAAGTATATATACACACATTAAACACCACATCACTATGTTGCATTATGTCTGTTATATAGAAACTCTCTGTCAGAGCTTGTGTTTATGTGAATATAAAAAACTGTTTATGGTGTTAACAAAATATAACAAACATACATATTTGTAAATGTATAAATGTACATATGAGTATATATATATGTAAACAAACGCTGTGTATTAATTAAAACATAAAATATTTATCTATCTATAAATGTATGAGAATATGACACAGACATCAGTCTCCTTAATATCATCACTCACTATTCATAAATTATTCATAAATTATTACATGACATTACTGTGCTGAGATATCTCCTAAAATATGTTTGTGCACACATTTAACAAATGTCTCCAAAAAATCAATAGTTAAAAAACCAATAGTTAAAAAATCAGACATCTGATGGTATTATGCATAATACTGTACCATGTATAAAAATGTATAGAAAACATCTATTGAAATAAATCAAATATATAAAAAATGGAAAAACACATTTAAGGAATATATAGGCCTAACATAAGACTACCTTAATTTAAAGTTAATGTTCCTTCTCTTCTTCAGAGCCGGTTTTATAGAGGCTCGCTCATTCAATCCTGAGCCCCTATCAGCTCTAAGCCTCACAATCCACTTACTCTCTCTTTCCTCGGTGTGATTTCTTATGTCCCCACCTCTGCTGTTAGGTTTAATGACTTCTAATACTCTAAATGAGAAGTAATGTGTGTTACCTGCCTCTACTACATGCTTGGCAAGAGCATTATGTGTGTTACCTTTTCTCATGTGATACACATGCTCACGTATTCTGTCTTTAAATTGGCGATTAGTTTTTCCAACATAGAATGCCTTACATACTTGGCAGACTGCCAGATATACGATATGCATGGTCATACATGTGGCCTCTACCTCAGTTCTAAATAACACATGTGAGTCAGGGTGGGTAAATGATGTTCCATGGTCAATATACATGCATTGATTACAGTGCCCACAGGCCTTCGTGTGGCTTGTTGCTGTTATATGTTGATCTTTCTTAGGATAGCATAACATTCTCCTAAGGTTTAACTTGTTTCTAAATAAAAATCGTGGTTCTTCTCCTATCGTTTGTCTGATTCTATCATCTGTACACAGAATTGACCAATGTTTATTAAAAATCTCTTTAAGAGCCATGTGATCATTAGTGTATGGCACAGCTATCTTTAAATCTTTCTTAACGGTTAGCGTACTACTAACCATCTCTCGTTCAGGCCCATAATAGGGTGCTGCTCTCTCTTGTCTCAATTCATGTATATCAGATAATTGGTTGTCTATCTCTCTACGATTGTAGCCACGTTCCATCAACCTACCTCTTAGGTCATCGATTCCTGAACTGAAGCCTATGTCTGTGGCATTTAACCTCGAAATACGCATGCCCTGCCCTCTTATGATGTTTCTAAATATATGATGCGGGTGCATGCTATCCCTGTTTAGCATAGTATTATGATGACAGGACTTGCGATAAACGCCTGTGTTTACCAAGCCATTTCCTAATTTCTCAACAAATAAGTCCAAAAACTCTATCTTGTTTGTGGAGTAGTTCATTGTAAAAACCAGGTAGCTGGTTAGATCGTTGATCATCTTGTGAAATCCCTTCAACAACTGTATATCACCTCTCCATAACAAAAAAACATCGTCTACAAAACGTCTGTAGAATACTACAGAATCATTGTATTCGATGGTTTTAAACAATACCTCATTCTCCCAATGGGCTAAAAACATGTTCGCATAGCTGTTAGCGCATGGTGTACCCATGGCAACTCCAGCTTGCTGTTGATAAATCACGTCATCAAAGATGAATACATTATTGCCCAATACTATGTCCATGAAGTGTACTAATAGGTCAATCAGTTTCGGTGTATATGTACTGTGTTTCAATAGGTAATCATTAATGTATATATGACCCAGATCATTGGGTAACACTGTGAATAAGGACTGAATATCAAGTGTGACCAACGTCAAATCATCAACATCTGCCACACCACTTATACAATCATATAACTCAATTAAAAATTGTTTAGAATCCTTCAAAATAATGTGATTGTTGTTTAGAACAGGTCGTAGATGTTTCTCAATATATACTGAAATGTGTTCAGTAACCCAACCTTGACCAGATACCACTGGTCTCATAGGTGGTTCTCTGACACATTTATGTATTTTGGGGAAACCTTGTATAGCAGGAATTAGTGGACTAACGATCTTCAAATATTCAAAAAGTTCCTTGTCAATAATGCCACCATTAAACATATCCAGTAGTGTAGCACCCACATATGATATAAGGGATACAGGGAGAGAGTGAAGATGATTATATAGGGAGAGAGTGAAGATGATTATATCATATGTGGGTGCTACACTACTGGATATGTTTAATGGTGGCATTATTGACAAGGAACTTTTTGAATATTTGAAGATCGTTAGTCCACTAATTCCTGCTATACAAGGTTTCCCCAAAATACATAAATGTGTCAGAGAACCACCTATGAGACCAGTGGTATCTGGTCAAGGTTGGGTTACTGAACACATTTCAGTATATATTGAGAAACATCTATGACCTGTTCTAAACAACAATCACATTATTTTGAGGGATTCTAAACAATTTTTAATTGAGTTATATGATTGTATAAGTGGTGTGGCAGATGTTGATGATTTGACGTTGGTCACACTTGATATTCAGTCCTTATTCACAGTGTTACCCAATGATCTGGGTCATATATACATTAACGATTACCTATTGAAACACAGTACATATACACCGAAACTGATTGACCTATTAGTACACTTCATGGACATAGTATTGGGCAATAATGTATTCATCTTTGATGACGTGATTTATCAACAGCAAGCTGGAGTTGCCATGGGGACACCATGCGCTAACAGCTATGCGAACATGTTTTTAGCCCATTGGGAGAATGAGGTACTGTTTAAAACCATCGAATACAATGATTCTGTAGTATTCTACAGACGTTTTGTAGACGATGTTTTTTTGTTATGGAGAGGTGATATACAGTTGTTGAAGGGATTTCATAAGATGATCAGCGATCTAACCAGCTACCTGGTTTTTACAATGAACTACTCCACAAACAAGTTAGAGTTTTTGGACTTATTTGTTGAGAAATTAGGAAATGGCTTGGTAAACACAGGTGTTTATCGCAAGTCCTGTCATCATAATACTATGCTAAACAGGGATAGCATGCACCCGCATCATATATTTAGAAACATCATAAGAGGGCAGGGCATGCGTATTTCGAGGTTAAATGCCACAGACATAGGCTTCAGTTCAGGAATCGACGACCTAAGAGGTAGGTTGATGGAACGTGGCTACAATCGTAGAGAGATAGACAACCAATTATCTGATATATATGAATTGAGACAAGAGAGAGCAGCACCCTATTATGGGCCTGAACGAGAGATGGTTAGTAGTACGCCAACTGTTAGGAAAGGTTTAAAGATAGCTGTGCCATATACTAATGATCACATGGCTCTTAAAGAGATTTTTAATAAACATTGGTCAATTCTGTGTACAGATGATAGAATCAGACAAACGATAGGAGATGAACCACGATTTTTATTTAGAAATAAGTTAAACCTTAGGAGAATGTTATGCTATCCTAAGAAAGATCAACATATAACAGCAACAAGCCACACGAAGGCCTGTGGGCATTGTAATCAATGCATGTATATTGACCATGGAACATCATTTACTCACCCTGACTCACATGTGTTATTTAGAACTGAGGTAGAGGCCACATGTATGACCATGCATATCGTATATCTGGCAGTCTGCCAAGTATGTAAGGCATTCTATGTTGGAAAACTAATCGCCAATTTAAAGACAGAATACGTGAGCATGTGTATCACATGAGAAAAGGTAACACACATAATGCTCTTGCCAAGCATGTAGTAGAGGCAGGTAACACACATTACTTCTCATTTAGAGTATTAGAAGTTATTAAACCTAACAGCAGAGGTGGGGACATTAGAAATCACACCGAAGAAAGAGAGAGTAAGTGGATTGTGAGGCTTAGAGCTGATAGGGGCTCAGGATTGAATGAGCGAGCCTCTATAAAACCGGCTCTGAAGAAGAGAAGGAACATTAACTTTAAATTAAGGTAGTCTTATGTTAGGCCTATATATTCCTTAAATGTGTTTTTCCATTTTTTATATATTTGATTTATTTCAATAGATGTTTTCTATACATTTTTATACATGGTACAGTATTATGCATAATACCATCAGATGTCTGATTTTTTAACTATTGGTTTTTTAACTACTGATTTTTTGGAGACATTTGTTAAATGTGTGCACAAACATATTTTAGGAGATATCTCAGCAGGGGCGGCTCGTGGCATAGGGCTGCCGGACTGCAGCCCCCTCAAAAATAAAAAAAGAAAGAAAAAAAAATGAAAAATAAAAAAAAATACACAAGGAGCGTCTGTGCACTTTTACAGTGCACAGACCCGCCAGGATTATGGGACGCGTCCGGACTGCAAGAGGAGCAGCAGGGACTCGGGACAGAGCCTGAGGGATCTCATCGGGAAGGAGCATTGGGATCTCGCGCGGACTGCAAGAGGAGCAGCAGGGACTCGGGACAGAGCCTGAGGGATCTCGTCGGGAAGGAGCATTGGGATCTCGCGGGTCTTCAGTATTGCGCAGGAAGGATGTATGTACAGACGTTAACTCTGGATGTATTCATTCAGGTAAGGTGCCTTTTAATTTACAATGTTTATTTTTATTGAGTTTGTGCTTTTTATTTGTGTATGGTGCTTGTGCTTTACTGGAGTTTGTGTATGGTGCTTTACTGGAGTGTTTGTGTATGGTGCTTTACTGGAGTGTTTGTGTATGTTGCTTTACTGGAGTGTTTGTGTATGGTGCTTTACTGGAGTGTTTGTGTATGGTGCTTTACTGGAGTGTTTGTGTATGGTGCTTTACTGGAGTGTTTGTGTATGGTGCTTTACTGGAGTGTGTGTGTGTGTGGTGCTTTACTGGAGTGTGTGTGGTGCTTTACTGGAGTGTGTGTGGTGCTTTACTGGAGTGTGTGGTGCTTTACTGGAGTGTGTGTGTGTGTGTGTGTGTGTGTGTGAAAATGCCCCAGGTGCTTGGAATGCCTCAGGCTTGAACCCTGTACCCTGTATGCAGGTGTTAAAGACTTGAGTTCCCTACCCACCACCATTTGTAAAAAAATTTCAGATTTTTACCTCATATTCGATCTGATCTGTTCCTCATAATATCTGTGGTTTGTAAATGTTGCAATGCTTGATATTTGATGGTGTAGTAGTAGCATTGTTGCCTCACAGCTGCAGGTTCTTGGGTTTGATTCTTGGCTGGGGTTCCTTCTTTGTGGGGTCTGTATCTTCTCCCTGTGTTTGTGTGGGTTTGCTTTTGTGCCCTCCCATGTTACAAAGACATGTCTGCATTATTTCTTCCTGGGCCTCTGCTGAAAATTTGTTTATTTGTTCCAAGTCAGACTGTCCTGATTAAAAAATGTTAAATAAAATTGATAGGCATTTGAATTTCAGACTTAAGGGTTTCTGAATGTTTAAGTCCTTGCGTATTTGATGGTGCAGTGGTAGTATTGTTGTCTCACAGCTATAGGTTTTCTGGTTTGATTCTTGGTTGGGGTGGCTTCTGTGTGGAGTCTGCATCTCCTCCACGTGTTTGTGTGGATTTGCTCTGGTGCCCTGCCATTTTACAAAGACATGTCTGCAGTTTTAATCCCTGCTGAAAATTGGTTTTGTTCTGTCCGCAGTAAAATTGACAGGCATTTGAATTTCAGACTTCAGGTTTCTGAATGTTTAATTCCTTGCATAATTGATGGTGCGGTGGTAGTATTGTTGCCTCACAGCTATAGGTTTTCTGGTTTGATTCTTGGTTGGGGTGGCTTCTGTTTGGAGTCTGCATCTCCTGCCTGTGTTTGTGTGGATTTGCTCTGGTGCCCTGCCATTTTACAAAGATGTGTCTGCAGTTTTAATCCCTCGTCTCTGCTGAAAATTGTTTTGTTCTGTCCGCAGTAAAATTGACAGGCATTTGAATTTCAGACTTCAGGTTTCTGAATGTTTAACTCCTTGTATAATTGATGGTACAGTGATAGTATTGTTACCTCACAACTATAGGTTTTCTGGTTTGATTCTTGGTTGGGGTGGCTTCTGTCTGCATCTCCTCCCTGTATTTGTGTGGATTTGCTCTGGTGCCCTGCCATTTTACAAAGACGTGTCTGCAGTATTAATCCCTGCATCTCTGCTGAAAATTGTTTTGTTCTGTCCGCAGTAAAATTGACAGGCATTTGAATTTCAGACTTCAGGTTTCTGAATGTTTAATTCCTTGCAGATTTGATGGTGCAGTGGTAGTATTGTTGCCTCACAGCTATAGGTTTTCTGGTTTGATTCTTGGTTGGGGTGGCTTCTGTGTGGAGTCTGCATCTCCTCCATGTGTTTGTGTGGATTTGCTCTGGTGCCCTGCCATTTTACAAAGACGTGTCTGCAGTTTTAATCCCTGATGAAAATTGGTTTTGTTCTGTCCGCAGTAAAATTGACAGGCATTTGAATTTCAGACTTCAGGTTTCTGAATGTTTAGTTCCTTGCATAATTGATGGTGCGGTGGTAGTATTGTTGCCTCACAGCTATAGGTTTTCTGGTTTGATTCTTGGTTGGGGTGGCTTCTGTTTGGAGTCTGCATCTCCTGCCTGTGTTTGTGTGGATTTGCTCTGGTGCCCTGCCATTTTACAAAGATGTGTCTGCAGTTTTAATCCCTGCGTCTCTGCTGAAAATTGTTTTTGTTCTGTCCGCAGTAAAATTGACAGGCATTTGAATTTCAGACTTCAGGTTTCTGAATGTTTAATTCCTTGCATAATTGATGGTGCGGTGGTAGTATTGTTGCCTCACAGCTATAGGTTTTCTGGTTTGATTCTTGGTTGGGGTGGCTTCTGTTTGGAGTCTGCATCTCCTGCCTGTGTTTGTGTGGATTTGCTCTGATGCCCTGCCATTTTACAAAGACGTGTCTGCAGTATTAATCCCTGCGTCTCTGCTGAAAATTGTTTTTGTTCTGTCCGCAGTAGAATTGACCGGCATTTGAATTTCAAACTTCATGTTCTTCAGAATACATAGTAGCAGAACCTTTTTTCTAGCAATTTTCTAAGTTTATAAGATGAATATTTTAAATTTGTCCCTATTTTTGGGACTGTATTCCCCCATTATTGGCTTCGCCCAGGTTTTTGTGCTAAGGTTGACAGCTATGGCAAGAACTGAATTCACTGAATATGGACTGTAGAATTGTGCATATTTACTGATAAAGGTGCACTGTAGAATTGTGCATATTTACTGATAATGGTGGACTGTAGAATTGTGCATATTTACTAATAATGGTGGACTGTGGAAGTCTGAGTAGACTTTTTTATGATAAATGTTCTCAACTGGGCAGTTTTGCCATTATGGGTGCATATGTTTTGTTTCATTGCTTACTGGAAAAATGTTCAAAACAAATTTAAAACACCCTCTAACAAGTGTACTGTATTGTACAAGGAATATAATTTTAGTACAATGAGGAAGGTGTATCAAAGAGCACATGTATGTTTCATATGCAAGGGGCCTATGATTCAAAACAGCCCAAAATTAATCTTTATCTGCCACTGGCAAAATGTATTTTCTTTGAATGTGGGTTTCAATGCTGTTTCAATGAATGTGAGTTTCAAGGGCAGAGAAGTTTTAATGCTAAGTTTTCATTGTGAGACTGCATTGCTTTGTTTAACAGATTACTTAATGTTTGTGCTGTAAAATACAAAATAAAACGTTCAAATGAAGTCCAATCATTGAAGTAAAGCAGTATGCACATTAGTGTTTATGGTAAATGGAGTGAAATAGCCAAGTAATGGTTAATTGGAATGGCTGCAGAGGCTCCAGTTCAACCATTATTTTGTCAGGGGGGGAAGGGCAGCAAACTCAGACAGGCCCAGCTGAACTATACCTCCCAACTGTCCAGATTTTCAAAGAATGAATAGATTTTTGCTTCTTATTTTTGGTTTGTTGTTCATAAAATTTGTAGTTTTAATTCCTAAATGATTTGCCAGAAGTCACTAAATAATAAGTTTCAGACTTCATAACCTTCATAAAAATGCATGTTAAAGTAAGAGCCGTTCTATCAACTGTCTCAATTTATACAAGAGCAATTTTTAGTACTGTTTATATGTGCCCCAATATATTTGGCCTTGTTCAGATTTACTGCATTAACAGGTTGAGAGGTACATGCAAATAAATTGCTTTATAGAATTAGGCATAGCCAACCTCTCAACTGTCCCCAATTTTTGGCTCAAAATGTTGCTCTTCCCCTAATAATCCCTCCATAAAATAGCAATTTTGGAAGAAAACATGGAGGGTTTACAATTAAGAAATAACTGTAATAATCAAAGTTATAGATTACTTGAAATGCATGTAGATTCTTTTATTTTGTCAGCTGCTCAAGGTAGCAGTACTAATATTAAAGTGTCCCTTCTTTGACAGGTAGAAGCTGTATTGTGTGTCTATTTTATATTTTTGCATCACATTTTTGGTCCATTTTTCATAAAATTGTGTTTTTGGCAAATTAGTGACAAATCACTAAAGACTGAAGTTAGAAAATGACAGACATTTGAGTTTCAGATTTTATACCCTTCAGAAAATTCATACTAATGCAAGACCTATTCTATTATCTTTCTAAGTTTATTAGAGCAATATTTAAAATTGTCCTTCTTGTTGTGCCTTTGTCCCACTTCTGTGTATGGCTTTGTCCAGATTTCTTGCTCTTGAAGTTGAGAGGTATGACAAATGTGTCAGGGCCATCACAGTCAGCCAGAGAGATTTCAAATTGTGACATGCTTGTTGCACCCCATTGCCCCATGTAGTGACTCTGGATGTCTCCAAGCAAGGCAAGGAGTAGTTGTATCTACCTTGGATGGGGAGGACACACTGCATAAGTACTACAGTGGCTTTTCATCTGTCCTTGATTTTGCAGAATGGTCTGGTTTCTGTCATATTTTTGTACTGTTGATTTATGCTTATTACTCAAAGTGCCTGTTGCTCTGTGTTTAAGTAGCAATGCTTTAATGACCATAAGGTAAGCTTGTCTGACATCGTAAGATGCAAGTAAGCTTTAATAAGCATACTGTTAAAGAATTGCCAACATTGAAAGCCTTTCTGTTGTTGCCATGCAGAGAATACTTGACTAGATAATGTATAAGCCTTGGGTATTAAAGGACAGGATTCCATTATTTTAAAAAGCTCATTACACTTGTTGGAGACTTCCAGTCATCTCTACAGGCTTTACCCGTAAACTAAACAGAATGCCAATCATGTGTGGTCCATAACCTGTACAGTAATCCTTTAAGCAATGTATCTTGAGCTTGTTTCTTGTTTGCTTTTCATTTTTACTTTTATCATGTTTTCCCCATGAAACGTTGTCAGGCAGCAGGTCTTTTTTGGATAAGAAACATTTTTACAAGTGGGGGCATCACATAGATTTCTACTTTCAGCATGTTGGTTGGTACTTTAATAAAGCTGAATATATTATAATTAGAACTGCAGTGCAAGGAGAAGTAGTTTGAGTTGAGTGCTTCTGGTTTTTCTTATACTTGATTTTGACTGGCATTCCAGTAATGTATTTAAAAAGTAATTTATTTTTTCATGCCTCACAACCTTTTGTTTCCATCTAGATATTAAGTAAGCTGTCATGCAGCCAATGCATTGAAATATTTTTATTCTTCTACACTTATTTTTGTCTTGATTGGACTTTCATAATGATGGTTTGCCACCCAGGGCAGCGTATTTAATTAAAGTTAGTTTTTTTGTGGTTTTGTGCATAGCTCCTCCCCTTTATGGTTGACCACACCCCTTCCCTTTGACCCCGCCCATTCAGCGTCTCCTGCAGCCCCCCTGTGATTTGAAGTCACCAGCCGCCACTGTATCTCAGGACAGTAATGTCATGTAATAATTTATGAATAATTTATGAATAGTGAGTGATGATATTAAGGAGACTGATGTCTGTGTCATATTCTCATACATTTATAGATAGATAAATATTTTATGTTTGAATTAATACACACCATTTGTTTACATATATACATACTCATATGTACATTTATACATTTACAAATATGTATGCTTGTTATATTTTGTTAACACCATAAACACTTTTTTATGTGTACATAAACACAAGCTCTGACATAAAGTTTCCATACAACAGACATACATAGTGATGTGGGGTTTAATGTGTGTATATATTTTTAATTTTGAATGATTGCTTTATTATATTATTGTTTTATTGAATTATTGAGTAATTGAGATGCTTGTGTTACTATAAATATAGAATTGATGAGCAGCAGTATTACGATCTGAGGAAGCTCATTTTGAGTGAAAGCGCTTATCGACTGCATCTATACATGTATTGTGTTTGCTACAATACCTTGGATTAAAAGTTTTTTATACATCAAGAGTGTCTCTTTTCACCTGGTCAGCTGTACTTCACCACGGACTGCTTGGTTGTTTTTTATTATCCATTATGTTTTTTTTTAAGGCCTGGCTACTGATCTCCTTATACTTACAATTATCTTGCACTATTTTTGCCCTTTGCCATTCTGATACTTCTTTTCTATATTTTTCTTTTAAACTAATTCACCAACTTGTCCAATCTTTATAGAGTATTCTAATGTTTATATGATCTAACCATAACTGATTGTATTATTTCCTTTATATGTTCATTAAGGTCTGATTCATTAATTCTTGTTATCTCTCTATTTTTATATAACCTATTTTTTCTTGCATCTCTATCCAAATTTCTACACGGTCTAAAAAATGTAAATTTGAATTCCTTGATATAATATCCTTAAACTCTTTGATACTATAAAATAGTCAACTTCAGTTCTCAAATTGTTCCTTTTGTATGCCCATTGTTTGTTACTCCATAAATACATTTTACTGCTTTTGATCATATCTGAAATAACCTTTACATTTGTCCCTTCTTTTCTCCTGTCCTGTCTTAAATCACAGTGGAAGTCTCCCACTATTATTATTTGCATATTCACATGAACATAGTCAAGTATTTTCCTAAACATGATCTCTCTTTCTGTTTCTGTAAAGTGTATGCATAAAATCTAATCACCCTATATACTTCTTTTTTTACCATCTTATGTCTACTATTACTATTCTTCCTAATACTACTAATGTATAATCCAGAATTTCTATATATTCTATTCATGAAATTACTATGCCTGAGCATTTTTCTTCTCCTAAGTTCCATATAACCTTACCTTCACACAACACATTTACTTGTATTCTTTCTTCTGTTGTTACTCTTATGTCAATATCCATGTCTAACAATCTACACCATTCCAGCACTCCTAGCCTTCATTGAACATGGCTAGCATTCTCACTTTGTGGAAACATTTTTTATTGTTTGTATCCTATTCCTTTTTTGTTTCCTCCTATCCCTGTATTTTTTAAATTTATGCTTTCTATTTTTCACTCTATTCCCAAAATAATTTATTTTACTTTTAATTCTTATCCATTTATATTCACCTTCTTCACTTGAATTACTTACCTCATCTATTCTCACCTTCTTTTTATTTTCTTTCCTCATACATTCTTTTATTTCCTTTCTTATATCTTCCTCATTCATTTTTTTCTTTTTGTGTTTCTTCTATATTATCTGCTAAAACATTCTCCCTATCTTGGTCTAACTTTGTTTCCTGTGTATGATTCTGTTTAGCATTATGATCCATCCTTGAATGTCCTATTTTTTCACACTTAATACATCCTTGCTCACATATTTTTGTTTCATGACCAAATGTTGCCACAAATAAAACATTTCTTTTTGTTACAATTATTAATTAAATTATCATTTTTTACCACACAAAAGCATGTCTTTGCATGTCCCCACTATCTAATTCCCCTCCACATTAATTATATTGGCCAAATGTACTATTTTGTCATTTTGCATTTTCAATATAACACAACACTTCCGTCCCCAGTCCATAAACCTCTATTGTCATAAATCATTGTAAGGTCCATTACATCTTTACATACAGTTTTTAAATAGTCGTTTAAACAGTCTCTTTCAACTTCAGTTCAAAGTTTGTTTGTTTTTTTGCTTCTCTATTAAAAATTTGCACAACATATAAGATCCAAGGGTTTTCATTCTTTTTTTCATATTGTTCTAAGAATTTTTCCATATACTGCACCTTCTCAAAAAATGTTACAAAAAGTATATTTTGTTAATACAAATAATTGCTCTTACATCTCTGGGTTCAATACCCAGTGATGAAATGATGCTGTCCCATATTTCATACCTGTCCAGTTCCTTTTCCATTTTGCTACTTATCCTTACTCAATGTTTTCTTCATGCTTCTGTTTTATTCTCTTCTTTTCTCTTCTTTTGCTATCTCTTACCATTTGTGTGTATGATTTCTTTTCCTTCTTCCTTATTTCTTGAACTTCTTCTTATATTCTGTCCATTATTTACCCAATGACACTGTGTTTTCACTTTCCAGTTTGCTCTATTCAGTTAGTTCTTTCAAGTAAACATCCTACAACCCTCCTGACTGGAGGGTTTTAGCAACAGATTCAGGTGTTGCAGAATGTGTTGAAAGAAAATTTTGTTGAAACAAATCCTCTGAATCCATAATATCTACTTTGACTCCTTCTTTTTGCCTTTTCACTAACTCTCCTTCTTTTTCTTTTCTTCCTTCTCTGTTCTCATCACTCCTCTTAACTTCCGATTAACCATCTAACATATTTGACTTATCTGCTGTTTGACTAACAGCTTCACTCATATCAAAAACTTTAAAAACACTTTCTTCCACCTCCATATTAGATTTTTGACTTCCTGCTTTTCAGAGACACCTCTTCACCCAGACCAGAAGACAGGAAGTGTAACATCAAAATGTGTCCTCATACACCAAAGAGTAGGTTTTTCTATTGATATATACATCATATATTATATTTATTTTATTTATTTATTAACATTTGTTAACCAGGTTAATCTAGCTGGATGAATAGCCCATTTTCAGTGGAGACTCGAGGAGAAAAGCTCCAATTACAAAAGCAGTTTACAATATAATAAAAAGTTACACTACAAGATAATGCAATTAAAAATACAGTAGGTCAAGAAACCTTGTGTAAGAAACAAACACATAATAAAATACAAGTAGCATTGTACAAAAATATACAAAACTGGACAGCAGAATTTGGGCATTCAGATATTGTGAGGTTGAATTTACTAGATAAATACTTATTAGGTTAATAAGTGGCTAGGCAAAGCCTAGTACAAAAGCACAAATACGATGGGAATGAAGTACAAGGGTGTGGAGGGGTTAGGTAGGGTCCTGACAGGAGCAGTTCTTGGTGTTATCTACATGAAGTTTGAGGTTTTTTTTGAAGTATAATGGGTGAGTAATGGAGTGTAAGTGCATAGGAAGTTTGTTCCAGGCTTGGGCCACGGAGCTTGTAAAGTAGCTTGCCCACATTTTTCTTTGGGGGGTAGATATCAAGGAGTTTCTGGTTTGAGGTTCAGAGGGTCCTAGAGAGGGAGTATGTGGAAACCAGGGAGGACAGAGATGGACAGGAAGATGGTTTTATATTATGGAGTGTATTGTCTGAAATTGTGATAGAAGGAGTTGCTAAGGGAGTTCAAGCCATTGCAGAGAGATGAGTGCAAGACAATGGTGTGAGTTGTAAGGAGAGTTAATGATAAAGCTAGCTATTTTGTGGTATGTTTGTTGAAATATGGACAAGGTTGTGGACTGAATGTTAGGTAGAACAGGAGTAGCATATAGAACAGGGGGGTGGGGGTGAGAAGTGCCTGTGCCACGGAGAATCTAACATTGTAAGTTAGAAATTTTGTGTTGAGGTAAAGCAAGCCTAGTTTCTGGTGAGTTTTTTTATACAGACTATATGTAAGTAAAATTTAAGTTAATTATCAGTGATGGCACCTAGGAGTTTTGTGTGGGGTTCCAGTTGTATGATGGTGTTATCGGAGGGTGTGATAACAAAGGTGGATTTGTGATGGAAGAGAAAATGGGGGAAAAAGAGCAGGAGTTTGTTGTTTTTTGGGGGGGGGGTTAGGATGAGTAGATTATCAAACAACCACTTTTCAATGGATTGAAAGGTACCCTGGATTTGGGTATGGAGTTCAGAGATATTGTTGGAGATGGAGATGAGAGTCAAGTCAACAGCATATTGGATTAGAAAGGATTGTTTGCAGGACATGCGTAGTTCATTAGTAAAAATATTATACAAGAGGGGACCCAAAATGGAACCTTGTGGAACACCAGATGTCACTGTAATAGAGGGGGAGCAAGATGAGAGCCATCTGACAGATTTTTGCCTACAAGAGAGGTAACTAAAGAACCAGGCTAGGGAAGCAGCAGATAAGTTAAGATTAGATAGGTTAGACAGCTGTATAGGATGTGAGACCATGTCAAAAGCCTTGGAGAAATCAAGGAAAAGACAGGATATGAGTTGGTTGTTGTCACACACCTCAGTGATAGTAGGAGTAAATGATAGGAAGGTGGTAGCTGTGCTATGGTTAGGCCAAAAACCATGTTGTATATGAGTAAGAAAGTTTTGCTGGAAAACATAGTTGAAAAGCTTTGAGAGAATGCATTTTTTGAGTATTTTAGATAGGGGCATAGAATGACGATGGGTCTATAGTTTGATGGGTAAATTGAGTTTCCCCCTTTGTGCAAGGGGATGGTGAAGAAGGATTTCCAGATGTTGTGCAGGGGGATAGTGAAAAAGGATTTCCAGATGTAAGGGACTGTTGTTTAATGAATAGATCAGTTGATTTGTATGGATACAGGATAGGCTATGGTTTCAGCAGGTAGTTTGAGGAAGGTAGGAGTTGATTATCTGTGGAGGAAGAGCAGGGTTTAAGTTTTACAAGAAGAGATTTAATGTGAGAAGTGGGAACAGGTTGAAAGGAGAAAAGGTTTTGTTGAGTGGTTTGGTAGGGGTAGAGGGAGCAGTTGTGTTGGAGCTAGAGGGTGTGAGTTTTTGAATTATATCAATGAAGTGTTAGTTGATAAAGGTAGTGGTTTCTAGATGTTTCTGGGTTTGGGTGGATGTCACCAGAAAGGAGTATATTGCTAATGGAAAATGTAAGTGGAGGCAGTGGTGGGAGTTTGTTGAAAAATTTAGTTTTGGATGTACAGGAGATGGAATAGATCTGTAGTAGAGTAAGTTTACGAAGACAAGTAATTGAGAAGTTGAAGAGACATGAGGATATAATTAAGGAGTTTGTGGCGGGAGGAGTGTCATGGCTGCATGAGGTAGATGAGCCTATATATGGTTGAGAAAGGTTGGTGTGATGGGAGGTTAGAACTGAGAGAAGTATAAGAGGAGAAATGGTAAGGAGCAAGATTTGCATGTTAGAGCTACTGGGTAGAAGTTAAGGGAATAGGTAGAGGAAAATTTATTTAAAGTAGGAAGTAAAGTAGTTTAATTGTGACTGGTTTAAGGCTGGGAGTAATTGCAGACAGGAATATTTAAATATTTACATTATTTACATTTATTTACAAATCTTTTAACCAGATTGTTTAATGAAATCTTGGAAAGTGAGAGGATGCCTGAGGAATGGAGAAAAAGTGTTCTGGTACCGATTTTTAAGAATAAGGGTGATGTGCAGGGCTGTAGTAACTACAGAGGGCTTAAATTGATCAGTCACAGCATGAAGTTATGGAAAAGAGTAGTGGAAGCAAGGTTAAGAAGGGATGTGATGATTAGTGATCAGCAGTATGGTTTCATGCCAGGAAAGAGCACTACAGATGCAATCTTTGCTCTGACAGTGTTGATGGAGAAGTACAGAGAATGTCAGAAGGAGTTGCATTGTGTTTTCGTAGACTTAGAGAAAGCATATCACAGGGTGCCTAGAGATGAGTTGTGGTATTGTATGAGGTAGTCAGGAGTGTTAGAAAAGTATGTAAGAGTGGTACAGGATATGTACGAGGGTAGTGTGACAGCGGTCAGGTCTGCGGTGGGAGTGACGGATGCGTTTAAGGTGGAGGTGGGGTTACATCAAGCATCAGCTCTGAGCCCTTTCTTATTTGCAATGGTGATGGACAGGTTGACAGACGAGATCAGACAGGAGTCCCCGTGGACTATGATATTTGCAGATGACATTGTGATCTGTAGTGAGAGTAGGGAGCAGGTGGAGGAGACCCTTGGAGAGGTGGAGATATACTCTAGAGAGAAGAGGAACGAAGGTCAGCAGGACTAAGACAGAATATATGTGTGTGAATGAGAGGGAGGATAGAGGAATGGTGAGGATGCAAGGAGCAGAGGTGGCATAGGTGGATGAGTTTAAATATTTGGGGTCAATAGTTCAGAGTAACGGTGAGTGTGGAAGAGAGGTGAAGAAGAGAGTACAGGCAGGATAGAGTGGGTGGAGAAGAGTGTCATGAGTGATTTGTCACAGACGAGTACATGTAAGAGTGAAAGGGAAGGTCTACAAAAGGGTAATGAGACCAGCTATTTTATATGGGTTGGAGACAGTGGCATTGACAAAAAGGCAGGAGTTTGAGCTGGATGTGGCAGAATTAAAGATGTTAAGATTTGCACTGGGTGTGACGAGGGTGGACAGGATTAGGAATAAGTATATTGTAGGGTTTGCCCAGGTTAAAAGGTTTGGAGACAAAGCCAGAGAGGCACGGTTACGTTGGTTTGGACATGTGCTGAGGAGGGATGCTGAGTATATTGGGAAAAAGATGCTAAGGATGAAGCTACCAGGTAACAGGAAAAGAGGAAGGCCTAAGATAAGGTTTATGGATGTGGTGATAGAGGACATGCAGGTGGTTGGGGTGACAGAGCAAGATGCAGAGGACAGGAAGAAATGGAAACAGGTGATCTGCTGTGGTGACCCCTAATGGGGACAGCCGAAAGAAGATGATGACATTTACTTACAAATCTTCATACATTATAAACTTCAATTTAAGCATCCTCCCATTCTTTTATCCACAACCAAAACATTATTTTCTCCATAATCTTTGTCAAAGTCCATTTTCCATTGTATTTAATTTTATTTAGTCTCCCATTCTATATAGTTCATGAAACATAAAATATTACTGTGCACATTCTCTTCACTTCTTCCTGTTTTCATGCACTATAATAAGACAATTCTATGTCCATATTTTTCTGCTCAAATTGTAACAAACTTTTCACCCAATTATGTTTATATATCTCTTTCCAAAAAGTATTAACTCTTTCACATTTCGAAAACACATGCTCAGTAGTCTCAAACTCTCCATATTTATTATGTATTCTACCTTGCTTTTTCTTGTAAGGCATATTTTCCTTAACAAGCAATTTTCTACTAGACAATCTATATAAAAAATCATTTTTAAATCTTTTTTATAGCTATTATATCTTATTATTATTGCTTTTTTCTTATCTATTTCTAAATATTTCCATGGATTAATGTAATAAAATGCTTTCATAATATTTAAGTACCATTCATTTCTATTTTTCTCATATATACTCTTTTTTATTTTCCACAACACGATTTTGTTTTGGTACTCTTTCATTTCTACATTCACAATGCTCTTACTTCCTTTTCTTCCCACAATTCTCTGTATTTATAATATAGTATCATTTTTATTATGCTCCATAAAGCCTTTTAATATCTTATATAAAATTGAAGATGCTGCATGTTCTATTGAGTTTATTAAGCCCACATCTATAGTATGTCAAAATGTCATAATATCGAACACCTAAACATCGACCCATATTCATCAAAGGGCATTTATCCAAACTGATGAATACTTAAAGTGTAAAAAACACTTGCCCTGCAATTCCACGCAACTAACCTAACCTAAAACAACCCCACACCCCCCGACTATGGGGGCTGTGTGCCCCACACCCCCGCTAACTAATTATACCAACTCCGAGATTGCACTACAGTGGAGATAAGGGCAACACCGTGTAGTTGGCCAACTACATCTTTGCCCTGGAAGTATTCATCAATTTGCCTAAATGTGTTTTGATAAATAGGGGTTGATGTTTAGCTGTTTGATATTATGATGTTTCAATGTTGTAATATAGCACCATTAAACCCAAGACTCCTTGCTCTTCTTTCATATATAGAATCCCTCTCTTGACTGGATTCTGTCTAGAGCCCCATATAAAAGAAAATATAATCATCACTAGTTCCTTTTCATATAGATGTTAGCAACTTAAGTAACTTTTCCTATTACCATGGTGTTCAACAAGTGTGCTTTTTCTATATGAAAATCTCTATGATTTCCAAAAAATAGTCATATCCTTTACTTCTTTGAATACATTACCCCACTGTTGTTGTCTGTATTCATTCCTTCCAAATATTATTCCTAATATATCTATATATTTTTCATTGAACTCAGTACCTCCTATCATACCTTGAAAACCAAATCCTTTACTTTTCTCTTTATTTATACTTAAACCATTTTTTTTAATTTATACTTAATGTTTCACTTTTCCATCCATACTTTATTTTTAACAATTAGTGCAATATCATCCACATAATTATACATTATTGGCAATGATACTTCCTTCATCATTTTGTATCCACCGTTACTTGACACTTTATTAATTTCCTTCACTATTACCTTCATAACTAATGAGTAAATTACACTACTGGCTGGGCACACCCTGCTTTATTTCACATTCTATTCTTATTTCTTCACCAGTACAGCCATTTACATTTAGTTTTAATAGTTCATTTCATAAAAAGATTTTATTACTTGCAATATTCTTTCACTTACATTATATGCCTGTAAAATTCCACATAATGATTTATATTAAATATTATCATATACTCCTATCATAACCTTCACTTCTACATTTTTATTTATGATATCAGCAATTATTTCTCTCATTATCCATAATAACTCTTGATTTCCTTTTCCTTGTCTTCCGAATACATTTTGGTCATATATTCTATCCACTTTTTTAACCTTTTTATTATTATTCTTAAACTTTAGAATTCATATTATTCAATGTTATAGGTCTCCATTTTTTTAGCTCCTCTTTATTTCCTTTTTTAAATATAAATTAACTCCTGTACGTATCTCTTTCTCTTTCATTCCAGTTTCAAACCATTGATTAATAACTTTTACAATTTATTTTTTGCCACCCCTTCACTTCTTTATACAGACCTTATTCAATCCCATCCACTCCTGTTGCAAAATTCATGTCAATATATTTTAGAATTTCATTCAGTTCTTTTCATAGTCATTTTGTTCTAAATACCCTATTTAATTGTTCACCTTTATAAATTTGTTCTATGTTTTCTTTTCTTTTAACAAACAATTCCAATACATTCTTTATTTATTTAATATATTCCTTCATACTGTCTTATTTGTTTACCTTCCTTATTCTTTAATTCTCTTATTATTTTCCTTCTTTTATTATTTAATTCAAATATGGTGCTACCTCCTCTTTCTTTCCTTGTAAAAAATATCTGTGTTTATATAACAAGATATAAATTTTGATTTGATTAATTTTATATACTTTTCTTTCTTTTTCATAAAAGGAATATTTCTTCTTTAACAAGTCCCTGAATGCTTCTTAATATCTTATATCTTTGCATACTTAATTCTATTTTTAATTTTCAAACTATCAGATATTAAAAAATAATCAATTTCTGTCCTGATTTCATTCCGTTTGTAGGTCCAGTGGTTATTCTCCTATACACTCAACTTTCCACTTTTCATAATTTCTTTAACCATTTTAACATCACAATCGCTCTTATTTTTTCTTAAATTACAATTAAAGCCACCCACTACTATACCATTAATATTTACAGAAACATATTCAAGAATATTTTTAAACATAATTTCTCTCTCTTTTTGTTACATATGCATATAAAGCTATAATTCTATACACACATTTTTTTCAAATAAAGTCTGTTACCATAATTCATCCTAGTTACATTATAGTTGCATCTAATATTTTAATGTTTTCTTGACATATATACATATGCTGAGCACATTTCTTTCCCCATGTTCCAAACTACCACACCTTTCCAAAGTTTTGCAGTTTGTGTTCTTTCTTCTACTTTTAATAATCTGAAATCTTCCAAAACAATAATATGTACATCTACTGGAGCACATCATTGTAATATATCTATTCTCTTCTTAAGATTTTACATACTGTTCACATTTAAAGCTAATATTTTCTGCTTTTAAGAACAGTTAATATAATGGGCGACAACGGTGGTGCAGCGGTTAGCGTTGCCACCTCACATCAAGAGGTTCTCTGGTTCGATTCTCGGCTGGGGTGCCTTCTGTGCAGAGTCTGCATGTCCTCCATGTGGTCATGTGGGTTTCCTCTGGGTGCTCCAGTTTCCTCCCACATCCCAAAGACATGCTGTAGGTGGATTGGACACTCCAAATTGGCCCTAGGTGTGAGTGTGTGCATGCTTGTGCCTTCTGTGGAAGGTTGGGCACTGGGCTGGCACCTTGGCATCATAAAACTCCACTGCCAATCATGAGTGGACAGGTGATCCACTGTGGCGATCCCTAACTGGGAAAAGCCGAAAGTAGAATAGTTAGTATAATACATTTTTTATCATTTTCCTTTCTTATTTTCTCTAAGCATTTGCCTTATCAAATTCTTATTATTTCTCACTGTATGTCAGACAGCTTCTTCCTCACTTGTCTCCTCTGTTTCTTTTTCCTTGTTACTTTCTTTAATTACATGTACAACATATTTATCAGTCATGTATTTTTGTAAATGTTCTTGTATAACACATTGTACTATCACTTTATCCTGTATAACTTCATTTTGTTTTCATTTTCTTGCACATTCATTTCACATTCGAGCCATGAATGACCAGTATTGCCACATTTTTGCACTTAAATAACAAGTCTTTGGTTGACCCCTGTATTTCACAAACCCCTATCACCACGTACATTATTAATACTAGGTATGTGCATAAAATTATCATTTTCAGTATTACTCTATATTCCCATCCCCAGTCCATAGTCCTCTTTCATCATATATATTATAGTGTCCATTACTTCTTTACATATAGTCAACAAATCTTCTCTCAGTTCTTTTGCTTCAACTACAGTTCTAAACTGGGTAATTATTCTTTTTTGTTTGTTTGTAAAAAAGCTTGCTCCACATATTCTGACCATAGATAAATATTTTTCTTTTGTTCATATGCATCCAAAACATTTTCCATGGACTGCTCAGTCTCCGATATCAAGTCACAAAAAGGCTCTTTTTTAATTAAAATGAATGCTCTTACCTCTTTTGCTTTGACACACAGAGGTGCTATGAGAGTCCAAAACCTCATACCTGTCCAAAATTTCTTCTTTTTTTACTGCTCAGATGTACTGTATACTTCTTTTTTGTTTATTTTATTTCTTTGTTCTTCTTTGTTCCCTTTCCAGCAATTTGTGCATAAGTTTTTGTTTATGGAACTTTGTCTGGCACAGTCTGTTTTTTTCCTTTTTGTTCTTCTTTTTTTCCATAAAATCACCCATGAAATTGCTACTCCATTTTCTGTCCCACTTTGGTTTACTATTTCTTCCAAATAATCATCTCGCACCCCCCCCCCCGACTGGAGGGTTGTAATCATACATAGAAGTAACTTACTCTCCTTCAAACAATCTCTTCTGAAGCTTTTCCTCTAAATCCATCTCTATTTCAGCTACAGTCTCTTTTTTCCTCCAATGTTACTGTTTTTTTCTGCACCCAACATCATCAGAAAAAAAAAAAACTTCTGGTCGCGAGTCTACCATTTTGACTACATTTTTCAGAAACTTTCATTCCACTTTTGGCAAAAGCTGAATCAGCCATGTTTTCTCCCTGTTTCTCCAGGCTGCCTCCATGCCTGGAACAAGAGCAAGAAGTCTGTTGTATCATACACAGATGCTCGCCCTTCAACCAAGAGTAGGGGAAGTTCCCCAATGGCCTGGTAAAATTTCCCCTAGAAGTATAAATCCACCTGAAAAGTGGCTACTAACTGGTGGAACTATCCTGTTCAGCAAAGGATAAATGAAAGCAGTAACAAAAAAAAGTATTATGACTAACATTGTGTAATTTGTCATTTGGCACAGAGAGGATTAAGGCTGTCAGCTATAGTTGACAGTGTGGTAAGACAGAGTATTATGGTTTCATAGTGGGATAATTCAGGGTACAGGGTCTTACCCATTATGACTTTTTTTTCAGATAAATGCTTTTAACAGTTCTCCAAAAGTTCAGATGACATTAAGTTGCCAGGTGTGTACTCACAATTTAACAGAACTATGTTTCTTTATGACAGTACAATTTGGAAAGACCTATAGTTAGTAAAAGCATACTTAAGGATTGTATAGAGTAGAAATTCGTATAGAGAAATAAGTCTAGAATGGGGTGAATAAGTCAAGTTAGTATCGACAGACAAAAGAGGAACATTTAGTAGACATCTTGAGATGGTCTGGCAGTAACAACGTAAATGTACTGAAGCTAGATTGATTGCAAATATTTGCTAAAACTGAGTCCTACAGAAAAGGTCCTAGCTTAGAAATTGCTTGTTCGGTGGAGCTGATGGTGAATTTGGAGTATATAAAGCTATTAGCTCCAGGAGCTGTGGTTTCTTTGAGATTATATAGTTTAATTTAGCTTAAGTTTCTGAGGTGAAGGAAGACATAATTTCTTATCTAGAAGATTATTAGAAATGCTGGAAAATTATTAGGTGGGATTTTTGGTTATGGTTAAGGAGTTAGATAAGAAAGAAGGTGGCCATGGTGTGTATGTTTCTCAGTGAGATTAAAAAAAAATCATAGATATATAGATAGACAGATATATAGATACAGATATAGATATAGATAGACAGATATATAGAATCAAATATATAGATATTTAGATATAGATATAGGTATATATATATATATATATATATATATATATATATATATATATATATATCTATAGGGGTCTTTTTTATTTCATTGAAAGTACGATTCATCGAACCGTACTTCCGCAGACCCACTTTAGCGAAAGTTCATTATATCGAAAATGCACTTTCGCTAAAGAAAAAAAAACATAAAAGCAAACAAAAAAAATACACTAAACAATATTATGCAGGGGGGCAAGCCCCGCTGCACCCCCCACACCCCGCTAATTTAATATTCTCACTCTGAGATCGCTCTACTGTGGGGAAAAGGGAATATTCCCTCATCACCACTGTAGCACAATCTTGGCAATAGTTGGCTTAGTTGTACATCAGCACTACATGATGATGTATAACTAACATTATATGCAAACAGCATGTTTTTTTTTTTCTTTTTCTTTGGGGGGTCTGCGAAAGTACAGTTCGATGAACCGTACTTTTGATTATCTGACTAGGATCCATATATAGATATACAGTAGATATAGATATAGATATTAGGACTTCACAAGCAGATTGCTAATACAACTGCTTCCCAGTGTTGTCAGAGGTAGCATATAGTTCACTTTGGGTGGGAAAGGGAATGACATTTTTTGTCAATGGATAATTATGATTCCAATATAAGATGATATGAAAATGTATGATAGTGTTCTCTATTTGGTGGGTAAACAAAAGCTTGTGATGAGAATGTACACGTAGATACCTGTATGCTTGGATGGGTAGCATTTTGTTATAACAGAAATCTAATAGGTTTATGGGACTGTTTTTGCCAAGACACTGAGGAAGGGCTCAAAAAACATAGCAATCCTTTTTTGAGTTAACAAGAAATTGCCAAAAGTGAAACAATTAACGTCAAAGAATTTTGTTGGAGATTTACTGCCAGTTTGTTGTTGCCATTGTCTGATGTTACTAGTAGAAGTTTATTTTCATATAATATTATCCTCTGGTAATAGAGGTCAGAGGATACTGAATTTATAAAAGTAGGAGATAAGAGTGTTGGGTGGTACTGTATACCCCAAATTGAAGTACAGAGGATGGAAAAAACAATATTAGGCAATTATGCAATATTGAAGGTGAACTTTTGCTAGACCGTCTAGACGGTTTTTGAAGAAACTTACTGTGAGTTTAGAAAAGCCAGTGTTTATCATATTCAATTACTAGAAGGATCAGGATCTACCAGAAATAAATTTCTTTGTGGGTCTACATATTCTACACCATGTAATTCTTCCAAGTCCATTTTCCGAGAGATAATTTCAGTGGCTCTATAAAGGACAGTGGATGTTTTGTAGCACAGATAAAAATCATGCCATGCATTGGTTAACAATGATTGTGAATACCTATTTGTAAATCAGTTTTGGGAAATTTACTTATTAGTAGAAGCTTGGCTATAAAGCAATAATTTTTAGAGTAGCCAAGTTTTTAATTTTGGTGAGAGGGTATGTAACTGCTATTTCTAATTTCTCTGGAATGCTTCAATTTCTTATAGTTAACTCTAATAGATTTGAGGTGAAGGAAGTAGCATTGCTTTTTATTGCTGGTAAGGATTTTTTTCACTGAGTGCTAGAAATGTGACGGCACTGGCCTTATAGCCTTAATCTTATTTCTTAAAGGATGCTTACTCTTTCTATCTTTATTCCCTCAAAGGAAATGTAATAATTTCTAAAGATAACTTTCTATGTATATTCATCTCAAATTGCTGTGTCTTAAAAAGGTTAGATATTACTTGCAAACTTGGCCTGTTATAATTTAAGTCCGTAAAAGATAAGCATTCATTCCTCATCTGATATATTAAAATCACTCCTGCAACATTCAATTCTATGGTTATCTGAGTCAAATTATAAACTCTCTTCGATTCATTCACTAGTAAATCGGACTGGCTTGTTATATAATAGATAGAATATGTATTTTCCATAGCTGGGCAGGTAGCATACTCACCATTGTGCAGAAAGCTGTGGGTTCTATTCTCACACCAGGCAGTTGGATTAATTTTCTAATGCTAACATCTGCCTGAGGTAGATGTAAAAGATCCCATGGCATTTATCAAAAAAGAGTAGGAGAAACTCCCTTTTGTTGTGGCCAAGTTTCCAGAAGTCACTATTAATACTGTGTTGGGACTTCCCTGAAAAGAGGTCATTGGCATGATAAGACTAACCTGATTAACAAAGCATTAAAAAAATAAATAAATATATATATATATATATATATATATATATATATATATATATATATATATATATAAAATATATAGTTTTAACAGTAATTTTAAACATCTGTATAGTAGCGGTAAAGGTTTTGCTTCAAAGTGATTGTACTCCTATCTTGTCTTTTTTTTTTTTTTGAAGGCTAATATCTCAGTTAATAACAGTGTAGAAATAAGACAAGAAAGTGTTTTTGCTCTTACAGCTGATTTCAGTATATTCAAGGTCTATGACCTAAACTCCAACCAGTTCTTCCTAGTCGCCTTTTGTATTTATTGATTTGTGCTTCCATTATTCAACAGGCTTATTTGGTGGGCATTCTGAGGAGGGAAAACAACACTCTTCCTTGCTTAACTTTCATTTAATCCTTGGTCTGATTGCAATAGCAAACAAACTTCAAAGAATACCTAATGTGAACTTGCAGAGCAAACAGCGTTGCACTGCTTCTAAGTATTTAAAGTTCCCAGTCATTGACTCATGCACATTGTACACAAACATTCATCATAACAGCTGTTTGCACTGTGGTCTGTCCCTGCTAGTGACCTAATCTCTGTAACTTAGAGGTCAGCTGTTCAGAGAAGGTATGTCAAAATGACACAGCAGAACTGATTTCTGTGTCAGTAACCTTAATGAATCGAAAATACTGCAATAGCACTTACAAAATAACCATAGTTTTTGCAACAGTTAAAAGATTATCTCTTACTGTTTAAATATATTAGCTTACACAATTTAAGTATAAAGTAAAAGCCTTACCTATTACATTACTTGGTTTAACAAACAATCCATCAAGTATAAAACCATTAAAATCCTGCAGTTACTTTTAAAATTATAAATCATTATATCTCATGGAAAACTATAAAGATAGTTTAATATATTTTGTATTGTATGTTTCTGCTACATAGGTGAAATGTATGTTTTTTCAAAGTGATCATGTTTGCATGAGATTAGACAGGACTGATTTACAAATCAGTTGCTGATACATACTTTCTTATATAGAACATGTTATCCACCATTAGCAGCTTTAATAGTTCCTATGAATAAAAATTTCAGCCTCTGAATTATAGCAAACAGCACTATCCCTTGTACAATGGTCGTGGTTAGGAGACCGGGCCTTTACTTCTTTGCTTCTTTTATCATCCTTGGTTCAGAGGCAATCACTTGCTAATAAGAACCCTCTTAAAAAAAAGAAATCATTGTGTATGAGAGTTACTTTCTATGGTGAACTCATTGTCACAATGCATATATATATCTGGGTCTACTTTACTTACCTGAATGACCACACCACCGACTTTCACGTAGCTGAGATGAAAGAACCGACAAACTAGAAGACCGACATCCAGAACACTGACTTTCCACTCGAGGTAAGTAACTACTTGGCCATCAAAAAAAAAAAAAAAAATGAACAAAATTAAACCCACCCACACACCCCCTAACTAAATATACCAACTCCAAGATCACACTACCATGGGGGTAAGGGGCAACGTTCAACAGGATGGTCAAGAGGTTACTTACCTCAAGTGGAAAGTCATTGTTCTGGATGTCAGTCTTCTTGTTTGTCGGTCCTTTTGTCTTGGCGAAGTGAAAGTCGGTGATGTGGCCATTCGGGTAAGTAAAGCCGACAAATATATCTGTATCTTTCAAAAGAGGACTATTGTACTCCATCAGGTATGTAGCCATTTTGTTTTCAACATGATGCATATGTTGCCACAAACCAAACCACTGTTCAGTGCAAAACCAAGAAATAAAAAAACACAGTGGCACGGAAGCACTAAGAGCTGAACAGAATATTTAATGGATTAAGTGCTTTCGTCAGTCCTTTCACAATGACTTCATCAGAATACCACATCAAAGTAAAAAGCACAGTATAAATCCTTACCTACAAGTAATTATACATCTAATTAACCAATTGATCTATGAACCAACTAACTACTAACATTTAAAGTGACGAGTGCATTTTCCTATCTAAGCAATGAAGTGCAATACTAAAGTGCATACAAAATTGCATCTATAAAATGTATTCCCATACTAAAAACATCCTAACAAGTAATTTTTTCAAGCAAGACCATTCATAAAATACACTTAAAAATACCTGTTACATATTATGTATATAAAAAATAACAATGGATGAGTGCTGTTTGAAACTTTGTTATAGGTGAAATTCAGATTTTAGTTTCAAATAACTGGCAAGGGATACAACCTCATTTAGCCCAGGGGGATTTGTGGCATTCACCCTCAGTTTCCACATTAATTTTTTGCATTCTAGGAATATATCAGTGGGTCCCCCTCTTTCATTTATTTTTACATGCTCCAAAACAAAGAATTTAAAATTATGCATGGGGAATTTAATAAGATGTTTTGCTAATGTGTTATTATTATTGCTTTTACTTATGTCATATGCATGCTGGTATATCCGTGTTCTGAAGGTGTTTTTGGTTTTCCCAATATAATACCTTTCACACACTTAGCACAGTGCGATGTATACCATGTTCTTTGTACCACAATTACTTTTGTGCCCAGAGCAAACAGTCCCATATTGTGGTACAGCTATACTATTGCCTTCTAGTATGTATTTACACTGGGAACAGTGACCACACTTTTTGATGTAACCACTATTTTGGGGTCCAATCCCCTCCCTCTTCTGTTCGAACATATTCTTTATACTAGTATTCTTCTTATACACTACAATTGGCTTTTCTCCTATCTTATCCTCCACCTGTTCATCATTTTTTAACAGAAACCAATTTTTATACAGAATGTCTTTAATTTGTGGAAACTGGGGGGGGGGGGGTAAACATTAAAATCATTGCTCTATTGAAGGTATTTTTTTCATTGTTCACGTTGTGTCCTGCTCTGTTCCCATTAACTTCATCTGATGGGTCAATCTCTATACCCAACCCCAACAATGGGAAAAAATGTCCTGCCATTCTCTTATGGGTTACCTCTTGCAATATTAGTAGCACAAATTCCCTTGGGTACCCTCTCCTAGACAACATATCCAAAAGGATATCCCTTTCATATAAGAACGTATCCATCTCACTCACCATCCTTGCCAGCCTGACCCCTTGGCCTTTGACCAGGGATATTTTTTGATGTATGGGGTGGCTGCTTTCAAAGTGCAATAATGTATTTGAATATGTTGGTTTCCTGTATATTATGGAGGTAAATTTCTTCAAATCTTGTTTTTTTCTTAATCTGTATATCTAAGTAATTAATGTACTCTAGATTGGGTTCCATAGTAAACCTTAAAAAAGTAGTGTTAGTTTTGAGGAAATTGAAAAATTCAGTAAGTTGGTCCTGACTACCACCCCACATAATCAGGATATCATTCAGGTACCTGCCATAGAATTTGTGCAACCTGTACCCATCCGATGGGAAAACCTTTCTCTGTTCCCATTGTGTCAATACTATATTTGCAAACACGGGGACACAGGCTGCTCCCATGGCCACTCCTGAGGTTTGTCTGAATAATTGACCCTCGAATAAGATATAATTATTTTCCAGAATAAATTCCATTAG
The DNA here is from genome assembly GCF_019279795.1 of Protopterus annectens. NCBI lineage: Eukaryota > Metazoa > Chordata > Ceratodontiformes > Protopteridae > Protopterus > Protopterus annectens. The sequence continues at coordinate 653,987,134 of NC_056732.1, forward strand.
AGTTATGATTGCGAGTATTCTAGTGTGTGAAAACTGGGTGTTGTTACACAAAAAATAATAAAACCATTCAACACCTTCATGATGAGGTATGACATTGAAAAGGTCCTTCACATCTATTGTCACCAATATATTAGTATCACAGTATAGATCCTGACTAATTTTTCTAAGACAGTCCCATGAGTCTTTTATAATATGGGAACATTTTTTCAGACTATCTTTTAACTGGTAGTCAAGGAACTTAGCTATAGTCAAGGTCTTCGAAGCTTTTGAACTACAGTAGGTCTTGGGGGGAGGGGGTTGGTGGTGTCCTTGTGGATCTTTGGGATCCCAAATATTGTTGGAATCCTCGGGCTGGTTTGTGTCATGAACTCATATTCTTGTTTCTGAATTTGGTCATTCATCAATAACTCAGACAAAGTTGCACTAATGTTCCTGTAAGCTATATTTGGTTGAGTGACTGGCACCTGTTCATAGCCATCTCCATATAGGTGGCTTAACATACTATCCACATATCTCTGCTGATTCATCACCAACAACCCACCCCCTTTATCTGGCTTCATCACCCTGATAGATTTGAATTTGAATAGAATTCCACCTATAACAAAGTTTCACACAGCACTCATGCATCCATTGTTATTTTTTATATATATCATATGTAACACAGGTATTTTTAAGTGTATTTTATGAATGGCCTTGCTTGAAAAACAAAATTATTTGTTAGGATGTTTTTAGTATGGTAATACATTTTATAGATGCAATTTTGTATGCACTTTAGTATTGCACTTCATTGCTTAGATAGGAAAATGCACTTGTCGCTTGATGATGCATATGTTTTAATATAATTAGGGGGAATGAGGATTATATCAGTAAGCCTTTCCTAGAACTGTACAGATGACAAGCCATTGATCTGCAGCTGTATAACACCTACAGTGGAAGTAAACTACAGCAAGGATTTAATGCTGCCTGATAACTAGGGACACAGGTAATACTACACAGCTATTTGTTGGCATTGTACTATAAACATATGTTTTGGGGGGCTTACCTACTATGGGCCACACTACAAGTGGACTCCTGTGTTGGGTGTCTGATCATATGTGAGTATTTTTCATTGCACAAGCAGTTGTAGGTCACTACTGCCACTATCCTAGCTGTCTCCACACCCTTTGCACGATTGCCACACTACTGCATATGAGATGTGTACCCAGGTGGGGAATACCGATAGTCTTCCTTAATTGTTGTGTCTGTACATACTGTACACCCACATATGTGATCCTGACATCTGTTCTCATTATTTTGTATTTCATAGGTTCATAGGTTCATAGGTGTGTACTAGGCTAATGGCCCTGGAGGCTTTACAAACCTAGCCCATAGGATTACTCTGACATCGTGCCACCCAACCTTAGTTCCCAGTGCCTCTGTCGAGTAGAGCCACTGGAGTGATCCCCGGGGTGAATTTTCTATTTCCCATCCACTCATCAAGGTTTCTCTTGAAGAGGGCCAGTGAGGTGCTCTGTTTGACATGTATGGGAAGTCTATTCCATAGCAAGGACAGTCTCTGGGTTATGAACCTGTCCCTCAAGCATGTTCTGTTGATTGTGGTAATGAGGTTGAGGTCACTGGCGCGTGTGGTGTGGAGGGATTGGGATTTCTTTAGATGTAGCATTTCTAACAGAGCTGGATCAGACATGGCTTTGTATGTTAAGCAGACATCGCCTCTAAGCAGGTGATATAAGACAGAGAATAGATGGAGTTTTTGAGTTTTTCCATATAGCACAAGTGTTTAAGGCCTAGGATCCTCTTTATGAGGTACTTTTGGGCCTCTCCAGTTGTTGCAGCTGTCTAGTGAGGTACATGCCAAATGGGGCATTGTACTCAGTGATTGGCCTAATGATGGAAGAGTAGAGGGAGACAATGACCTTATTCATCCTGGATGAAAAACCCTTAGTAATGAGATGTGCCACATAGAAGGACTTTCTGACCACAGTGGCAATGTGGTGGTCAAAAGAGAGGCTGCAGTCAACCTGTGTTTCCAGATCTCTTATAACACCTTGTGTGTTCAATTGACTACCATCAATGTGGTAATTCATGGGAATGGGTTTTTTCCCAAAGGGGATGATGACACATTTTTTGGCATTGAGCTTAAGCCCATGGTTCTGACACCTGTCGTTGGTCTCAGTGGGGCCTTTCTGTAGGATGTCATCATCACTTGGGGAGTTAATAATAGCTACCAACTTGCAATCATCTGCAAACTTTGTCAGCCAGAGACCCTTTGTATTGGCCTGGACTTCAGAGAAGTAGATACCAAACAGGAGGGGACCCAGGACCGAACCCTGTGGGACTCCACTCATGACTGGTCAGCAGTCTGACTTGGAATCCACTACTTTCACACTGTGGGTTCTATCTGTGAGCCAGTTTGCAACCCACCTAGAGATATAGGGGTTGATGCCTAGCTTAGTAAGTTTTTCTATTATTCCTGAATGGGGAATGGTATCAAACACCTTGGCCAGATCAAGGTAGGCTGTATGAACCACCTTACCTTCATCCACAGCTCTGGTGACTGACTCAAAGAAGTCGACCAAGTTGAGCAGGCATGATCTACCCTTCACAAAACCAAACTGTGTGGGATCCAGAGTATGGAGATTCCGTATATCCTTGTTTATTAGCTCCATAAGCTTGTTTCAGCTACATACTGTACTTATTTTACTACATGCACTTTAACAAAGTCATTTTTGTGTTTAGATTACCTGTTTAACTGTTGTAGGCTGCACACTCAAGTGTGATAGCCATGTTTGTGCTTTTAAAGTGTTTCTTTATTGTATCTGCTTTAATTTCTGAAAAAAAAAAAATATATATATATATATACTTGTTTCCCACCTTTCTAAGATAGTATAGTCCAGTTTTCAGGTTAGTGCTGAATTCAGGGCTGTGTTACAAGTTTTTTTGTTTGCCCATACCTTACTTGAATAGAAGGAAGTTTCTCTGTTCACCTGTGAGAGAGGGGAGCTTTGAGCAGCTTATCTGTCCCTAAAGGAGTGGTTTCAGCCCAGAAATTAGTATTTTACTGGCCATTTTGGGCTAATTTCTATCTCTTTCATTTTCCTGCTATAAAAAATGCATTTGCTTGGTTTTGCATGCCTGGCAGCGCCAGTTAGCTAGGGTTTAACTATTCCCAGCTCCACAAAGTATCCTCTTCAATTTTTCCCATGAAACTGGACAAACTTTCAACTTAAGCACTCAGACCTTTCATTTCTCAGTCCAGAACTTGCTCAAAACTCATAGCAAGCACTAATAAACCCTAGCACTAGACCCCCCCCATACTGTCCAAAAGGACAAGGCTCTCTATTCGTCTTTAACAGCCAGTCAGTAAAACAGTTCACTTTACCTATCCAGGCATGTCCAAAGGGCAGTTTCAAGTGTACTCTCCAGTCCAACTGGTGAATCTGGGCATTTTGAGGCAATGTTACAACTGCCTCATGTACACAGACAACCCTCTCCTCCAACCACCAAACACTAATATATGTGAGAGATGCAATTATACAAACTGGAGGCAAAACTCTCTCAACCCAAGACTGGATCAGACAGTCAAGAGGAGAAGGGAACTACTTGCATCACACCACCAGTCTCACATAGACCTATTAAACAAGCACTGGCAGAAAACACACATAGATACATGAAAACATACTCAGAGACTCTAAATAAAAATCAGCAAAAGCAAGAGAGGCCTCCAAAGCAGACACGCAAGCAACCTCCACCCCCCAGCACAAACCATGAAACACATACTTCACATAATCAGTATGCCATGGAATCACAGCCCTTAAGGCAAAGTAACATACCCAACACACTAGTAATAGGTAACTCTATAGTCAGGCACACTGACGTCCCACTCACTAGGCTGAACAAGGAGAAGGTTACTGTTAGCTGCCTGTTGGGTGCCAGGATCCACCACATAACACAAGCACTCAGGTCACTCGAGAATAAGTACAAATATGACTCTGTCATTGTCCATGTTGGTGTGAACAACTTTAGATGTACCTCCCTGGACTACATGAAAAGAGACATGGAAGAGCTCTCACATAGCCCAGGCCAGTAGACTCTGACCCGGAGAAGCATCCTGCCTTCACCAAGAATGATACCATGGTATAAAGAAAAAAATATCAATTTTAACAATTGGCTAAGCTTCTGGTATCATTCAAAGGGGATCCAGTGTCTGTCCGCCTGGGATGACATGCTCGACTAGCCACGCTGCTTCCCTAGAGACAGCTTGCACCTGTCACCCTTAGGCTTTTGAATACTGGCCAAGGCTTTTGCCACTGCCGTAGTCCCTTTTTTAGGCAAGGCTCAAAAGACAAACCCACCTCCATAAATAGCACAAGTAACCAAAAACTGAGGTTAATGCTGCTCAATGCCAGAAGTTTAAACCTCAAAATGCATGCACTCGAGGCACTACTCAGTATGGAGAAAATTGATATATGTGCAGTAACAGAAACCTGGTTTAAGGCTCCAGAGAGCACCCCAACACTACCAGGCTACAACTCATAACATACATTTTGACTGCAGAACCTGGACCGAAATACAAAATGTGTGTGTGTGGGGGGGGGGGGTATCCATATTCATCAAGGATATCTACACCTCCAGTTTAGTGGCACAGCACAATGCTTCAGAGATCATCCTTGTGCAACTACCAATGGGCAAAACTGCAATTCAAATTGTAGCTTGTAGCTTGCTAAAGATCACCCACCATGTCCCAGGACCCTCATTCTGTGTTCCTGGAATCATTGGAAAATATAAAGGTCCTGCCAAACACCCTAATATTGGGTGATTTCAATTATCCAAACATCAACTGGGAGAACTACTCAAGTACTAACTCCCTTGCCCAAAATTTCCTATAATTTATAAACTCCAATGCCCTGGATCAGCTGGTCAACACCCCCACCAGAGGTGACAACATATTGGACCTGGTCATCACCAACATGGGCAACTGGTTTTCCACACTGGAGGTAAACCCCTTGCTGGTTAGATCTGACCATAAACTAATCACTCTGGATAGCCACATTCTGTCCCCACCCCAGTCAAGGAAACCACCATAAAAAACTTTCAAAAGCAAATTTTACGCTGCTTAAGACCGAGGTGGAAAGTTTCAAATCCCCCATTCTCAAGGATAACACTGAAACAAAAATGGCACAGAGAGACACAAACTGACACCAAGAACACTCTCTGTATGCTGGAAAAACAAGGAATTCACTCGAGTCATGAAAACACAATTATAAATTGTGTTTTCATCACTCGAGTGAATTCCTTGTTTTTCCAGCATACAGAGAGTGTTCTTGGTGTCAAGGATAACACTGTCCAAGCTGCAGAATCCTTTACTAATGCACTCTACAGGCACCTACAAGAATGCATGGATCATGCTATAAGCAAAACCAAGACTCACTACTCCAAGAAAAGGAAGCCAGTCTGGTGGACCCCTGCCATAAACAAGTTATACAACAGAAGGAGGAAACTAGTACAGAAAAGAGTATAATCTCAAGAAGGGAAAACATCCCTAATCAGTATCAGCAAGAAACTGCGATCCCTCATAAAATCATCCAAGGCTAGCTTCAAAAGAAAAATTTTCAAGGACTCCAAAGATAACCACAAGGCATTCTTTAGCTATGTCAAGAAGCTAAGTGGCAATTCTTAGATCTGCTCAGAATTACTGCAGAATGGCACAAAATACACCAGACTGATATTGCCAACATCCTGGCAAACAGGTTCAGTGCAAACTTCACCCCCCTCTCACCCCCGATAGGGCCCATAACCATACCAGAAGAATGTAGAGCCCCTGAACTCAGACACCCAAGTTAAAATAGCCCTCTCCAAAGACAAAAACACAGCATCAATGTGAATGGATGGTGTCCCAGGCTGTGTCTTACATGAGCTCCAAAATGATCTAACCCCTCACCTAAACACACTGTTAAAACTCAGTCTCTCCACAGGCTACATACCCATAGAGTGGTGCACAGCAACAGTTGTTCTGCTCCACAAAGGTGGAGCCACAATGGACCCCGGGAACTATCGCCCTATAAGCCTGACTAGCCTGGTCTGCAAGGCTATGGAGCGCATCATCATGGAACTCATTAACAGAGATATTAGGGACCTCCAAACACTAGACACTACCTAGTTCAGCTTTGTTAAGAGAAGATCATGCCTCCTAAACCTGGTGGACTTCTTTGAGACAGTTACCAAGGATATAAATGAGGGAAAGGTGGTCCACACAGCCTACCTAGACCTCGCAAAGGCCTTCGACAACATTCCCCATTCTGGTATTATAGGCAAGCTCACCAGCCTGAACATAAACCCCTACGTCATGAGATGGGCTGCCAACTGGCACACGGACAGAATCTGACTCTAAACCAGTTACAAATGGTGATCCCCAAGGCTCACTCCTGGGACCCCTCCTGTTTGGCATATACTTCTCAGTGGTACAGGCAAGCACAAGAGGACTATGGCTGACCAAGTTCACAGACGACTGCAAACTAGGGGCCATAATTGACTCTCCGGTTGGCACAGACATCCTCCAAACGTGCCACACTGAGATGGATACCTGGTGTCAAAATCATGGCCTCAAGCTAAATGCCAAGAAGTGCATAGTCATCCTCTTTGGAAAAAACAAAGTACCCACAAACTACCACATAGGTGGTAGTCCCCTGAATACGGAAGATGTAATAAGGATCTGGGGACACAAGTAGATAGTAATCTCTCCTTTCATAATCACATTGCCAAAGTGGTTAGAAAATCCTTCTATGTGGCCCACCTAATCACAAAAGGGTTTGCATCTAGATCAAAGGAGGTTATTGTGCCCCTCTACTCATCACTCATCAGACCCATCATAGAGTATAACGCCCCATTTGAGATGTACCTTACAAGACACCTGCAACAGCTGGAAAGACCACAGAAGTACCTCACCAAAAGGATTACTGGCCTCAAACAGATGCCCTATGCAGCTCGACTGAAAAAACTCCAGCTGTAATCAGTTGCATACTGCCTACTCAGAGGTGACCTCTGCCTGACATATAAGGCCATGTCCAACCCAGAATTGATGGACATGCTCCACCTAAAGAGAACCAAATCCCCTCGAGCCACATGCTCTAGGGATCTAAACCTCACCACAACAATAAATAGGACGTGCTGGAGGGATAGATTCCTATCCCAAAGACTTCCCATGTTTTGGAACAAGATTCCAATCTACATTAGGCAGAGCCCCTCACTAACACTCTTCAAGAGAAACCTTGACAAGTGGATGGGAAACAGAAAGTTTACCCTGGGGATCACATCAGTGGTTCTGCTGGACAGAGGCACAGCGAACTAATCTAAGAGGGTGGCGAAAGCCAACACATTCTGGCTAGGCTTATAAATGCCTTCAGACAGATAGCCTAGTACCTACCTATGAACCTATGATGATGAGTTCCATAGCTTTGCATATCAGGCTTATCAGGCTAATGGGGCAGTAGTTCCCAGTGTCTGTAGTTGGTCCTCCTTTGTGGAGAAGTATGACTGTAGCAGTGCACTATTCGGTAGGGAGACAGTCTGAGGTGAGGCTGTGATTGAACAGGGCACTCAGGTGAGGTGCCAGTTCACTCTGTAGTTCATGTAGAACACAGCTACGGATGTTCTCAGGTCTCATGGAAGCTGTATTATTGGCATTGGACAGTGCTGTTTTAACCTGTGCAGCAGCAATATTAGTTGCCTGGCAACCTGCTGCTATTGTGATTGGTCCTTGGGGGGGGGGGTAAATTTGGCACTGAATCTGTTGGCCACTATATTGGCAATATCTGTTAGCTCAGTATAGGAGGCACCAATGTGCAGTAGCTCAGAGCAAATCTGGGTATTGCCATGGAGATTCTTTACATAACTATAGAAGGCCTTATGGTTGTCTTTACTATTTGCTGCAATTCTGTTTTCATGGCTGGCTTTAGAGGATATGATGAGGGATCTCAACTTTTTGTTGAGGCTGATAACGGAGATTTTCCAGTCTTGGGACTTCACCTTATTCCACATCAGTTTCCTTCTTCTGTTGTAGAGTTTGTCTATGGCAGGGAACCAAAAGATCTCCTTTTTTGGAGAGCGTCTTGGTTCTATTGGGTATGGCGAGATCCATGCATCTGTGTACATGTTTGTACAGTGCATTGGTGTATTTTTCTGTGGTCATGCAACTATTCTCCATTTGCATGGGTACCATGAAGTTAGCCACCTCTGTTTTTAGGAACCCAAAGTTAGCTTTGGAGAAGTTTTTTATGGTGGTTACCTTTGCATGGGGGGGTGGGGTGGGAGGGATGTAGATTTCCAGGGTGACTAGTTTGTGGTCGGATTTAACCAGGGAGGTGTTAACTATTGCTGTAGAGCAACTGTCCCCATTTTAGTAATGACCAGGTTAAGGATGTTGCTACCTATAGTGACCATAAGAACGAGCTGGTCCAGGGCATTTGAATTAATGAATTCCAGGAAACAGGCAAGTGTATTCATACAGGAGTAGTTTTCCCAGTTAATGGATGGGTAGTTGAAGTCGCCCAGTATGAGAGTGTTAGGTTGGACCCTAATATTCTCCAATGTGCTTAAGAATGTGGAGTTTGAGTTTTGGGACATTGTTGGGGACCTATAGCAGGCTACGACCTGAATCACTGTCTTACCCAATGTTAGCTGCACCTGAAATATCTCTGATGCATTATGTTGGGCTACCAGTCTGGAGGTATGTGCATCCTTTATGAATATGGAAACACCACCGCCTTTGGAGCTTCGGTCCAAGTTCTGGGGCAAAAGGTGTGGAATGAGTTATAGCCTGGTAGTGCAGGGGTGCTTTCTGCTGCCTTGAACCAGGTCTCTGTTACAGCACAAATGTCGATGTTCTCCATTTTAAGGAGTGCTTCGAGCAAGTGCATTTTCAGATTTAGACTTCTAGTGTTGAGCAGCATGACCCTCAGATTGCATTTGTTTGTAGCTGTTATGGTGGTAATTTGGTCTTTGGAACACCACCTAAAAACGGTGCAATAAGGGTGGTAATAGCCTTGGCCAGTATCCGGAAGCCCAGGGGTGACAGATGCAGGTCATCTCTGACAAAGCATCGAGGTCTGTTAATCATGTCATCCCAGGCAGACAGATACTGGATCCCCTTAGAATGACACCAGAATCTTAGCCAATTATTGAAATCGATCATTATCTGCTTGTACTGTGGTATCATTCTGAGTGATGGCAGGATGCTGCTCAGGGCTACAGTTATACCCGCCTAGGCTACATAATCCGAGAGCTCCTCCATGTCTCTTTTCATGTAGTCCAGGGAGGTGAATCTCAGGTCATTCACACCCACATGTACAATGACAGAGTCATATTTGTACCTCTTGTTGAGGGACCTGAGTGCGTGCATTATGTGGTGGATCCTGGCACCTGACAGACAGCTGACTGTTGCTTTCTCCTTATTCAACCTAGTGAGTGGGACATAAGTGTGCCTCACTATTGAGTCATCTATGACTAGTGTGTTGGCATGCTGTTCTGCCTTAGGGACTTTGGTTGAGTGGCACACTGTTTAGGAGAGTTATGTGTCTCGTGATTAGTATTGTGTTGTGGTGGTCTAGTGCATTTCTGCTTTGCAGGTCTCTGCTGTTTGAGTAGATTTTTATTGAGAGGCTCTGCAAAGGTGGGTGTGTGGTATGTGTTTTTAGGCAATGTTGGTGTGTGTTCTGGAGGGCTATGTGTTCCATATGGTGTGGTGCATGTGTTGACCTTCTCCTCTTGACCAGCTATTCCAGTCTTGGCTGGAGGGTGCGGGTGATAACATGCACGCCAGATGTCTCCCACCTTTCACTGAGGTGGAAAGCGACCTCATAACTGAAGCATTAAGACAATGCTACCTAGTCCTGCTGTCCAGAGGCAGGGCAAATAGGCAAGAGCGACAAGCCTTGTGGTATGAACTGGTCCATAACATAAATGCTGTGGGCCATCAGAATCTCACATATGAGCAGGTGTGACACCATGCTACAGACATGATCCATATTGCAAAACAGAACAGCTCCCAGGCTTCCATCAGACCATATGTCATGGATGTGGGTGCCACCATTTCAAGCCAACAGGAATGTCCAGATATGTTTATTTGAATCAGCATCACAATACTGTAGCACTTAGCATGTCAGGTTGTACATAGTTTTACATGGGTGTCATGTGTTTTATGGGGTGGAGGGAACTAGGTTATCTTCAGTTTTAAGTTCATGCAGAGATTGTGACCCACATACCCGTTGGCATAGCAGCTACTGTAAATGGGGGATATTAGGACATATTACCAGTGTTATACTGTAACATGTGGTGCTGTTTACATTATCTCTCCCTCAAATGTTTTTTAGGACTGTCAGGAATAGGAAGAAGCCACGGCTCTGCTGCAGGTAAGCACAAAACATTTTTGTCACAGATGTAGATTTACTTCAAGGTATTAGCTAAAGTGTCATCCCAGGCCTGCAGGATGGACTGATGTACTGCCTGCATGACTGAGAAATGTAGAGATATGTTCTGACTGTACTCACTCTAGGGGGGTCTATATTATAACATTGAAATCTACAAAGATCGAATGTTATAATATCGAACCCTAAACACCGAAATCCGCAAACATCGAACAGTCAGAATAGCAATTTTTTTCCCAGGGAAAAAAATCGCTATTCCGAGAAACATACACACAACACAAACACACAAAAAGCAGCAATCCATAGACATACACTTAAAATTCTACAACTAAACTAAACTTTATATACACTACTAGCTATCCACTTACCTTAACCCGACCCTAACCCTAAGTTCCATCACTATCGCACACTCACCTCACCCGCGCCCTAACCCTAACTCACCTAACCCGCCCCCTAACCCTAACCTACACACAACCGCACACTTACCTGACCCGTGCCCCAACCCTAACTCACCTAACCCACCCCCTAACCTACACACAACCGCACACTTACCTGACCCGCTCCTTAACCTTAACTCACCTAATTCGCTCCTTAACCCTAACCTACACACAATCGCACACTTACCTGAACCCGACCCATAACATTCCAACATATCGAATGCTGAAAACAGCGAAGCCACAGCAATGGCCCATCAAATTCTTTCCCTGGGAAAAAAATTTGGTGTCCTGCACCTTCGCTGTTTTCAGCATTCGACAAAACTGGTTCGATATTATAACATTTGAACTTTATAAAATTCGATGTTATAATATAGACCCCTCTAGGGTCATACCTAGGCCTTGTAGGTGTTATCACAGTGATTGATTTTGCAATATTGATAGGGCTTTTCAGATGACCATACCTGTAAATTATGCATATTTCTGCAGTCAGCAGTTTACAAAATGTATGTTTAAAGAGCTGTTAGTTTGAAAACTTACCAATTTGGATTAGAGATTAATGACCTCATGTCCTACTATTTCTGATTGTGAGTTCTACTTGTCTGTAATAGTGACAGCAGTGTATACCTCTTAACATATATTGAAACATAGGACTGCAGATCATAGTAGTGCAGGTATTAATGTGATGCTTTCCACTTTATATCACAAGTGACCTGGAAGGTTGGTCTTTGACCCCTTCGCAAGCTGAAGTCAGTGTCTCTTCAAACTCTGATGATGGTGGTGGTCAAAGTAAGGCACATCTGAGGGGTTAAAGGTGCTGAATCTGTCACAGAGGTTTACATCTCTCACCCACCCTCATTATCACCATACACAGTCAGTATGCCTACCCATAACCCAGTCCTCTGATGCCACAGATATTGAACAGTAAGAAGGTGGTGATATTGAACAGGGAAGTGTGGCTTCTGTGGCTGCAGTGAGTGTTGCAGGTGGATTGATAGGGATGCTCATAGGAGGCTTGCTGTCCCTCCACCACCTGTTGCAGGTATCTCATCACGCATCACTCAGCATATGTTTAGGGCCATAATGGAGGTACAGGCATGTTCTAAAATGAACTCCAGATGAATGCTCAGTGTTATAGATGCAGTACAGTATTAGTGACTGGCTCCACCATGTTGCTGATACCCTGGATCAGTTGACTGACACAGTGGAAAGATATTGGTCCCAGAGAGAGAGATCATACACCATCTGCCTTGGAACACACATTGTCTGTGATGAAACATCTGGTTGGAGTTGAGCGTTGGACTCATGGACATGGGTTAGCACCTACATCTGCTGAGAGTCCACGAGGTCATGCACAATCATGCTACCATAGTGGCAGTACATCCAGTGCTCCAAAGGGTAGTGTGCTGTCCATAACAAGACATGGCAGGCCATGGGTTCATAGTTCTGGGTGGTCCCATGGAGGACATGGTCCCAGCAGACAACAGTCACACTCAGGTAGTAGTCCAGTGTCTGAACTTGGGCATGGAGGTGCCAGTGAAACTCCTAGCAGAGCCAGTTCTCATGTTCAGAAGCAGAGATGATGAACTCTCAGCTCTACCATGCATAGTTCAAAGCTGCCCAACCCACATTCACGTATGGCTAGCACTGAGCTTGGCTGTGTTCATGCAGACACACACACACACACCACTTTCACACTCGGGTCACCTAGAGACACACATGCCACATTTACATGGTCCGTCTTGCCTGCTCCCCTTTCTGCCTCAAACACACACACTTGCCAACCAATTGAGTCAGTCTAGGCCTCCTGCACCCCCATAAAACACCATGCGCAAGTGATGATACCTGTGCTACATCTCTGTCATCATTGTCATCGATGCAGGAAAATGAAGCTCCATGTCTGATGCACAGGATGAGTATATAAATTAATATTTAGCTGTTTCATCCATTTTTCCCTTTGACATGCTACTTGTACTGGTCAGTCACGCAGTTTGAATACTGCCATTTGTAATGTCTAAGCCACATTATGTTGTGTATGTTACGCTGGATGCTGTTGTAATAGCTGTGCAGTCACACAATGAAAGGTGTCTCATGGCACAGTTTACTTTTCACTTTCAGGATTGTGTAGGACACACCTATGGGTTTATATCTACAATACACCCATCAACATCAGAGCACAGGATGGAATGACAGCACAGAAGAAATATATCATCAAAAAGGTAAAACAGTATAGTTGCATGGCTCCATGGGTTCATATGTGTATAATAGGCTAACAAAAACAAGGGTGTCTTTCATCCTAGCAATGCATCCCTATACTCTGATAAGGACTGATACCCTTGATAAGTGTAAGCAGGGTTTTGGGAGCTGACAAATGGACAAGCCGGGGTGTGTGAAGTAAACCAGCCACAGTTTCCCTGTGTCCATTAGAGAGATTTTTCCTAAAGCAGTTATAATTGTCGTATTCTCCATCTTGTCATGTAACTTGCACATGATTTGCGTTAGGGAAGAACTGTGCTTCACATGCACAGGGAGCCTGTTACATGCTGGGTGTAGTGCCTGGCTACATACCTGTCTATCCAGCATGTCCTGTTTATATCACAGTCAAGACATAGGTGTGTAGGAGTGGTAATTCTCTTACTGGTCCTTTCTTGGATATGAAGGAGGTGCACAGTAGGGTTTAACACCTCCCTGCATGGCAGGCATACACCTCCCCTCCAAAGCATGTCGGAGACAGAATTCACAGTTATGGGCTTAACATGGTCTGCATAGGACATGTTATGTACGCTGTGTATTGGTTTACTGTGGAACCTCTGTGGATGTGATATTTATCAGATATGCCTGGCTAGTTACATACTAAAGGTGGCATTGCACTCAATGGTAAGTGTGATGAATGCCGAATACAGTGTAACAATGACTGTATTGGACTTACATATCATACCTTAGTTTATAGGTTGTGTTACATAGAATGCATTCCCAAATATTACCAACCCGTGATAGTCAGAGGCTAGATCACTATCCACGTGTCTATAAGTACCTGACTACTGGGTCAACTGTTTGAGGTGTGTGGTCAATAGGTTAGTTACCAGGGGTGGATGACCTCCCAAGGGATAGCATTGTGCATTCCTTGGCATTTACTGTTAGTCCTTTGGGTCTGACAACAACTGAATGTCTGTGTCAACCCAACCTGAATGACTGTTGAGTCAGTGTGGGATTCAATGACAGCTCCTAATTTGCAGTCTTCTGCAAATTTAGTCAGTAAGAGGCCAATGACAGTGGATGTGTCTACAGAGAAGTAAATGCCTAGATGGCGCACATCCTATTCCACCCACACCCACATCACACATACCTACATATGAAGAGGTCTTTACCAGACACATAAGTAAACACCAAACACCTCAGAAACTCAAATTCAAGCTCACTACACATAATCATAAGTCTGCAAAACACACTACACATAATATCTCATACACTACTCTCTCACAGGTGAAACACCTAAGGCAAAACACACAACCAAACATATTACACACAGGTGATTACATCATGAGACACACTGATGTAACTCTCACCAGGCTCCATAAGCGAAAGGTCACAGTCCACTTTCTGTGAGGTGCCAGGATATGCCATATCACACAAGCACTCATGTCTGTCAACATCAGGTACTGTTATGACTACATCATCATTCCTGTTGGTGTGTACAACTTGAGACATACCTCTCTGGACTTTATGCAAAGACATGACTGGACTGAAAGACTATGTGTCTCAGGCAGGTATGCCCTTGACGTTGAGCTGCATTTTACCATTACCTAGGATGATGGCTCCATACAAGTGGAAAATGATTGGCGTCAATAATTGTCATAGTGTGTGGTGTCAATGTAATGGAATCCATTATCTGTCAGCCTGGAATTACCTGCTCAACAGACCTCAATGCTTTTCTGGAAATGATCTTCATCTGTCACCCCTGGGACTTTGGCAATTGGCCAAGGATGTTGCCACCTTCATAGAGCACCTTTTAGGCAGTGTCCCAAGGAAGAACTTTCCAATGAGAAAACTCTATCTACAAACATCACGGTTATGCTGCAAAATGCTAGGAATATTACCAATAAATTCCACTCAGTGGAACCTGTCTCCACCTTGAAAGATGCTTTCATTTGTTTAGTCATAGACACCTAGGTCCAGGCTGTGCAGTGCACCACAGCCATACCAGGCTACAGCACTGTCCACACATTCAAACCTCAAACTTAAAGCGTGGGATGTAATGGAGGTGGTGTATTCATATTCCTGAAAAATAGGTTCACATCCAGATTGGTTAGACAGTATGATTCCCTGGAGAAACTTCAGATGCTATTGACTGCTTGTAGGGTACCTAATCAAGCTATTATAGGCTACATGATCCACTCCATGAATCAGGACACCCACTGTGCTTAATGGACCTACTTCAGTCTATCAAGATACATCAAAACAAGATGGTTTTGGTTGACTTAACTACCCATCAAATGTGTAGGTTACTCGTGCTCAAACTCACTTGTCCAGAAGTTAGTCAACTTCCTTAACTACAATGCCCCGTACCAGTGGGTTGACATCCACACAAAGGTAGACAATGTACTGGATCGGGTGCTTACAAATATGGGTGACCACTGTTGATCCTCCACTGTGAGATCCTCCATGGTGATATCTGACCACGAATTTGTCTCACTCAAAGTAAGCATCACACCTCACACCCCCCTGCAGCATATAAAGTAATAAAGTTCAACAAAGCAGATTATAACTTACTAAGGGATGGTATAAATAGCTTGACTGCACCACCCCCTCAGACAGAACAGGCAACTATGTCAAGCTCTACACCAATGCTTTATACAAGCATCTGTACAACTGCATTCACTCACCTCTACCAGATAGGGGCAAAACAAATTCCTCATGGCACAGCAAACCTGCTTAGTAGACAACTGCCATTAGCAAGATTTACAATAAGTGGTAGACATTCATGTCCAAGATTAGGAGGGATGGATCCTCCCTAAAATGGTGGCACTCCCTCCTCAGCTTAGACAAGCAAATAAGTGTTGTTGTGAAGTCCTGCAAAACAAAGTGTGGAGCAAAATTAGTGTCCTCCACAAAGGACAACAACAAGGCATTGTGTAGTTACATGTGTGACATAAAAGGAAAGGCCTACATTGTTGCCAAACTCATACATAATGATACCACATATTATGAGCCTGTAGACATAGCTAACCTGTTGACTGACAAGTTCTGTGACAACTGCACTCCCCTGTTCTCACCGCACATACACCATGATATCCCTACAATCTGTCCCATACCTTGTATCTCTAAAGGGCAGGTACTAAATGGCCTCTCTAAGGTGACAAGCACAGCATCTGTTGCACCTGCTAACATCCCAGGCTGCATCCTATATGGTATACAGCACTGATTACCAACACCATTGGAAACTCTTTGCAATCATAGTGTAATCACTGGCTGCATTTCAGTTGACTGGAAATCCGCCACTGTTATCCCCTTGCACAGAGGTGGTGCTACAAAGACCATGGGAACTACAGACCTATTAGTCTAACTAGCCATATCTGTAATGCCATGGGGCAAATCATTATGGACCATATCAACAAAGATATAGGCAATCTAAAAACACTTGGCCATACACTCTTTGGATATGTGATAGGGAGATCATGCCTGCTAAACCTGGTGGACATCTATGAGGCAGTCATCAATGACCTGGATGAGGGGACATCTGTGTATACAACCATCTAGACATAGCCAAGTCATTTGACACTATTCCCCCACTCAGGCATCACTGGCAAACACACCTAGCTAGCCATCAACTGTAATATCATTAGAGGGATCACTAACTGGCTTATTGATAGCAGTCATGTAGTCAGAATAGATCCACCTCCAATAGCAGATCTGTAACCATTAGTGTTCAACAGGGTTCATTCCTGGATCCTTCACGGTTTGGAATCCATTTATCTAACATACCCTCAAAAGGACCATACTTAGTACCTCATTACACCTCTCTCTCCAATGTGTCTACTTTGCATTTGCATAATTTTATACGAACAAAAAATTGTTATTGTTGACCTATTGAACTATATCAATGTAAAATTGTTACTTAGCTTCTTTTTAATGCAACTTTAAACTTTATGCATGTAGCCCAACATATGTGAGTCTTTTTACTATAACTGCTATTATATCAATATTGTTTAAAATTGTACTTGTTTAAAATGTACTACTGAGCTTTTCTCCTCGGGTCTCCACTGAAAATGGGCCACAAGCCCAGTTGGACAAACCGGTTAACAAATGTCAATAAATAAATAAATAAATGTCTGTGGCTGACAAGGTTTGTTGATGCCTGCAAACTGGGAGCAGTCATAGACTCTCCAAATTATGTTAACATCCTTCAAGAGGGTTATACATGACCAAATGATTGCTGACACAATCATGGTGTTAAACTCCATGCAAATATATGTAGTATCATTCCTTTTGGTACCAACAATGTCCCGCTATGTAGCACATCAATAGAAACACCTTAACTAAATTCTCAGGGGTGAAAGACCTGGGTACACAGACCCGGACACACAGGCTTGCACCTACCTTACCTTGGACCACCATGTCTCCACAGTGGTAAGAAGGGCATTATATCTTGGTCATGTCATAACTGATGGTACTGTCATCCAAATATGAATTAGTTGTAACCTCCATGTACTCTTCCCTCATCAGGCCAATATGTGAGTGCAATGGCCATTTTGTTATGTATGTTTCCAAGCACCAGTAACAATTGCAGAGACCACAAAAGTTCCTTACAAGGAAAATTCAAGTCTTCAGCATGTATCCTATGGGGATGATCTGAAATCACTTTACCTTTAGTCTGTGTCATACAGACTATCCAGAGGTGATCTCTGCCTTGCATATGAGGCAATCTGTGACCCTGCTATATTGGTAATGCTGCATATCTGTAAGTCAAATGGTACACATATTAGTCACTCTAAGGACCTTAACCTGGTATGTGACATTAATAAAACATACTGGAAGGAGAGCTATGTCTACCAGGGTTTAATAAACATTTGCAACAGACTCCCACTTAATGCCAAACAGTGCACCGGATTGGCCCTCTTCAAATGCATGCTGTATGATTGGATGGGTGACCATTAGTTCAACACTGGGTTTCTGCCTGTGTCTCTCTTGGACAGGGTAGGATTATGAGGGCCCTAGCGCCATTAGCATAGCAAAGTCCAATGATCCTATGATCTCATAGGTTGATGTAAAATGCTCTGACTGACATCCACACACCAACCTGGCTACAGTAAGAATTCTATCACTACCAATTAATGTTTACAGCACAGTACACAAGACACACACACAGTCCAAGTTTGCTACAAGGAGATTAGAACCCCTCCCTATCAAGTCTTGCATACTACAGACCACAGTACGTAAGGCACATACCACAGCTTAAGTCTGACATGAACATGTTTTTAGGTACTCTTATGCTAGATGAAATAAGAAGGGCTTGTGGAGAACATTTGAGGCCTTTGTTACCTCCTATGCCCAAAATAGTGCAATACCCTGTCTCTTACAAAGATAGTGTGGTAATCATATTTGTTTTGTAGGGAGATGTACATACACACTCAAACATAGCAAGTGGGCTGGAGTGAGATTAGAACCCCCACTTATAAAAGTGCATATCCATTGCAATTTGGAAGTCAGAGGGGATGCACATACACACATAAACACAGCAAGTGTTCTGGAGTGAGATTAAACTGCTTACATATCTAATCTTGAACACTACAGATCACAGTAGTTAACCCACATGCCATGGCATAAGTCTGATATTAAGATGGCTGCTGGTAGTCATATGGTAACTGACATTGACAGGCCTTGTGTAAGATAGGAGTTTGGAGGCCTATATCAACTGCAAGGGCCAAAAAGTGCACACCCATTGCAGTTTTGAAATCAGTGTGGAGAATCCGCACTTGTTTTGTAAGGGGATGCATATACTCAAGAAGTGGGATGGAGTGAGATTAGAACCCCTACCTGTTTGGTCTTACACACTGCAATTCACAGTATTTAAGGCACACACCATAGCTTAAGTCTGACATTAAGGTGGCTGCTGGTACTCTTATGGTAGATGATATCTGCAGGCCTTGTGTAAGACAGGAGTATGGAGGCCTGTTTCAACTGTAAAGGCCAAAAAGTGCATATCCATTGCAGTTTGGAAGTCAGTGGGGGACTCCATACTTGTTTTGTAAGGGGATGCACATACACACACAGACACAACAAGTGGGCTGGAATGAGATTAAACCCCGTACCTATCTAATTATACACACAGCAGATCACAATACTTAACGCACATGCCACAGCTTAAGTCTTCTTTACAAATAACTGCAGGCAAACTACTTGTAGAGGACATACACAAGGCCTGTACTGAACAGCATGTGTGGCCTGCAAAGTGATATTGCTTCTTACTGTCATCTGCCTCTAGTAGTATAGCAGTCAGACAACTGTTTTTATCCTAGCCTTGTGGCAACAGTAGCCATTTTGGCCATATGTGTCTGTTTGCATTTGGATGGACAAGCCTGTGGCCAAAAACAATTTGCCCTGTCAATGCGTGTGCACACAACATTATACATTAGACAACTTGTTCAATTGTTGGTGTATGTGTGGTGACATCCAGATAGCACAGGGTCTGTAAGTAAGTGCATTATCTACTGTTGAGCCCTTACTTTTGGTCCCTTGACAAACATTATACATTTGTCATAGTGCAGCTTTAATCACCACAATCTGGGTATGTCAGGCAATACAGACACACACACATATATACATATATATATTTATGTATATAACAGATATATATATATATTTGTGTGTGTGTGTGTGTGTGTGTGTGTGTGTGGGTATATATATATATATATATATATATATATATATATATATATATATATATATATATCTATACTATCTAGATATATGGAGAGAGACAGAGATGTATATATGTATGTATATATATTATTCCTCCTTACTTAAGACATACGATGTATGATTAATTTCTGTAGTACTGTCCTGTGACTGAGAGAAATGCTCATATACCATTGATGAGTTACTGTTAAACCAGTAACAAGGGAACACTGCTGTGTTGGGGTGGGGAAACAGCATCACATGTTCTGCTGGGATACACAACAGTCTATCATTTAATCTGACTGTCTAACATCTCCCTTCCATGATGTACCAGTAATCTATTGCAGTAAGACTGCAAGAATATTCTATGCATGAGGCCTCCTGAATAGAAATAGAACTATGTTAGTGGAATGGGTATCTGTAGTCCCATGTGGATGTCATTTCTGTCCAGCTAGCCCACTATAGTTACTTGCATAATGTACCTGGTCCATACATACACTGACATATCATAATAATCCTGTAGACTATTGTGCACGTTACAGACTTACCATGCAAATACAGCAGTTGACACAACTGCAGCTCTGGGCTGAATTTGTCTGATGCAAGCAGTACACAGCCAATACATGGATAGGTACAGGTGGTGTGAGTTGCCTGGCATCAATTTTAATATCTTTATATGAGTAGGAGTAAGGTGTTAGTCCCTAGACTTCTAGTTTGTCAGTGAATGTGCTATACATTGTCTTTTAGCAAAAGCCAGGGCATACTGGGCATACCTTCATCTGTCCACAGGGACATCAGCAGGGGGTTCCTCCTCTGAGTCCTCCTGTGACTTTGGTTGTGGTGACCTAGGCACTGGTGGGGAGCTGTGTATCCCTTTCCTTTGCTAATCCTGCTGAAGCTGCTTCTGCAGGATCAGATTGTGTAGCATAGCACATATTGTGAATATCTGTGCACATGTGGCTAGAGTTTATGCAGGGCTCCACCAGATATATTGAGGTACTGAAAGCCAAACACATGTTCTATGATGTTCCTAGTTTGTGCATGTGCCTCATTATGGTGTTCTTCCATGGGTGTGTGTGTGTGTGTGTGTGTGTGTGTGTGTGTGTGTGTGTGTGTGTGTGTGTGTGTGTGTGTGTGTGTGTGTGTGTGTGTGTGTGTGTGCATTTCTGATAGGTGTTATCATCCACAGTTCCAGGGCATAGCCAACATCCCCCAGTAAATGGCCCTGTGGGATGTCCTCCCAAGAAAACATCTAGAACAGCTGTGATGTGTGCCAGATATGGGAGTCATGATAACTGCCAGGATTGTCAGCACATACATTCAGGATACCCCAGCAAGAGGGCTGAGGGCAACATAAATGTGTTGATTAATTAATGTAATAATTAGTTATGTCCAGTGGACATGTGCAAAATGGAGAGCTCTGTATGGGCAATATTTTTTGTGGGGCAGGTGCCCTTTTTTTACGGAGAAAGTGGAATGTTGGGGTAGGAATATAGGTGCAGTGGGGAGGTAAGTTGGGTAGGAGATGTTGCATCTGCAGACAGACAAGATAGCATACAGGGGTGGTGTGTGACACATGAGAAGGGTAAACACATTGGATGGGGAGGGTGTTGTGGAATCAGAGGTCCACGTGCCCCCAAATTGCAGCAGTATGTCTGAGCTTCCCACGCATGGGCAGTCAATACTTCTCCTTCAATGCTCCAAAGGTGGCTGTGCTCAAAGCTGGGCACCGGGGCCATCAGGCCCCTCCAGGTTGGTAAGTCTGTCCTCAGTCTGGCACAAGCATTGCTCATACTCATGATGAACTATCCTGTGCACCGTCACTGATAGCTGACCCTAAGTGACAACCCCCACTCCACCCCAGCTCTCAGGGTGATGGGCTCCATCCCCTGAGTTGGTTCACCCATAGGTGATGCAGGGCCAGCTGTGGGGGAACCACCAGTTTGGGTCCCAGATGTGCTGGGACCCAGTTCCATGGCCAGCTGAGTTAGGGTAGGCATATAGCCAAGAACCGGCCTACCCAGTCGAGCTGTGGTGCTGAAGTACTTCAATGTGTATAGGCTAGTAATGAACAAATCATTTAGTTAGTTATAACAGCATGCCAGAACATTGCAAATAACCCAGTAACATAAGATAACTTTGCATAGTATATAGAACACAACAATAAGTAAGATAACAGTCAGTATAGTAACAGCATGCCAGTAACAGTTACAGCATAAGGCCAACAACATAGGTAATTCAACAAGATATGTTAGTATGCAACCATTGTAATACATAACAATAATAAAACACAAGGCCCAACATAATGTTTAGTGAACAACATATGTTAATAGTAAACCATAACCAATGTAAAACAATAATAAATTATGGTGAAGATAAGGGGTGGGGAGAGAGAAATACAGTACATTAATACCAGTATAGGCTATATAGTTTGCAAAAGTACTGTAATATACTCTACAGGTTTGCCGTTCCCTTATGTATAACAGTGCCCTATAACTACTGTAGCATGTACATACCTCTCAAGCTATCTGCATGGGACAGTATGGTCCAAGCAGTAACACCTGCAGGTACACAACTACAGAGGACTATTACATGTCAGGTGGACCTATATAACTATCACGGTGTACTGTAGACTGATATAGTGTGACTGTGCTATTGACATTATCTTGTCAATGATAGATCTGTGACAGAGGGATTAGGCAACAGTAATTACAGTCCATAACAGCAAGACACTTGAGAGACATGTATCGTGGACAGTACAGAGAGTATACAACTATCATGCTATCCTTGGCAGGCATGGGGTTAGATCACCAGCAAACATTCATAGGCACACCAGGCATACAGCCATACTAATATTACACATTCTATTCAATGTATTAACTTTTATTAGTATTGAACTTGTTATATTTATTATATGAAGTCTTATCACATTCCTGATCAATGCTGTGAACACTCTGTTACATCTGAACACACAAATTATTATCCCATACTAGGGGCTACTGCACCCATTTACCTGTAATTCCTGTGTGGAGTCTGTGAACAATACATAACTGATTCAGTAATATTTACTAATACCTGCCAGTGGATTCAAACCCTGGTCTGTGTGGGACAAAATGTACATCACATATAACATTTAACAAACTGAGCTACTGCTGACTCTTGGCTGAGTAATATTTGCCTAGAGCTTACCTGGAAACAAAATATGACCTGGTATTAGTAGTACAGTTTTATACAAGACTGCAGTGACACTTGAACACACATGCATGAGATTCATGCATGACAGAGATATTAGGTAAAGTGTACATTCATACAGAGAATGCAGGTGCACACAATGAACTTTTAGTGGGTGGAAATATCTGTGACATATAGAAACCATGTTGGAGTATTGTGTTGGCTACCTGACCCATATACAGTTGCAGATAGTATATTTGCAGTCTACAGATATAACAGTTTCATACTTGTTGCATCACCGTACCTCTGAGCAGGAATGCATACAGCTGAAATGCAATGGATAACACAAGACAATCCTGATATACACAATCTACCTTGGATGTTCCTGGTATTGCTGCAGATGTTAGTGCAGAACAAATGTAATTTATGCATATATCTTGTAGTACAGCTGTAAATCTACAGTTCAGCATAATAGTCTTCCTTAGCTAACCTTGCGTCACTTAGTGGTATTCTTTTCATTTGTATTTCAGAGAAGATGTCATACTGGATTTCATGAACAACAGCCCTACATACACACATATTGCACAACACAGCTTTATTACGTATGCCTTCATGCAGTTACTGGTATATTTTCAAGTCTTTATTGCACAACAGTTTATATAATGCAGGTGTTGCAATACAGCTGTAATTCCACAATTATTGTAGTTGAAACTTCATTTTATTAACAATATCAGGTTTTATGCTTTAATCTTTATTGCACTATACTTGGTAGTAGTCAGTTATTGCAGTACAGGCCTATGTTTACATTCATTAAAATACACAAATCTGTACTGTATGTACCTACTGGCAGTGAATGAATAACTCTATCTTGTGTATTTCACTATAGATTGCATATTAATCTGTACTCGCCACACTCATGGCACAACCTGGCAAGGTGCCTTGCATGGGCGTCTAAGTTCCAAGCTATCTCCTCTGCAGCTGTAGGGAGAGAATCACACCATCATGAGTGCCTATCACACATTCAGATTAGGTATTGGTAAAACAATGCTAACACTACTTACAAACATGTGGGGCATTCTCAACCTGAGCATCCTGAAACCAGGTGTCCAGAAGTCCCCTCTTCTGCTGCTTCAGATCATCATAATGGTGATGGACCTGCTCACCTGTGTGGAGGATACCTGTTGCACTGGTGAGATCAAGTGCCAGCCAGTCCCAGGCCTCCAACTTGTACTCTGATCCCTGGAACTGGCACTGCAGCAGTTGGTGTTCATGGTCCTTAATGAGGAGTCCTTCCATGACACTGGACTTCAGAATGCCCCACCACTATTCCCGGAAGTGTGCACCCTCTCCAAAACTTGCCATAGTCCCTGCACAGTTCAAACTCCAACAGAATAGGCTGTCTTCCTGCCTAGTGCACTTAATATATTCAGTTTTCCCACCCTTAAGCACACCTGGGCTATTTTTAAAACTGCAGTGTGTCACTTAGCACCATGCAAACCAGCTTAGGTGAGCTGAACATTGCTTAAACTGCCACTGCTTGGCAATGCTTAGTGGTGCACACACCAGCTAAGCACAGCCAAGCAGTGCTTAAGCAGAAATTGTTTTATCAGTGCTTATCGTAGCTTAGCAGGGCTTAGCAGAGCTTAGCTGAATGCAGCACATTATGATTTAAAAAAATAATTTGCATAATTTTTATTTAGAAAATAATTGCTTAATTTCCCTTCCCTCTATTCAAACCCATCACCTAAAAGCACATAAGGCTGGGACTTTAACCACTTGGCTACATGGATATGGGGAGTGCTGCCATACTTTTACATATACCTCTCAACCAAGTTTAAGCACTGTTAAGTGCCACACCACACAAATCTGCTCAGCTAATCTTAAACTTGACCTTTGGATTTATAATTGATTGTATCTGATTTCTATTTTTAGATGTCTGGCATGTGTCCATTGCTAGTGACAAAAAGTGATATCATACAAGCTGTCCCATCAGTCATATATGATATTAATTTAAGAACTCCCTCAGAGAGAGAGAGACTTGGCATTTTGTATTTTGTCTTTGACCTAACAAGAGCATCCACTCAATACCACCTCTGCACTTGCCTTGCTGTAAGTAATTTTTCAGGGCATAGTAACTCTTTTAGATTCCTGTAGGAATACAGTAAAAGTGTAGCTTAGATGTTTTCTTTATTTATTATACTGTGGTGGTGGTGCTGCGGTAGCATTGTCACCTCACAGTAAGACGTTGCCCCATTTAATTCTCAGTTAGAGCGTCTTCTGTGTGGCAAC
The DNA here is from genome assembly GCF_019279795.1 of Protopterus annectens. NCBI lineage: Eukaryota > Metazoa > Chordata > Ceratodontiformes > Protopteridae > Protopterus > Protopterus annectens. The sequence goes on from NC_056732.1 coordinate 654,012,344, forward strand.
ATGTGTGAATGGGTGTTCCTTCATTGAAGGTTGTGTGTCAGGCCCGGCATGTCGGTACGTAAAAATCTACTGCCAATCATTAGCAGACCGGAGTTCCACTGTGGTGACCCCTAACTGGGAAAAGCTGAGAGACACAACAACATTTGAGACTGTCTTGCAATGTTGTTTTAAATATTTCCTGTGATTTTGAACTCTTATGTAGCTGATTACTTAGTGAGTATTGTCTTGTTCTTTTATTATTTATTATTAAATATATTTACACCTTTTAATTATGGCTTGTCTGTTTAGAGATATTTAAGCTCTTAGTGTACTTGCATATCTATTTGCTGCACTATACAGGCCACTCCTAAATAGCCTTGCTCTTGGTCAGACTACCATTTGGATTAATAGTAGCATTATACAGTAGGATTGGACACCCTTTGTTAAGGGCCTTAATGTAGCTGATAAATAGTGGCTGGTGGCAGTGGAAACTACCTTATAGTCTGGGCAGAAGGGGGCATAGCTAGTTAACCTGTGCCAGCGTTTCCCAGGAGTGTGTGTGTATGTGTGTGTGTGTGTGTGTGTGTGTGTGTGTGTGTGTGTGTGTGTGTGTGTGTGTGTGTGTGTCAGCTACTTGAGCAGATACATGAAGCACTGGGTGGACAGAGAGGGTGCTGGAGGTTTTGGTTTGGCCACTCAGCTGAGAGCTCAACCCTATAGCTGTGCCAGTGGGGAGTCTTATTGGGGATCTGGAGAAAGAGGGAGAAACAAGCCCCAGACTGACTGTGGTCCCTGTGTGCTCTTAAGGGAATGTGCACTTTATTGTGTGTGTGTACTTGTTATCCTCCCAGTGTGTACATTTCCCACAATTGCCAGTGATGAGGAATGAGGGTCCTTGATTACTGGGCCAGAGCTGGGACATCACATATTAATTGGTTGGCAGTGGTGGGATAGCCAAATCACATTTTAGTTGGCTTGTAGTGGTGTGAATATTGAATTCATGAAACCTGCAAACAGTGGTCACTAAGGAAGGTGTTTTTACTCTCAATCAGCCACATAGTGAACATTCAGAGTTTCATACCACAATTGTTTTATGAATTTGTTTTTGTAGCTTAGCTAGTCAGAGAGTGCAAGCAAGCATGTCAGCAGAGACGTATGTCAAGCTGACAAGGAGCCAGTTCAGTGAGATATGCCAAGCTAAAGGACTGGTGCATGCTAACCTGACTAAAGCAGAAATGATTGCTCCCTTGGGAACAGCTGCATCACAGACCAGCAATTAGGGGGACAACCAGGCTGACCTCAGAGATGTACAACTCTCAAAAAATGGACAGTTCAACCTTTCCACAGACAACTTAAAAATCCATCTGGAGTTAAAGAAACTTGAACTTGAGGCTAAACATTTGGAAATAGAATCATCAAAGAAACTGTGGCAGGAGAAACAAATGGAATTAGAAGCAGCAGAGAGACTGAGATGTCTGGAAGCTGAAGAGAATGAGAGGCAGAGTCAACATGAGAAGGAGATGCTGACTCTTCACCAAAGTCATGAAGGTAATGGGGAATGAAGTAACTGAACCCCAGAAGCAACAAAGGTCAATAAATTTCTTCCACAATTTACAGAGGGGGATACTTTTGATAGTTTCATTCATATGCTTGAAATGGTATGTAAACCGTATAATGTTGACCAAGGGCTCTGGGTATGGTTCCTGACCCCCTTACTTCATGGCAAAGCTGTAACTGCTATTTCTAAATTGTCTGATACTGATTGCCTAAATAACAATACTATAAAAAACTGTCTTTTGGTCAGGTCGCAGTGGTGCAGCAGGTAGCGTTGTCACCTCACAGCAAGAGGTTCTCCCATTTGATTCTCGGCTGGAGCGTCTTCTGTGTGGAGTCTGCATGTCCTCCCCATGGTTGAGTGATGTTTAAAGACATGCAGGTAGGTGTGTGCATGAATGGGTGTGCCTTCTTTGAAAGCTGGGCATTGGGCTGGCAACTCAGCACTGTAAAAATCTGCTGCCAATCATTAGTGGATCAGAGTTCTGCTGTGGCGACCCCTAACCGGGAAAAGCCGAAAGACATTACTATAAAAAAACTGTCTTTTAGAATGTTTAAAGTTAACATCTGAAGCTTATAGGAAAAAGTTTTGTGAGCATAGATGCAAGGCAAATAAAAGTGTGTGAATATATTGCCGAACTAAGCACTTATTTTCATATGTGGGTGACTGGATATCAAGTCACCACTTTTAAAGGGCTTGCAGACCTTTTGGTGAGGGAAAATGCCCTTAGCATTTTGCCTGAGGACATGAGAATCAGGTTAGCTGATAGACAATGGAATACTGCAGATGAGTTGGGGAAGAAGGGAGACCTATATCTAGCAAGCAGGGCATCACTGTACAGGAAAGGGACACCAGGTGCTGCTCATGGGTCTAAGGGAACCCATGATGGACAGCCCAGACTGCCCCAACAGAGTCTGTCAGTAGCAGGGGAAACCACTAGTCCAGATACATGTCCAAGACCAAGGGTTAAATGTTGTAAATGCAACCATTGGGGCCATGTAGTATATAGATGTCCACAAAGGCAATGTGGGGAACAAAAGGTTGGAGTGCCAGTAAGTAGGAATGACAAAATGCAAGCAGTAAGTAGTCTCGAGACAACAAGGGTACCAAACTACCACAAGAGGTTATATCCTATCTTAGTGGATGGGAAAAAGGCCACTGATAAGAGAGACACAGCCTCTGACCTAATCATTGTGAAGCCTGCAATGGTTAAAGAGGACAACTACAAGCCTAGGCTGTCTACTCCAGTCAGAGCTTTAGGAGGGACCCCATTCCAAATACCTTTGGCTAGGGTTCATCATGGCTGGGAGAGTGGAAAAGGAAGCAAGCAAGTAGGTGTGTTTGAAGATATCCCTGCAGATGTCCTAATAGGGAATGATTTTGATAATGCAGTAACTTGTGTACATGCAGTTATATGCAGCCAGGCTTGGAGACAAGCACGTGGGTCTGGTAGTCCAGGGGAGACCCAGACAGACTGCACATTTTCAGCCAGGACAGATGAGGTTTTTACTTCTGGGAGGGAGCTACCATGTAGCAGTGAGACTCAAGGTGAGCCACAGCTGCTTGTGGGTACTGATGTTCCCTTAGACAGAGTGACTGCAAAGGTAGAGGTGAGTAGTAGTACTCAGGCTGACAGTGAAGCACAGCTGTCAGAGGATACCAGACTTCTTGTGGAAGGGGAGCTGGGAAGGGTTACCAGGAGAGAGGTGAGACAGGCTCAGATCTCAAACCCTACATTACAAGGCCTGAGGGAGGTAGCCAGTGAGGTACCTGATTCTCAAGGGAAAGAGGAGTCTGTATACTGGGACAAAGGGTTACTGTATATAGAGTGAACCCCTGAGGGAGGGCTGGGGAGTGAGAGAATACAACAGTTGGTACTGCCCAGAGCCTACCATCTGGCACTCCTAGCCATACCCCATGATAGTCCATTTGCAGGTCATATGGGCATAAAGCATATCAAGAGACATATTATACAGAACCTTTATTGGCCTGGGATTTCTAGAGATGTAAGAGGGTATTGCAGGACCAGTGAGCAATGCCAAAAGGTAGGCAAGGCAGGAGACAAGGTGAAAGCTCCTTTGATGTCTTTGTCTGTGATTGAAGAGCCATTTCAGAGGGTAGCTATGGATATTGTGGGGCCTCTTAGTACCCCAAGTTCCGCAGGGAAAAAGTGCATCCTAGTGGTAGTAGATTATGGGACCAGATACCCTGAGGCAGTGACATTATCCATTGAGACAGAAAAGGTGGCAAATGCTTTGCTAGAGATTCTCAGCAGGGTAGGTTTTCCAAAAGAAATACTGACTGCCAGAGGTGCTAATTTCATGTGAGATCTCCTGACTTGTCTGTGGAAGTACTGTGGGGTGAAGCACCTAAAGACCATCCCCTACCATCCCCAGACTAATGGTCTTGTTGAGAGATTAAACTCTACACTCAAGATGATGATACAGGCATTTGCAGACCAGTTCAAGAGGGAGTAGAACAAGTATTTGTCCCATCTATTGTTTGCATGCAGAGAGGGTCCCCAGGAACCCACAAGTTTTTCACCCTTTGAGTTGCTGTATGGGCATAGGGTGAGGGGACCTCTAGATTTGATTCAAGATAAGTAGGAGGGTCAGTGTGACTCCCACAAGGAGTCTATTGTGGCATATGTCCTAAACTTCAGGACAAGCTCAGGGACCTCATGGGCTTGGCCCAGGTGAACCTGGCAGAAGCCCAATAGCAGAAAAAGGTCTGGTATGACAGGAATGCGTAAGCACGAGAGTATACTGTAGGGCAGCAGGTAATGATTCTCATTCCTGTCAGACACAACAAGCTGCAGGCAGCTTGGGAGGGACCCTCCAAGGTGGCAAGGAAGGTCAGTGATGTTAACTAGATGGTAGAACTTCTAGGCAGGAGGCAGGGGCATAAATTGTACCATATTAACATGATGAAACCTTACCATGATAGGGAGGCTCATGTGCTGAGTATTTGCAGTGGATGGCAAGAGGAGTCTGAGAGTGATCTGATGACTGATCTCCTCAGTGAGGCTCGGACTGACACCTCAGTGGAAGGAGTAGCAATATCCCAGTAGCTATCCCTTATCCAGGTTCGAGAAATCCAAGCAATGTTACAGGAGTTAGGGACATGTTCACTGGGAATCCACCTGGTGAAGCACCATATGGATACAGGATCCAAAAGGCCTATTAATCAGGTCCCTTATAGGGTGCCTGAGAGAGTCAAACAGACTCTGATGGAGGAGATACTGGAAATGTTGGAACTAGGAGTAATCCAGGAGTCCAGCACTCCCTGGGCCTCCCCAGTGGTGCTGGTACCAAAGAAGGATGGCAGCACCAGGTTCTGTGTGGACTACAGGAAATTAAATAGTCACACAGAGTCAGATGCTTACCTCATGCCTGTATATAGTAACTGTCATTAGTTTCTTGAAACTTGATGGCTAATTAGTTGAACTGCTTTTCCTCATGCAACTGATAGTGTTATGACTTATATGTTTTTTGCATAATGCATCATGAGATTGTTATATGATACTTCCATTTACCGATTACATTAACTCTGAACTTTATTATAGTTTGTTAGTCTCGATATGTGAACATTTTATCTTAATTGTCTCAATATTTTTTATACTACATTTTTGTATTGACTTCCTGGATTACTCATGTGAAAATGTGCATCTAAATTTTTAGTAATAGAGTAATGTAGGTTATTAAATACTTGGTTAGAAATAGCTTCATTGCATTACATTTTTAGGGTAATTATGGAATGATGTTTTGAAAGAGGAGTGGATAAAGTGGTTCTGTTTTTAGTGCACAAAATACTCTGTCACCCTAGACAAATTTACTTTGGGTTAAGTACTGCTGCCGTCTTGATTTGAGACAACGTTGAAGGAAAGTGGAAGGGGAAGTTGTGGTTTTTACTGAGCTCGCCTGTGAAGAGGTATTTTTTATCTGGTAGTATGGATTTTAAGTAAAATGGAATGAGCTTACTCAGCATGCTCATGTGAAAAAGCAACGCCTTTGATACAGAGATAATTGAACTCTTAAGGCAGCATACTGTATGTCTGGCACCTGGGTTGACTTTTACAGAACTTTGGTATTGCCATAATACTGAGTTAGTAGCTTTATCTGTTTGATCAAGCTGTTTGCCTTCTTTAGGTCAGTGTCAGTACCATCAACAAAAATATAACAGTATCATTCTGTTCATTGTACTCATCTGGGATCCTTCATAGATTCATAGGTTGGTACAAGGCTTCAGCCCTAGGGCCTATACAAGCCGGGCCATAACAATTCCTTGGCTATTTCTTCCCACAGTATTTACTTCCCTTCCTGACCTTCCTCTTTAGTAACTCATAAATATACTGAGTATGGCTCATTGAAGGATCTGACTCATTTGTTTATCATGTTCAGACATTTTTAATCTGACTCATTTGTTTTTCATGTTCAGACATTTTTAAGTACTGTTGTCTTTCAGCCACATTTGCTTTTTTAATCACACAAAGTTTCATTCAGTGACATATATGAGGAAGCAAATCTGCAGATCACTGACCAATTAAGCATTTAGGGAAAAACAAATAAATGTTATCTGCCACATCAAATAAAGTATTTAATTATTTCTTCACTGCAGGATTAAACATATGAAGGTAACTCTGATAAATAATTTCCACAGGGTGACCCAGTGTACTAGTGGACAGACAATTTCATTTTACTAAATGAAGCAACAATATTATTTTGACATGATTTGAGTACCAAGCCTGTCACTATGTATTACTGTAATCAGTAAGCAGGAAATAATCTTTTCAGTCTTCGTATAGTAGCTTGTGAAGCTGTTTCAGACATACAAAATGTCTGGTAACTAATGCAGAAGATTAAGGCTATGCACTGTTAATGAGCAGCTTCCTGTAATCTAGGATTTGATTCCCTGCTAAGGTTAGGGGTTGGAATAATACTTAGGGTGTTTACCTTACAGACACCAGGTGCAGGGTTTTCTTCTCAACTGGGATAATTGGCTAGGCTTAAAATGATTCATAAGAACAATTTGCCTTGTACTTACCCATGAACCTTCATTTCCATTTGCCAAATATGTGACTTTGACCAAGTCATTAAATCAGAAGTGATTTTGGGCTGTCCTTGAAAAGGGTCATATGTCCAGTAGACTAACATGGTTAACGAAAAAAAAATTCTTCCAATCATCCTGACTATGTGTTTACTACAATCTTGAATGCACGTTTCAAGAAAGGTTCTGCAAATATTACATGCAAACTTGTAAAGCATACCTGAAAACTGCTATGAATGTAAGCATGCTTACTTTGGTATGCTTTGTTCCACTTAATGTATATATTCTCTTATATGCTCTCAGTCTCAATCTCTGGATATCAAGCAAAAAAAAAAAAAAAAAAAACAAAAACAAAAAAAAAAAAAACAAATGAAAATTCCTTTCCAAAAAACAATAATGTCTGTTCCCAGAAGTATGCAGCCTTTCTCTACTGAAAGTTTATATAAATATTTTTTTTTTTTTGTGATACACTTTTAGGGTGAGATTTATCAGATCCTCTTCAAGTATAAACTTGTTGAATGTACAGGCACTTGTAAATGCACCTTAGGTCTGGTCCCACAAGCGCTCAATGAAAGAGAATCAAAACTAAGTATAAATTAGTCATGTCAATAGATACCTATGATTTGGGGTATTGTGGCTAGCCTCCAAATGGTACTCCAGATCAACAGCCTAGTATTAATGGTGGACATTGTACACAGTAGAACATGTCTGATATAAAGCACTATGGTGTGGCAAAACCCTATATGATGTATAAAAACAGTTTCTCAATGTGGAAAAACACTGTACTCAGTCTTAACCTATGGTGTAGCCACAGTACTCTCTGCATTGGGCGTCTATGCAAATGACCATCACCTCCCCAGGTTGCCCCTGATTTAAAAATAGTACAAAAACTGCATATGGACTAGTCCCAACTGTAGTAATCGAGAAAGAGCAGCACACTAACAGTTGCTGTAATAGATCTGACTGCACTTATCCTCAAATTATACGTTGTTCAATTTACAAAGCTGAGCAGCATCACTGCAACAGTTTTTTTTTTCACATCAGGAAAATTACTACCAGGTCTTCAAATACCCTGTGGTTCAGGCAAACATTCTACTGCAACTTCACTTGTTCCTGCACCAAAAGAGTAATGCAGCTGAGCTAATATCATTTGGACCCTTCACTGTGCTATTTATTTATTTAACATTTTTTACCAGGAAAGTCCAAGTGGGAGAGAGTCCATTTTCAGCAGAGGTCCAGGGAGAAATGCTCCAGACACATGTCTTTGGAATGTGGAAGGAAGCTGGAGGACTCAGAGGAAACCCACACAAACTCAGGGAGGGCATGCAGACTCGGCACAGAAGGCAACCCAGCCAATAATCGAACTGGAGCCCCACACTAGTATTTTATTATGATGATTACTCTAGCACCACGGTGTTGCCTAATAAATGAAAACATTTAATAATTCACTGTCTGGCATGCCAATGAATCAAAGAGCAACAAGGAACAGCCAGTGAGGAAAGTCTATCAGATACATCATGCCTTATTCAGTAGCTGTTCTCTGCTGTGCTATGTTGAGATGTGTTATCATGTAACACAGAGACTTATTCTCTGGCATGATTTTCTTAGTGAATTAGTGCATATTATGCACATTTGTACACAATTTAAAGATATGCATCTTCTGTTGTGCACTGTTTTTCATTACACTGGCCTATGTTTAAGAATTGTGATAATGAGAGGTCAGTATATTTGCACAATGTGTTTGTGAACATGCACACTATGTTTATGAATCCAGGTTACCACGTATCATTATCAGAAGGCAGTGTTCCATCACAAATCTTAGAATTTATGACAATTTCCTATCAATTCTGGTCATACATGCTGTCATTTCTGTTTACCAGGAATTTCTTCAAAGTCACACAGAAGAGCTTTTATGTATTTTATTACATGTTCACTTGCATCAGTAATTTAAGACAGTAGCATCCTTAAGGGTCACTTCTCACTCCCATGTCCTTTTGGCATTCTATGTTCAGTCTGATAATGGTCTGCTGACAAGATTCTTGCCCATCTCAAGAAATGTGCTGCTGCCATGTTGGGCAGCATTAATGATCAGCAAATGATATTAACTATGGTATATGAGGTAATTAATTTAAATGTTCTACCCCTTAGGTATAAATAGAACATCTTCACTATGGCTAGAACCAAACCTCTGTAGACGTTTAATAACTAGTCTTCAGCATACAAGTTAAGAATACTGTTAATGGCATGGCACTGTTGGGGAAACTATTGAAGACAATCCATTACCAAGAAGTATATGATAAAGTTTTATCATACAAAAGAGACGTTAAATGGGGTGGATGCATTACTAAAACTATTTTACAAAATATGTTTTTTTATTTTCAAACACCTTTATTGAATTATCACTTGTGGCACAGGCAAATTTGCCTTCATATAAAAGTAATCAAACTATATTAACATAACAAACATTATACTTCACATATATGCTGTATATTAATTAACCTAAACAATATTACATAAATTATTCAATTCCTGCCTTTTTTAGACAAGACACATCTTTATTAAACCATCACTTACTACATAGGCAATCATACTTTTATATAAATGAAAACAAACCACACCAACACAATCCCTGTTGTGAGCATTGTACATCACAAACCATACTGACACACTCCCTGTTGCAAACAATCTACATCACTTATAATCTACCCAATTTTTCTCACTCAAACATTACATAGCTCATTTAAGTCTTTCCAGCTTTTAAACCTCATTGCTCTCTTATATGTATTGTTCCCACAATTTCAATTTTTCCCTATGCAGTTTGCCCCTACAATTTGCTAAAGATCTCAGTTCCAGTTGTTTTGTCTCTTGTTACTGTATTCACTACTTCCAGTATAGTTAGTTTAGATTCTGATTTCCATTTTCTATTAATTGCTTTTTTGGCAGCCACCATTATTAGACACAGCAAGGCCTTACCACGTCTAGGCAGTTTTGATTCTGTATCATAGCTCAGAAAAATCATCTCCCTTGTCAGACCAATCTGCCCACCCAACATCTACAACAGTGCATCCTGCAGGGAATCTTTAAAGTCCACCAGTTCACAGATATGTTCCAAATTACCCCTTTCTTCCCCTTCACACCTACAACATTTGCTGTCTGCCTGCGGAAAAATTCTCTGGAGTCTGCTTGGGGTATAAAGATATCTGTATAAATGCTTCCAGGCAAAAAATGCTAAATCTTCTTTTGTTGCATATTTGGGAGATATACATATATCCTGTTTGCTTGTTTTTTTTGTGAATTGATTATCCAGTCTCTCTTCCCAATCCTTTCTAACCTATTCTGATTGATTCTTATAGTTATCATGCAATATTTTATATGGTCTACTAATTATTCATTTTTTAACATCAGCTTGTGTTCTAGATTCTATTAAAAATGCTACTGGTGCTGGTCTTTTGTTTAGAACACCCCTGTTTCTTTCTCTTTGTCTGTACTCTGATATCAATCCCTAATAGGGAAGGCAATCTCTAACCTGCAGTCCAAACAAATTCTTGGTGTCCTCCCATTCTATCATTTTTCCTGTCTTGTTATTTGCTACCAATGCCTTGTTTTTAGACAAACGTGAATAATTTTATGTTATTAAATCTCCACTGCAGATGAAAAAAGGTTCAACTTTTTAACTGAGGTGGAAGAACAACATCCTACATGCTCTGGGCTGAAACATTATGAAAAAGGGAGACTAAACAAGTAATAATTGAATATAAGACTCCCAGGGAAATATACACCAAGAAACAGCAGAGATTATTTGTATCACATGCCATTATAACTGAACATTATCAGTCTGAAGCTATGCAAATACACATGAGAAGGATCAATAATTTACGAACCACAGAATAACTGTACATTGTACTGAAAGACCTCATTAAACTATATAGTTTGAATAAGATATTAGAAGTTCGGACAAAGGGGACTACTGCCAGCACAGCTGGCTGGAATTTTGTAAATAATTATATGCCATTTGTGAATATCAACATGATTTATATAAGATGCTTGTGTTACAACTGTATTTATAAAGTGCTTGAGCTTAAAATATAACCACAGTGTGCCTACTGTAATAGAACAGAAATGTACATGCACTATTGTAACTGTTTAAATGTATATATTTTAACAGTGGAAACTGGAATACAGGAGGTTAACTTCAGAAAAATAGCTGAAATTAAATTACTTTATGGCTACTCAATAAAAGATTGTATCTTTCAGTTTCAAGGCAGCTAGAGACATAATGTCTGTACTAGGGAGATTTCTGTATTGTCTTTAGGGTGAAATAATTACTAGTCTTGACATGTGGAGGAATGTAATTGTTTTATGAGTTCCAGCATCTGGCAAAGATCTGAGATCTATGTATTTTCACAGGTAGATGCTAAATATTGCCAGCTTCCAGTACCTGGGATAGAGCCAGATGACAGGAAATGATGCCATTCTGCAAGCTATCCTAGCAGCAATATTTGAGATTTAATTTGAGAAGTCTCTTAGAGAGACAGAGCATTCTGTATTCTGTCTTGGACCTGACAAAAAACATTTAACACAATATCTGTCTTGCTCAGTTACAGTATAGTAACTCTCTTAGATAGGTCAGGAATATAATGAAGCTTAGTTTAGATATTTTTCTTTATTTATTTGAGACTGTCCTGCAATGCTGTTTTAAATATTTCATCTGGTTTTGAACTCTGATGTCACTGTGAATATATACGTAGTATTGTCTTGTTCCTTTATTGTTTATTAATAATATACTTAAACCTTTCATCGTGTCTGACCTGTGTAGAGATATTTAAGTTTTGAGAGTACTTGCATATTTATTTGGTGACACTGTGTTGGCCACTCCTATAGGCTTTGTTCTTTGTCAAACTACCATTTGTGTTAATATTAATATTACACAGTAAGACTGGACACCCTTTGTTAAGGGCCTTAAAGTAGCTGATAAGGAGTTGACTGGTTGCAGTAGTAACTACCTTATAGTCTGGACAGAAGGGGGCATAGCTAGTAAACCTGTGCCAGCCTCTTCCAGGTGTGTGTGTCTGTGTGTGTGTGTGTGTGTGTGTGTGTGTGTGTGTGTGTGTGTGTGTGTGTGTGTGTGTGTGTGTGTGTGTATGTGTGTAAATCAAACCTCAAAGAGTGTGTGTGTCATCTACTTGGGCAGGGACACGAAGCACTGTTTGTACAGAGAGGGTGCTGGTAGGTCTTGCCTTGGTCATTCAACTGAGATCTCAACTCTGTAGCTGTGACAGTGAGGAGTCTTACTGGGGATCTGGAGAAAGAAGGAGAAATCAACCCTACTGACTGTGGTCTGTGTGTACTCTTAAGGGAAATTGCACTTGATGCAGAGAGCTGCATCTGGAAATACTGTGTTGTACCCGTTAACCTCTCAGTGTGAACATCCATCACTGTTGCCAGTTGTGAGGATTGAGGCTCCTTGATTACTGGTCCGTGGTGGGTTGTCACAGAAGGTATTATGATGATTCTGTCTCTACAGGCTGTTACATCTCCAGGAACTGATTAGCTTACACTCTGCTTCTGTGAAACATAATAAAACAACTTTTAGCCCCCTACATTATAAAGCTTTTTCCATCAACAAAGATTAAGTGGATCTTGCCTGCATTGAGTTTGACAGATAGAACAGTCTTATTCTTAATAAAAAAAATGATCTATTTCTATAATGTACCATGCAAACTCCATCATGCTTCTCAATAATAACATAGTTATCAAAATATTAGTAACAGGGCTTAAAAAATGCCTGTTGTACCTGTGACATCTGATGTATCTAGGCATTACCAAATAAACCATCAAACAAACAAACAAACATAAAATAAAATAATATGGTCGCTATGTCATGTTCTTGCAGCATATTTAATTGTATAGAATGATCTTTCCAGTAAACATTTGAAATCTTGGGACATGCCAGGGCGAGTCCAGAAATGCAGAGGCTGAATGTCCAAAAGATTGGACTTACATATATTAAGTCCAAGATGCCATTTCATGGAATATTCCCTTTACTCCAAGGTATAGTGATTTTGCAGCTCCTCCATGCAAAAGGAAATTTTAAGGAGAACAGTGATTTTTGAGAGTCACTCATTTACTATGTTTTTTGGTCTTTTTTTTTTTTTTTTTGGATATTCAGCACTCAGGATTTGAGTGTCAACATTTCAATAAGGAATCATCTTTTCTGTGGTTAGTCTTTAAAAAAATCTAGAATAAAAAAAAATGCGAAAATATGCAAGAACCTGTGCAACAGTTCCATAGCTTAGGTTTGCACCAACAAGATGACATCACAACTCTTCAGATTAACTTGGGGTTTAGATAAGGTTCTTTGTAATTCTCTTTTATTTTAACTCCATTTGTGGAAGTTTTGAACACACATCTTAGGCAGCACCTGTCACTTATCAGTATTCATTTCTGATGGGCCAGAACCCTGTCCAATCTAGATGATTCACAAATGATTCCCTCTCACATCACTGCTTAAGTGTACTGATGATGGTTACTGCATTAAATAACATTTTCCAAATCTCTGTTTTAGTTTTGCCTGTTGCAACTTAATAATCTGTTTTGCAAAGGGATAAATAGGCAAGCTATCAATTCCACTTACCAAAGAATATGAATACATTGGCATTATTCTTAACAGTAAGAATAATACGTTAGTAAAAAATATACCTTGTTTGCTGAGACAAGAAGGAGCAAACTACTGTAATGGAACATACTAAAACTACATCTGAAAGTAAAGATTAAAGTGATAAAAATAATTATCCTCTCCAATTTTTTACTCATCTATAGGAATGTCCACAATCTATTCCTTAATTATAAAACCGAGAAGCAGCAAAAGTCTGTTATTAATTTTAAATGGGATTCCAAACTTATCTGAATATCTTGGAAGAAAATTATGACTTTATTGACAATTCATGGGCTGAGTGGATTCAGCATCAGCCCCTATTTTAGAACAACTGTTATGTCAATGCTAATATTTGCCTGGTGGAGTTCTTGGCCTATATAACTGAATGTTGAATTCCAAGTGATTCATTATCTGTGGCAGTTATTGGTAAGAGAAGGTGCGGGAGCTTATTGGAATAAAATTACTGGGTATAAGTGAAAAATCGGCTCTGTATTTTGGCATTAGTTTCATGACAGACTAAAACGTTAAGAGCTGATCCAAGATGATAGCTGCTGGACATGTACCAAGGAGAATACACATTGCATTCTTCTGCACTGGGAATGTTCACCTAGTCAAATGCTTGAAGACATTTAAAAGGCTACTTTACAGAACTTTTGGGTAGTCTTTTTTCTTTAACTAATGAAGCACTTTAGCTGCTTGAAATTAGTCAGGACTTCACTTTCGTACATGTAAAATATTTGGAAAACTTCAGCAATGGAATGTTCCAGAAACTGACATGCAAAGGCTACAGTCATCACAGTAGCTTGCCTTATATCTGAAAGTGGGTCAAGAGAAGCAGTTGACTAGATGACTGATATGGTAAATGTGTTTCATAACATTATCGACAGCATAAGTTGTCAGCATATCTTATTTACTGTTCTCATATTCAGACCCTTTGTACAGTTAAAAAGACAATTGTCCTTTTCATACTGTTGAAATATTATGTACTACTAGAAAAAATGTTATTCAACACTGTCACTACATGACATCTCTAACACGTGAAACTATCACAGACATAATCAGACTTTAAATATTGATTTAAAGTGCATTAGAGTGCATTTACACTTGCCCCCCTCCCCTTCCTGTAACTAGTCTAGTCCAGATACAGATTTGCTGTATCCAGGACTGTTTGTAAGCTCCTGAGCCCCCCAAGCCTTTCTGTGTTGGAGGGAAGCCTTCTACCTTATCAGTGGGAGTGGTAAGCACTAGGTAACCTATCTACCAAGTAAGGAATGGCTTCTGGCCCAGAAATTGTAGTTATTGGCTGTTTGGGCAATTTTTCCATCTCTCTCAACTTTCTGATTTAAAAGCCTGCATTTGTACTGGTTTCTTTCCTGTAACTAGTCTAATTCAGATACAGATTCTTAGTTTTAGCACTTTGCTTATTCGTGCTCAGCACTTGTTCAGAACTTGTTGTAAGCATTAAATAAGCTACAAATTACTACAACACTCAGCCTTCCTCATTACCTCAAGGAAAACAGTTTTTGTACTTACTTTCCTCTTTTGCTTAGAGAAAAACAGCTCTTGTACTCACTTTCCTCACTCATCTAGAGGAAAATAGTTTTTTATTCAGGCATGTCCACGGGTCAGCTCCCAGTGTTCTCTCCTGTCTATCAGATGAATCTGGGCATCTTGGGGCAATGTAGCAATTGCCTCATGTACACAGACAACCCTCTCCTCCTACCACCCAACACTACAACCTGTGAGAGATGCACTTATCTAGCCAAACTGTAGGTAAAGATCTCTCCAATCAAGACTGAACTTGACAGTCAAGAGGTGAACGTATACACTTGCACCACACCACACTCATCACATAGTCCCACTAAATCTACACCACCAAAATACACACATAGAAACACAAAAACATTCACAGAGGCTCTCAATAATAATCTGCTCAAGCAACAGAGACCTCCAAAGCAGAAACGCAAGCAACCTCCACCTCCCAACACAACCCAAATGATGCATAGCCCACAGACTCAGTGTGCCACTCAACCACAGCCCATGAGGCAAAACAATGTACCCAACACACTAGCCGTAGGTGACTCTATAGTCAGGCACACTGATGTCCCTCTCACCAGACTAAACAAGGAGAAGGTTACTGTCAGCTGCCTTTTGGGTGCCAGGATCCGCCACATAACCCATCCACTCAGGTTACTCCACAACAAGTACAAATATGACTCTGTCATTGTCCATGTTGGTGTGAACGACCTGAGATGTACCTCCCTGAACTACATGAAAAGAGGGGTCTATATGATGCTATTGAATGGACTAAATAGTGAATACTATTTAGTCAATCCGATACTGTCAAAAATGGCAAAATAGCGAAGTCACGGAACATCAAATTTTTTCCCAGGGAAATCTTTTGGTGGGCCGTCTTCGGGACTTTGCCATTTCCTCCACTATGGTGCAATCTTGGAGTTGGTATATTTTAGTAGGGTGGGTGTTGGGGGCACAGTCCCCTACATGAGGGAGTGTTGGGAACAATGCCCCCCACTTAAATTTGTGTTTAAGTTTTTTTTTTTTTTTTACAGAGCAGCAAATTTTTTTCCCCTGGGAAAAAAATTGCTGTTTCGTTTGTTCGATATTTTGTTGTTTCAATATTATCTGTACTATGAAATAGCATCCGCTGTTTACATCGTATGATAATTTGATATAGACTGGAAAAGAGACATGGAAGAGCTCTCTGATCTTACAGTACAGGAAGGTATGACCCTAGCCCTGAGTAGCATTTTGCCATCACCCAGAATTATACCGCAGTACAAGCACAAAATGATTGACTTCAACAATTGGCTAAGCTTCTGGTGTCATTCTAAGGGGATCCAGTATCTGTCTGCCTGGGACGACATGGTCGACAGACCACAATGCTTTGCCAGAGATGGTCTGCACCTGTCGCCCCTCGGATTCCTGATACTGGCTAAGGCTGTTGCTGCCCCTATAGTGCCTTTTTTAGGCAAGGTTCAAATGATGAATTCACCACTGTAACAGGAACAGGCAAGCAAAAACTGAGGGTAATGCTACTCAATCCTAGAAGTCCAAATCTCAAAATGCAGTCCCTCGAGGCACTTCTCAAAATGGAGAACATCAATATCTGTGCAGTGACTGAGACCTGGTTCAAGGCTCCAGGGAGCTCCTCTGCACTACCAGGCTATAACTCATACAACACTTTTCATCCATGTAACCTGGACCGGAACACCAAAGGCTGAGGTGTGTCCATATTCATTAAGGATATCCACACCTCTAGGCTAGTTGCTCATCATACTGCATCTGAGGTTATCCAAGTGCAACTAAGTCTGGGCAAAACTGCAATCCAAATTGTAGCTTGCTACAGATCCTCCCACCATGCCACAGGATTCCCACTCCACTTTTCTTGATATACTGGAAAATATTAGGGTTTAACCAAACTCCCTAATAATGGGTGATTTCAACTACCCCACCATTAACTGGGAAAACTACTCATGTACCAACTCTTTTGCTTAACGCTTTCTGGAATTCATAAATTCCAATGCCCTGGATCAACTTATCCACACCTCCACCAGGGGCAACAATATCCTAGACCTAGTCATTACTAACATGAGTGACCAGTTTTCCACATGTGAAGTCAACTCCTCATTGGTCCAATCCGACCATAAGCTAATCACCCTAGCTATCCACATCCCACCCCTACCCCCCATTAAGGAAACCACAGTAAAAAATGCTTCTTCTTAAGACAGAAGTGGAAACCATGGTAAAAAAATGCTTATTCTTAAGACAGAAGTGGCGAACTTCATGACACCCACACAGATGGACAATACAGTTACGACTGCTGAATCTTACACAAATGTACTCTATGAGCACTTACATGAGTGCATGGATTATGATATCCTAAACAGAACCAAGATGCTATCCTCTAAAAAAAGGAAGCCGATCCGGTAGTCCCCTGTCATAAACAAACTGTACAACAGAAGGAAGAAACTGTTGCAAAAGAGTAAAATCCCATGAGTGGAGGAGCTCC
Source organism: Protopterus annectens (assembly GCF_019279795.1). Lineage (NCBI taxonomy): Eukaryota > Metazoa > Chordata > Ceratodontiformes > Protopteridae > Protopterus > Protopterus annectens. The sequence continues at coordinate 654,029,609 of NC_056732.1, forward strand.
CTGGTCAGCCTCAGTAAGAAGCCAAGATCCCTTATAAGATCCTCTAAAGCTAGCTATGAAAACAAAATCACCACTGATTTTAAGGACAACCACAATGCATTCCATAGCTATGTCAAGAATCTCAACGGCAACACCCAGATCTGATCTGAGTTACAGCACAACGGCATGAAAATTACAGAACCAACTGATATTGCCAACATCCTGGCAAATAGGTTCAGTGCTAACTTTACCCCCCTCTCACTTCCTAAAGGACCCATATCTAGACAGGAAGAATGCAGAGTCCCTATAATCACAACTACGCAGGTAAAAGCTGCACTCTCTAAAGCCAAAAACACAGCATCCATGGGACCAGACAAAATCCCAGGCTGCGTTTTACACGAACCTCAGAATGAACTGGCTCCCCACCTAAGCACCATGTTCAATCATAAATTCAAAAGAGAGACGTAGTCCAAAGCCAAAAAAGAGATTTATTAAACCACAAACAAAAACTGAATTGACCTAGGTTTCATCTTCACAATAAGACTTCTTCAGAATACTAAACCAAATCAAAGCCACACTTTATATATAATTACAAAAACACACCCCCTGAACCAATTCAATTAATCAATCGTTTAAAACATTCCTTTTCCTATTTTTTTATATATAAAAAACATATATGCACAAAATAATTTTTTCATGTTATATATATATAAATAAATTTATATATATAGAAAATATATATAAATATACAAAAACATATGTACCTATATATTAAAAATACAAAAAATTGAAAAACAAAAATAAAATAATACGCTGGTGTTAGAAATGTATTTATAAATACAATCAAGTCTGATCAGGACTACCCCATAATATGTTTAAGCCTAAGTATAGGCTTTATAGAACAATAATCATTAAGACCAGGATAATTTTGTGCATCTAATTTAATCTGCCACCTGAGTTCACATAGATCTCATAGATAGGAAAAGGAATGTTTTAAACGATTGATTAATTGAATTGGTTCAGGGGGCGTGTTTTTGTAATTATATATTGTGTGGCTTTGATTTGGTTTAGTATTCTGAAGAAGTCTTATTGTGAAGACGAAACCTAGGTCAATTCAGTTTTTGTTTGTGGTTTAATAAATCTCTTTTTTGGCTTTGGACTACATCTCTCTTTGGAATTATTGTTTTTTGGTTCCTGGTTGGTCTTATTGTGTTACGGCATGGAGAACGTAGTTTCCTCGGCTGAAATCAAGGATTTACTGCATCAAATTAATGAACAATTGAAAGAGCATACTGCACAAATTAAATCTTTGACAGAAGGATGTAAATCGGATTCGATAATCTGTGATACGGGCAGTTTGGGTTTTCCGCTTACACAAGCCACACCTGTTATTGTTTCTATGGACAATTCTAATGGTAACAATGCTGTAAGTACTGTAGACAAGGACAATAATCAGACCCCACAAGTTTTAGGTGGGGGAAACACTGCAGTCCTTAATAGTGAACTTTGGAAAAAATATGTATTTAGTTTTCAAACCGGTAATTGTAAAAAAAGATGTGAAGCCCATAACAATCAGACTATTGTTGAACAGCTTACGTTATTTGAGAGTAAGCTGTTTAAATTAAAGAGAACTCAACTGGAAAATAGTTATTTGCTTAGAAATATTGAGTTGGGACTGGTGCTGAAGGGCTTACGAGTATGGAGATATCCGAATGGAATAGATGGTAATATGGAGATAATTAATGAGCTACATGCTCTTTTTAATAAAACTGTTTTGGATATTATGGGCATTATGGTGAAATTTAACCAGCTTAAGATTAATGCATACCTTGTTGATCTTGAACGAATCAATGACAGTATGGTTAAAGATTTGTTGTTTGATCAATATTATACAAATTATACCAATATTTTAAATGAAGTGGACAAAGGTTGCGACTTTATTTTCAACAAGAAACTACAGAAGATAGATCGGGACATTAAGGCATACAATTTGGATACAGTTTACCCCCAATCTAATGGTAATCAACGGAGGCGTGGCCAACGAGATGTATCGGCGAATCAAGATGTGGATAGTAATAACATCATGACATCAGGGAAGCATGTGAGTCATAAAGGTTCCACCAATAGAGCGGGGAGCCCTTTAGCGGAAGGCCCAAGGTGTTCAGAGAGGATTCGCAACAGGGAGCCACCACACGAGGAGAGAGATTATGGTCAGACAGGGGTGCGTCCCAAGGTTTGGTATACCTCAACGAACCCCCAGGAAACTGGCAATGATGAGGCGGTGGGTTTTTGTGCTGCCTCGGATATTTGTACATTTAATATGCCTGTTGTCAAGTGTGATTTCTCTGGCAGTTCTAACTTACTTGTGCCTGTTTTGGAGACTTATGGTTGTCCCAATGATGGCATGACTATGAATGAATGTTCAGTTAGTAGGCGTCCTGTTTTTTGCAACTGTGCAATTATAGATTCCTCGTTGAACAATTTAATGGATAGCGATTCGAATTTTCAGCAGTTTGAGAATGCCGGGGAGCATATGGACGTGTTACTGGACCTAAGTGTATATTCTGTTCAGGGGGAACTTACAAATACAAAGCCTAATTTGGATACAGCTGTAGATGAGTTTTCCGATTTTGGAGTTAATTCTTTTTCTGCTTTTTCTTTTAATTGCAATGTGAATGTCATCGGTTCTGTCGAGGGTAACAGCAGTGTTATTTCGATGCCGGCTCAGGATATGGAAATATCTATCATTGATAATATTATTAATTCATGTGATCTTGATAACAGTAGTATACATGGGGTAATTTTATCCCCTGGGTCAATTGTTTATCAAGAGTCACAGTTGGGTGGGCAAATAACACTTGATCAGGTTTCACCTGATAGTAAGAATAGTTTTGATGTTTCATGGTTGTCATGGCTTAGTGGTAGGTCATACAGACGAATGTTACCAAGGTCCTGGGTTCGAGACTGGCAGTGGGAATATATTTTGGGTTGGGAGGGTGGCCTAATGGTTAAGGTGTTTGCCTTACAAACACAAGGTGCAGGGTTCAAGTCTCACAAGGGATAATTGGCTAGGCTTAAAATGGCTCGCAAGGGCAGTTAGCTTAGTACTAACCTATGAACCTATGAACCTATGAAGGTATGTCATTGTTTGAAGGTAATGGGTTTGAACAGTTACAAAGCAGTATTTTGAGCCATCCTGATATTTTGGAATATCAGGCACACGATTTTCAACTGTTTAATTATTCTCACCATGTTTTTAATATGGATTATGTTAATTTGTTTTCTAAGGGTTTTACCTTCGTCCCTTGTAAAAAAGGAAATTTGATGGATACCATATTAGATTTAAAATTATTTGTACGCAAGTTGAATTTAAAAGCATATTTTGGTGATGTGGGTGGTTTTGATAAGCAGAAAGTTCTATCAAAATCGAGCCTATTTAATCCACCCATGAATCCTATGGTTGCTATTTTTGACAAAATATGTAAAACAGAGATTAGGGATTAAACAATCGTCAAGGTGTATACCGTTTAATTTAACTAACGATGAGGCTAAATTGATTAATGAATTATCAAGAATTGACAATATTCGTATTATGAAGCCAGATAAGGGCAATGGGGTGGTCATAGTGGATAATAATGACTACGTGAATATTATGATGTCTATGCTGAATGATGATGCATATACTGAAGTTAGTATGAATGAAATTAATGCTGCCTTCAAAAAGTTGGATTTCATGTTGGAAGATATGCTTTATCAAGGGGAAATAACAGAAAAAGATTTTGAATTTATGACTAACTTATATCCAGTAGTCATTGGTATCTTTGGTATACCTAAAATTCATAAAGGGCTGGAAAATGTAAAATTTAGACCCATTGTCAATGGCAAGAGGAGCAAAACTTATTTTATTAGTCAGTTTTTAGATTATCACATGAAACTAGGATTAAAATGCTTTCTCTATATATCTCAGGATTCATGGGATTTTTTGGAGAAGGTTAAAATTATCAAAGTTAATAACAATATTGTTTTTTTGACTATTGATGTATGTGATTTGTTTTCCATAATTCCACATGATATAGGTCTCATATGGTTAGAACATCAGTTATTTTCAACTGGTATATATGAACAAGATCAAATTAATGTTTTTGTAAGATTAGTGGAAGCAGTACTAGTTAACAATTTCTTGTTCTTTGAGGGACATTATTTCAAGCAGTGCACTGGAGTGGCTATGGGAGCCGCATGTGCCCCCATTTATGCCAATTACATCATGGCTTATTGGGAGCAACATTTTCTTTTTACCAGTGTTTATTACGGAAATATCAAGGCTTACACACGTTACCTGGACTTTTTATCGTCTGGGAAGGTGAAATTGATGTTTTAAAAGAATTTATTAATTATATCAACAGTACTGTAGAGTTTTTAAAATTCACATATGAGTATGACGCTGACTCCATAACTTATTTGGATGTCAGATTGACTATTGATAGGGCTTCTATGAGTATTAGATATAACATTTATAGGAAAGCCACTTTCTCTAATTCATACTTGTAATACAATAGTTGGCATCCTAACCATCAAAAAGAAGGCATTGTCAAAGGCCAAATGGTCAGAGCAGCCCGGATGGTTAGTGACAATCAAGAATTTCTGGATGAATTAAATTATATGATAAAATTGTTTTTAAATAGAGGGTATTCTAAAGATTTATGTATGGAATTATTTAATGAAATTAAATACAAAAGGGATACAGGTATTTATCAACCTATTCTTAATTTCAATAATATAGTCCAGGATACAAGTATTTCTAATGGTGAGAATAGAGTGGTCGGGTCCCCTTTTATGTTTATTTCTACATATTATGGGGATTCGGAGTGGTTAATTAATATGATTAGGAAGAATTGGGGTATTCTACAACTTGACAAAAATAATGGAATTAAGTGGGGTTCATGTCCCGCTTTTGTTTTTAGGAAGGATTGTGCATTTAAGGATATTTTTGAAAGGTGCTCTCTTTCTAAGGCTTTGGCCACTAACAGAGCTTTGGATAATTTTAAGTGTGGGAGATGTTTGGTTTGTTCTTTTATATTGCCTACGGGTCATAAGTTCAATTTTAATAATTATAATATTTATATTTTAGGTCATTTTGATTGTTTTTCCAAAAATGTGGTTTATATGGCAAAATGCCAACAATGTTTGGCATTTTACATAGGGAAAATTTATAGATTTTTAGGGAGAGAGTTAGAGACCACCTTTTGGACATTAAGCATCTAAAATCCATGAATGCTTTAGCTAGGCATGTTGCTAGCAATTCCACACATGAGTTTAGGTTTTGTGTGTTACAACAAATCAAATATGATCTACAAGGGAAAACTTTAGATGTCCATTTGGATCTATGTGAACTCAGGTGGCAAATTAAATTAGATGCACAAAATTATCCTGGTCTTAATGATTATTGTTCTATAAAGCCTATACTTAGGCTTAAACATATTATGGGTTAGTCCTGATCAGACTTGATTGTATTTATAAATACATTTCTAACACCAGCGTATTATTTTATTTTTGTTTTTCAATTTTTTTGTATTTTTAATATATAGGTACATATGTTTTTGTATATTTATATATATTTTCTATATATATAAATTTATTTATATATATAACATGAAAAAATTATTTTGTGCATATATGTTTTTGATATATAAAAAAATAGGAAAAGGAATGTTTTAAACGGCTGATTAATTGAATTGGTTCAGGGGGCGTGTTTTTGTAATTATATATAAAGTGTGGCTTTGATTTGGTTTAGTATTCTGAAAAAGTCTTATTGTGAAGACGAAACCTAGGTCAATTCAGTTTTTGTTTGTGGTTTAATAAATCTCTTTTTTGGCTTTGGACTACGTCTCTCTTTGGAATTATTGGATTTTGGTTCCTGGTTGGTCTTATCATGTTCAATCATAGCCTCACATCAGGCTTTTTGCCCACTGAATGGCACACAGCAACAGTTATCCCACTCCACAAAGGGGGAGCCACCACTGATCCCAGGAACTATTACCCTATTAGCCTGATGAACCTGGTCTGCAAGGCCATGGAACATATCATCATGGAACTCATAAACAAAGACATTGGTAACCTCCAAACTCTGGACCCCACCTAGTTTGGGTTTGTGAAAGGCAGATCATGCCTCCTGAACTTGATCGACTTCTTTGAGGCAGTCACCAAAGCCATAGGCAAGGGTAAGGTGGTTCATATAGCCTATTTTGACCTCGCCAAGGATCTTGACACCATCCCCCATTCTGGAATTATAGATAAACTCACTAAACTAGGTATAAATCCCTACATCACAATATGGGTTGCCAACTGGCTCACTGACAGAACCCACACTGTAAAAGTTGCAGACTACAAATCTGACTTCAAACCAGTGACAAGTGGAGTACAACAGGGTTCAGTTCTGGAACCTCTCCTGTTTGGTATCTACTTCTCTGAAGTACAGGCTAACACAGAAGGCCTCTGGCTAACACAGTTCACAGATGACTGCAAAACAAGGAGCCATAGTTGAGTCCCCAAATGATGTGGACATCCTACAGAATGGCCCCACTGAGACAGATGCCTGGTGTCAGAGCCATTGCCTCAAGCTCAGTGCCAAAAAGTGCATTGCCATCCCCTTTAGTAAAAACTCTGTACCCATGAACTACCAAATAGGCAGCAGTCTACTTAATACCGAATGTGTGATAAGAGATTTTGGGACCCATGTGGACAGTAGTCTCTACTTGGATAATCACATTGCCACAGTAGTCAGGAAGTCCTCATCACAAAAGAGTTCTCACCAGGACAAAAAGGTCATTGTTCCCCTCCACTCGACACTCATTAAGCCCATTATAGAATACAATGCCCCTTTTGGAATGTACCTGACAAAACATCTGGAGCAGCCGAAAAGGCCACAGAAGTACCTCACAAAGAGGATTATTGGCCTCAAACAGATGCCGTACACTGACCATCTCAAAAAACACCAGCTTTACTCTGTAGCATATCACCTACTCTGAGGTGATCTCTGCCTAACATATAAAGCTATGTCAAACCCAGAGCTGTTGGACATGCTACACCTAAAGAAATCCCAATCCCTCTGAGCTATATGTTCTAGGGACCTAAACTTTGTAACCACAACACGCAGGACTTGCTAAAGGGATAGATTCCTGTCCCAGAGACTTCCCATACTCTGGAACAAGCTAACCAACTTTGTCAAGCAAAGTTCCTCAAAAGCACTCTTTAAGAAAAATCTTGATGAGTGGATGGGAAATAGGAAATACACCCCGGGGATCACTTCTGTGGATCTGCTCGACAGTGGCACAGGAAAATAACTTTCTTGGGGGGGCGTAAGTCAAAGAACCTTGTTGGCTAGGCTTACTTAAGCCTTTGGGCTGATAGCCTAGTACCTACCTATGAACCTATGATAGATATTTCAAGCCAGTCACATTAATTACATGAAGTAAACCATATATCTAAAGAGCCTAGAATAATGCCCAGTAGAGCTACATTTTATTTTGTAGTTTAGTCTCAAGACTGTTTAAGTATGCAAAAATTAATGATAAAGTGTCAAACACTTGCTAACTTCTCAAATACTTAGCAAAGAGATAGAAATATGTTTATCTAATCACCTTGCGTTCAGTAAGAATGAAAGATCAAACAAGATATCACGTTAAATGAATGAGAAAAAATAATCAACTGATAATTCAAAACAGAGAAAGAACTGCAATATCTGAATAGAACAAATGCAAAATAGGGTGCTGGTCAGAACTATGGAATTTCAGTAGACTTTATTTATTTATTTATTATTTATTTGTTTGCTGTTGTTTAACCAGGATAGTCCATTCGGCCCAAAGAACCCATTTTCAATGGAGTCCTGGGGAG